>NC_089587.1:153090376-153435384 GCF_019320115.1 Miscanthus floridulus
ACCCACAGTCAGAGCTGCGATTGAGGAGGTTGAGCGTCATCATGGTAGTCCAGCTGGGACTGCCACGTTTGCAGGACGACAGGTTGCCATTAAGGAGGGTCCGTCAGCACAGCAGCAGCCTCCACCAGCAGAGCCTCAGCTAGCCCAGGAGACTCAGGAGAGTCAGGAGACCGAGCCAGCACCTCAGCTACGCCGCTCGAGTCATACCAGTGCTGCAGTTCCACCGAGGCCAGCTACACGGCGCAGGTGTTCACGCCCTCTGCCCAGACCACAGGGTCCGCCTCCAGTGGTTCACCTCGACTTGAGGGCCGCTACAGCCAGGCAGGTTCAGCAGCTGCGGTTTGTTGAGTTTGAGGTTTGGTTTCCTCCGAGGAGGGATGAGAGAGCAGCTGAGGGGTTCTACACGCCACTGCAGGAGGATTTCTACAATGCATATCTAAACAGTGGGGCAGTGTTCAGATCACAGAGGGTCTGTCCGATAGAGTCCATTGTGGCAGCAGCCGGAGAGGGCATTCGGCAATACTTGTCATATTTGCCAGGACTGTCAGATCTGATTGGACGGACAGGGATATATGTACCTTCTTGGGTTCGTCAGTTTTATGCCTCGCTCTACATTGATCCTCATCACAGATTCATTCACTTTGCCTTCAACGGCAAAGACTATAGAGTCATGAGTAGTAGGGCCAGAGAGATACTAAGACTACAGGAGCAGCCTGTAAGGATGCATGAGGTTTGCTATGGACATCAGGAGCCTCCCAGGCGTCCTCATGGAGGGTTGGTGCCCCCTACAGACTTAGTGCGCCATTGCTTCAAGGAGCCGTTTGGTGAGGGGTCAAGCAGGAACCCCAGTGACTTGACTCCTACAGCGAGGATACTAGAGGCCATCATCAGGAGGACACTGCTTCCCAGGTTGGGATACAGGGAGGGCCTGACTCGCTTACAGCTCTGGCTTCTCAATGCCATCATGCAGATGACAGTGTTTGACATCTGGGACCTCCTTCTTTCAGAGATGGAGGATACTATTGCTGAGGGATTCAAGGGTCGCAGGCAGCTTCCCTATGCTCACTGGATCACGTTCCTCATCCGCAGAGTTGTGATTGATAAGCCCCCTGGCATGATGGATGAGTATACAGGTGCCACTACAGAGTTCCCAGCTTACAACCTGTCACAGAGGATTAGACACGCCACTCTTCAGGCACCCAGTCAGCCTAGCCATCGCCCCGATGTGCCAGAGTCTGCAGCTCAGCAGGACGAGATCATCAGAGGGATTGTAGCCACTGAGGAGGCAGAGCTAGAGGCACAGCAGAAGGTGAGTGAGTACAGTGACAGCTCCGACGACGACTACCAGCCTATACCTCAAATGCCTCCACGCAGACACGATGCAGAGGCAGGTAGCTCCAGTTCTGCTCCACTAGCTCCACAGACAGACCCCGCTCTCATTGCTATTCTTGAGCGGATGTAGCAGGATCAGACACGACAGGCACAGGAGACAGCTACAAACTTCACTCAGTTTTAGGCTCATCAGGACGAGTTTCAGCGGCAGCAGCAGCTCCTTCAACACCAGCAGTTACTTATGTAGCAGCAGCTTATGGGATTCATGCAGCATGTAGTGACAGCCATTGGGATTCCACTACCACAGACTTCGCCCCAGCTTGCATAGCCTCCTACCACTTCGATGACTCCAGCAGTACAGCCCATCGGGCTTCAGAGTCAGGGACAGCCTCCAGCTCAGTTTACTTCACCTCCTGTACAGGTGTCCCAGTGGTTAGCTTCACCTGGTGTAGCCCCGCAGTTCACTCCTTATCACACGGGTTTCTCACCAGAGCAGACTTCCTCGCTTTTCGTGCCTGAGTCATCAGTCTCCAGGAGCCTTGGAGCATCATTCAGCGAGTTGACCGGCATGCCTACTCCGCCTCACATGCATACTGCCGGTCCATCTACAGCAGCTCCAGCTATCATGACTACTCAGAGGCTCCCCTCGTCTGTCGCCTCGTCAGATCCTACGACAGACATACTTGCAGCTTCACAGGCAGCACCAGCCCTAGCTCAGATCTAGACCGCTTCAGTGACACTTCCTGCTTCAGAGGGTCAGTCAGTTCAGAGCTCAGGGTCAGATGATGATGGCGCCCAGTTCCACCTTGCTCCACGTACTTCAGCGCCCGACTCGTCCGCTGCAGCCCCACCGACCGACCCTTAGGTTTTGGTGTTTGACGCCAAAGGGGGAGAGGGTTTGAGTATGTAGACTTAGGGGGAGCGAGTTTTAGGGGGAGCTAGTTATCTAGTATCAGCTTATTATATACATTTGGAGTTTTATTTGTGTGATACACTATTACTTATGCATTCGTGTGTTTTCTTTCATGCATACTATTATATATATACATGTGATAGTGCTATCTACATGATTGTGATATTTGACATATGTGATTTCTACTTTGCTTTATCTATATGTCATATCACTTGTGGAATGCTCATTTGCTTTTGCTTCCGCGTTTCTACTTTGAAGCAAATGAGCTTTATTATTTGTACTCATGCTTAATTCATATCCTTTGAGTACATTGTGTTGGCTTGGGTCATATAAGCTTGACTAACTCTTTTGTTCTTATTGACAAAAGCTTATATGAACCAAGCCCGTCAAAAACCTCACTCCATAACATACTCGAGGTGGTATTGTCATCAATCACCAAAAAGGGGGAGATTGAAAGCATCTAGGCCCCTAGTTGGATTTCGGTGATTAATGTCAATACAAAGATTACTATGACTAACATGTGTTTTGCAGAGACAAGTAAGTTAGGTCATGGTAATGGAGATCGATTGGGCAATCGAGGTTGTCATGCCCCTACGATGGAAATCGTTTCGGTTTTCAAAGGATGGACGACAAGGTTAAGGATGACTAGTTCTAAGTGTCGATTGGAGTTGGGGAGACACTTAGAGTAGTTTAGGACTTTGTTTTTCCTTTGGCCGTACTATGAAGGGGGGTATGAATGGGTAGCTTGACCTAGTTGAGTCTAGTGAGTTAGGTGTGGTGCACACTTATTAAAACTAGCTCTAGGTAGCTCCTATGAATGCCTAAGATCCTTTGGAGCAAACTTCATTCACATATGTTCGGAAGTTGGAAGTGAATGGAGGGTCAAATACTGACCGGACGCTGGCTCCGGTGCGACCGGACGCTGGCCGCAGGGTCCGGTCAGTTCATTTGACCGAGAAGATCAAGTCTGGTGTGACCGGATGCTGGAAGGTCATGTGACCGGACGCTGAGGGCCAGCGTCCGGTCAACTCCAGTAAGGGTCCAGACTTGGAAAAGTGTGACCGGACGCGTCCGGTCAGTGTGACCGGACCCTGAGTATCCAGCGTCCGGTCGTTTACAGTAAGCATCCAAGAGCGACCGGACGCGTCCGGTCGGTACTGACCGGACCCTGACAGCGTCCGGTCATCACTTGAATGCTGGTTCGCGGGTTGAACTGACCGGAGCGTTCGGTCATCACGACCGGAGCGTCCGGTCATCCCGCAGAAGCTCATAACGGTTAGTTTTTCAAGCTGGCTTATAAATAGAAGCTCCACTCGTGAGTGGAGCATCCTTTGCTCATTCCAACAGTTGAGAAACACGTTTGTGAGTGCCAAGAAGAGCAAGATCCTAGTGAGGTGTTTGTGATTTGAGAATCCAAGAGAGTAGCCTCACTAGCAAATCAAGAGTAGCAAAGTGTGCATCCATCTTCTCATTAGGCTTCGCGTGGTCAAGTGAGAGTTCGTGCTTGTTACTCTTGGTGATCGCCATCACCTAGACGGCTTGGTGGTGATTGGGAGTTTGGTGTTCACTCGGCGGAGCTTGTGGGTGACCCAACTCAAGTTGTGAGCGGTTTTGGGTGATTCGCCGCGACGGAGTGTCGAAGAATCAACCCGTAGAGAGCACTTGATCCTTGCGCGGATCAAGGGGGAGCTACACCCTTGCGCGGGTGCTCTAACGAGGACTAGTGGGGAGTGGCGACTCTCCGATACCTCGGCAAAACATCGCCGCGTTCCTTTCTCTCTCTACTTACTTTGAGCACTTACTTTGAGTATTTACTTTGAGCAATTCAATACTTGTTTTACATCCATAGAATTGCTTGCTAGAGTAAGTTTGGAACATAGGTTGAGAGGTTGTTGTGCATTAGTTTGATATAAACACTTTTCTAGGCACAAGGGGTTAATTGGGCTATCCGTAGGATTTGATTATTGCAAGAGAATTTAGAATTAGCCCAATTCACCCCCCCCCTCTTGGGCATCTTGATCCTTTCAAACCCGACAGGAGCCCCCGAGCCCTCGGGCAATTCGGGTAGAATTGTCTAGGGGATTTTTGTCTTGACGGCGAGTGCGCACGAGCGCACCCGTAGGTGTAGCCCCCGAGCCTCTGGGCGATTCGAAGTAGAATCATCTAGGGTTTTTTCATGTTGCTAGCGGGGGAGGTTTTTGTTTCATCAGCGGGTGTAGCCCCCGAGCCCCCAGATAATTCGGGCAAAATTGTTTAGGGTGTGTTTGTCAGCGGACGTGTGTGCATGTTGTTCAGTTGAGATAGAGTCATCAACCAAGGCATCGTTGCACAGCTGAGGCGGTTAGTTTTGAGGGATTGGGTGAGACGGAGCTCACAGATCCTGGCGTCAATGCTCGCCGTGGGACCGGGCGAGGCAGTTGGTCTTAGGGATCGAATGAGACAAAACTCATGGGTCCTAGCATTGGTGCATGCCGTTGGATCAGGCGAGGTAGTTAGTCTTAGGGATCAGACAAGATGAAACTCGTGGGTCCTAGCATCAATGCGTGTCATGGGATCGGGCGAGGCAGTTAGTCATAGGGATCAGACGAGATAGAACTCATGGGTCCTAGCGTCGGTGCGTGTCGTGGTATCAGGCGAGTCAGGTCGTGGATCCTAGCCTTGGTGTAGCCCACGTAGCGAGGTAGTTAGTTAGTTTTAGGGATCAGGCGAGTCAAGTCCCATGAATCCTGATAGGGCGAGTTCGGGGTTGCAGACCCGAGCGCATTTGGTGTGTAGTCGAAGCATAGCTGGATAGGGTGAGTTCGGGGTCGTAGACCTAGGCATTTGGTGTGCAGTCGAAGCATAGCCAGATGGGGCAAATTTAGGGTCATAGACCTAGGCATTTGGTGTGCAGTCGAAGCGTAGCCGATGGATGGGGCGAGTTTAGGGTCGCAGACCTAGGCGTTTGGTGTCTTGAGCCCCTAAGCCCCATTGGGCTTTTGGTAGGGGTCGGTTTGAGTTATGTGCGTTACCTTGTCCTCGGTTTCTCACAACCAGAGGGGCTAAGTTTTGTCCCTTGTCCCAATCGCTCAGGCTTGAGTGACGCGCTCGGTGAGTTTGCTAACGGGTATGATCGAGTGGAATCTAGGTCCATCATTCATGATGGGGTCGGCATAGCCCTCTTATGACATTCTACTACTCCTTTACCTACAACCCAGTAGATGCTTGGGTCATTCTAGAGATCAACCCAGGTGGCCTAATGGCCTCCCCTCAATGGAGATTCTATGGGCTTGGTAGAGGCTTAGGATCGAATGAGAAGGTTGAGATAACCCTGTATGCCAGACTAGGCGAGGGCCACATAGAGCTCATCTGTGTTTTTCTCCCCTAGCTCTATTTGACATGGGGCAGCTTCGAGCCCTTCGTGGGCTGGCCTTCAAACCCTGATCGATTGTTGCTCATGTCGAATGAGGCAATTGCCGCTTCATGACGCAACACAAAGCGTTGTGATGCATTTCGCTGCATGTGCGATGCTTCGTTCTCGAGCCCCAGGGTAGTTCAGGGCCCGAATTGTCTAGGGGTATAGGCGTATGGAATGAATGCACATATGTATGTATGAAATGATTATAAAGAAATAGAGGGGGTCGGTAGTGTTACCTTGATGACTTGAGTAATGGGGGTTTGAAGAGCTCCAGTCGAAAATGTCCGACCAGGACCCGTGCTCGTCGTTCGTGATGGAGTCAGCATGTCCTACATGGGGCATCCCTTTACTCCTTACCTATCCCTTAGTGTGTTTTCCTGAGCCGTTTGATCGACTTTTAGAAAGCCCAATGGTCTATCCTGACGGAGATCCCATTTTTTGTTTTTTCTAAGTTCCACTTGTGGAAGCGGAGGGTCGCCTACGTGCGGTGGTGCTTTGGTTCTTATGCCCATTGTGCGGTAGTGGTTGGCATGCGGTAGTGGTGGGCCATGCCCAGGCCATGTCCCATCTGATCAGGCACTGTTCCGTTGAGCAGGGTGCGTCTTATCGGTCAGGGTGTGTCCCATCTGCATTAAATGGGAAAGGGAGAGGGTTTTTTGCTCCGCTGTTTCGTCTCTCTCGATCGGCGTGCCTTCCCCAACTGCTACACCCTTTTCCTTAAGTAGGAGGAGGGAGAAGGTTTTCGCCCTATTCTTTCACCAATTCCTCATATGCCGCCTCCTTTCCTTTTCCTTCTTGATGAGAGCGTTCTTGAGAGCCACGGTGGTTTCTAGGAAAGAAAAGGGAGAGAAAGAGGGAGAAGAGAAAAACTCACAAATCCTTTTGTGATCTCAGAGCAAAATGTTGGACTAGAGGCCATCCACAGTGAGGGAGTCGGTGTTGAAGGCCTTTGTCATGAAGGAGTTTCTACCACCGAAGGAGATGGCACACTGGAGGGCTCCCGGGAGGGAGAAGTTTTCGCAACCTCAGCCAGGCGAGGTGGTTTCCTTTCTCGCCTTCCATGAGTGCGGGTTAGGATACCCCGCACACTGGTTCCTATGCGGACTCCTCAATGAGTGGGGTCTGGACCTGCAGCACCTCAATCCAATGGGGGTGCTGCACATCGCCGACTTTGTCACTGTTTGTGAGGCCTTCCTCGGGATGGAGCCGCACATGGATTTCTTCTAGTGGCTGTTCTTTGGGCAAGCTTTGCTGGTGGGAAATCCACCCAAGGTCGCGTCGGTGGGGGGTTTTGCCCTGCAGAGGAAACCGGGCGTGGGAGGCTCGTATCCCACGTAGATCCCTTGTGACTCCAATAGGGGGTGACATAGGGAGTGGTTTTACATCAGGAATCCGGCAGAGGTGCTGTTCCCGACATTCACCGGTGGGAGGCCGGAGAAGTAGGATAGTTGGTCATGGGGTTGTGTCCATCGGGAGAAGAAGGTGGAGATCATCAAGGAGGAGCTCTAGAAGCTCGTGCGATGCAGCCTTGATGGGGTATGGGTCTTCCACACCCTCTACTACCATTGGGTTGCGCCGTTGGTGGAGAGGACGCAGCTGATGTGGAAATACAATGGCCTGACGGACCTGGACCATGCGTCGCCGATGGAGCTACCGAACGATGAGGTCTAGAGTCACCTTGATAGGGTGCTGCAGCTAAAGCCCAAAGAGAAGGTCGATGGGAAGCCCGCACCTTTCAACTCCATGATTGTGTCCAAACTGGTATGCTCCCTTCTATTTAGTCCATGCCTCTTCCTTTGCTTTCCTATTTTTTGATTTTGAGCCACCCGTTCCATAGGGACTTGGAGTTTACAAGTCCTAGACACACCTTCCCAAGGGACCAGAGGGTGTGGCTTAGCAGGCCACCTAGAAGGAGGCGGCGGATGCTAGGAAGAAGAGAACCAAGGAGGTTCGATGGAAGCTAGAGAAGGAGTAGGAGATCGCCCGGTGCATGAAGGCTGGGGAATGTAGGAGCAACGTCGAGTCGGAGCTCAAGTCAGAGGATCCCACAAATCTGGATGACATGGTTTTCTTTGAGGAGGAGGAAAGTTGGGAGGTTGTTGTGACCTTGGCGGAGCGTTGTGACCCTGTGGCGATGTCCGCTGGTGATGAGCAGGAGGCAGAGAGGCGTGTGGTGGTTCCCATGCTAAGGAATCATGCAGCAAGCATGGACGCCATCAGTGAACAGGAGGCGAAGCGGACGCGATCACCGTGCCCCTCGGTGGCGTCGCCGGTCCTATCCCCGCCTGCCATGGACATGGTCGAGCAAGCTGGGCGGTTTGAGGAGTGGGCTGGCACCTGTGCGTCACTAGGACTCGTGCCGGCACGTGACTCGCAGTTGGAGGATGCCCCACCTGCTACTCCGGTTGGGGCATCCCGAGCCAAGGGTCGCGATGACCCATAGGCTGGGCAGGAGCCGATTGGGATGACTTCGCCCCCGGCTGAAGTGAGGGGGCATGGGTTGCAGCCTAGGAGCGGTCCTTGCCCTGTAGGCCCATCGACATTGGGTCTTGCCTTCAGAGTCATATCGCTTACCTCCTGGTATGTTTTTTATTTGTTTCTTTTCGATCTTTTGTTGTTGATTTTTTTTGGGGGGGTGTGACTTACCTACACTTTTTTGTCAGTGGCCGAGCGATGACGGGGTTAAGCATCGCCCCAACTCCTATGCAGGAGACTTGGAGGCCCACCCTACAGCACATCGTGGTGAGCGACAGGGGGAACAGGTTGGTGGCAGCAAACCCTTCCCTTCTGGGGGTGGTGCCTCCTAGGTCAATTGCTAGTACAGTAGCAGCGGCGGCAGTGGCGTTGGCGGTGATCCCGGTGCTGACGACGGAGGTCGCATCGGAGGTAACTCTTGCGGCCCCTCCTCCACCAGCTACGGTGGAAGAGGAGAGGGAGACCGAGCTCCCTACCTTGGTGGGTGGAGGGTTGCATGACTCACCCTCGTGGTCAGAGCTGAAGGCGCTAGGGGAGACATGGCCGGGACAGAGTCGAAACGCCCGGCAGCGGCCCACGTAAACGAGGTGGTGGAGATCTTGTCTGACAATGAGGTGGATGACATGGTGGAGCAACCAGTGTCGTCATGGGAGCTGGCGATGGTTTAGTCGGAGGCTGGGCCCTCTGGTGGGCTACTGGAGGGTGACCTAGAGTGGCCCTCCCCGAAGGACCCGGTAAAGGTGTGGTTCATCCTTCGGGATTCCTAGGAGTGTCAGCTCTAGGACATCATTGGGGGGAAAGGACTTGCCACAGTGTCTGAACTCGCCAACCTTTCCTTGAAGCTCGAGGACACCCAGGAGCAGGTTAAGTCCGCCCAATAGTTAGTCTAGGTCAACCTGCAGCTCGCCGCGAAGGTGAGTTTCCCGTATTTGTCCTTGACCTCTGAATATCTTGTTGGTTGCCTCAGCATGCTTGCTTTTCGTAGGGTCTGAAGGAGATGTCATCCCACAAGTCATGCTTCCTCTAG
Source organism: Miscanthus floridulus (assembly GCF_019320115.1). Lineage (NCBI taxonomy): Eukaryota > Viridiplantae > Streptophyta > Magnoliopsida > Poales > Poaceae > Miscanthus > Miscanthus floridulus. Next base: position 153,099,521 of record NC_089587.1, read on the forward strand.
ATGGAGCATGCCCGGGTGGCTGAGCTCGAGCGTCAACTAGAGTTCGCCTGTCGTGAGTCCTAGTACTAGGTGGCCGAGGCGACCACGGTGCGAGTGGAGGGAAAGCATGCAGCAGAGCGGGCTACCGCCGTCGAGCGGGGGCTTGAGGCAGTGAAGGCCCACTAGACGGAGACCGAGGTAGGGTTATGTCATAGAACCGACCAATTTATAAGAGTACAAGTACAATGGCAGCCCGCAAGCGGTCGCACTGTCATACTTGAACCCATATAAACCTGGTAGTCCGTCGAGTACCACGACGGGTCTCGATAAACGATTTACAACAACTAAGATCATACATGATTCAACATATATGCCACATATTACATAAAGTTCACAGATACATTTCATCATCAGAGTATGAATAAAAGTTATTACAAACTGAGTTTGATAGATAAAGCGGAAGCAATTAAGTTCGAAAATAAAGTTCCAACATAGTTTGATACAGTGCCAAGTAGGATCATGGTCCATAAAAGCAAAGATAGGAATTAATAAAGAAGTCTGCCCAAGGCTTACTCCTCATCCATGGCGGGATAGAAGCAACTCTTGCAATAACCATGATACATAGTGCCATCTGCAACAATGGGAAATAAAACCCTAAGTACAAGAAGGTACCCAGCTAGACTTACCCGTCATAAACCAGAAATAAATTGACTCCAAGGATTATGCAAGGCTATATAAGTGGAGATAACTTGACAACATTTTGCATAAAAGCAATTGACTTAGTTGTACAATTACGATTCCTTTATCAAGTTAATTGTAACTATCCATTTCTAGATTAGCAACTATCTTGTGCCAAACATGTGGTATATCAATTTAAAAGTATACAATAGTAACCATAGCAGGTATTGTAATTCCATATTCATCCGAACCATCATGTTCCATAACACAGTTACTATGATGTTGGAGCTAGCCAAGTTTCTCACTATCCGGGAGAGACGGCGATTCGAATCAATTTCAACCAGCTGGGAATTTATTCCTAACACAAACCTAGGCATACTGTGCGAAGGCAGCCTTAGGTCACCTTTGGTACAACTTAGGTCTGCATTTCACTGGTCCGTACCGCGCCGCACAATCTCGGACACCAGATGCCAGGACGTTCAGGCCTAGCCTACCCTTGGGCTCAGTCTGATCGCCCCTCGGAAGGAGTGCACAACAGAACGGGTCCCGGCCTGAGTTGAGCTACTTGGCTTTGTGGTCAGAATGAGTTATCCAGCCAGCTAAGTGATAGGCATGCATTCAATCTTGTCAGAAGTTCCAACAACGGTACGGTCCTTGATCGGCACAGATAGAATCACATGAGTCATCCTACGCATAGACTCCGCCCGGCCTTGATTTTCTTTTACTCCATGGTTCTGTTCCACGATAGCAAATATAGCCAACCGTGCTCCAGTATCCACCTATATCTCGCAAGTGATAGGACATCACCCGACTTCTATCGGTATAAGCATGGCTAAGCATATATTTGATCCTAGACCTATACCGGTTAAAGGTGTAATATCTAGACAAGGAATGTATATGCATCAAGTGGTTCCATTCAACTCTTATAACCTAATGCATCAATCATAAGTACTTAAGTAATCATTTGTAAAATACTAGGAGACTTAGAATGCTCCGGGGCTTGCCTCGTAGAAAGAAAGTGGGGCGGTGGTCAAGACACTCTAGAAGCTCTTCAGGATTCTGCTCCACACCTTCAGGAGCTATGACTTGAGGATTCTCCTACTGGTCCCCTTCCTCTACCTCGTTGAATTCCAGCAACGTTATTTCTTCCTCCGATCCTAGATGCATGAATATGGCATAAGATATTTCGAATGCATATATGTTAACAAGGGTGGTGTGATGATACATGAAGAATGCATTCTTGCAATTATTCTTATCAGCATGTGGTTTAAGTAACAACAAGTGCATCGCATTTACTGAGTAGGTGCATATCTCTTCTTGATTAAGCAATTAACTACTTCAACAATTCATCAACTATTTCACAAACAGCAGCTACTTATTTTACTCATAACTGGAGTTCTAATTATCCAAATGCAGTGATCCTAGACTTTCTGGAAAGCTTATAAAATTACCTACAATTTTGTTATTAACCATTTTTATAGCAAACATCATTTTTAACATGCAATTTATCAAACTCCAGAATCTATCTGGAATCCTTCCAATTCGCATTACAATGTAACAATACTTCTACTTCATGTAATCATTCAAAGTTTGACAACACAAAGTCTACCACCAGTTTAAGCACACCAAATACACTCAAGAAAATATAATGGTGAAGCCCAAACTATTTATTTAAATGCCTTTATTGTTTTATTTAACTACTTAGGTTAAATAATAAATATATACCAAATGTGCATAATAAATTCTTAAAAATTTACAGTGCCTTACTAATGATACCAAAAGACTACTGTAAAAGTTTCATGCCATTTTATTCAGTAAAACACTCTATACAAAAAAGACAAAGCATAAAGGCTTAAAATAACATAAATAGAAAACATTAGTGAAAAGTGTCAAGCAATAGATTTTATATTTTTCTTAGCCCCCTTATGGTACTAGGATAACCTCCAACAATTTTCATGAATATTGGATTCCTAAATAATTTATAAAAATTCATACAAGGATTACCTATTTATAAAAGAAAAATCTATAACTACAAATCTATGCATGCACTGCTCCTCAAATTTTTACCATAGCTTATACATGTTAAGAATAGCTTACCACAAAAATTTCATAATGTTTGGAGCACAGAAACTTTAGATATAAAATAAACAATTTTGCATGCATTCAAAAACACATTTCAAACTTCTATTTAAATCTTCTAAAATTTCTACTGTAAGTGTCAAGATTATATTTTTCCTAAATACTACACTTCCTATAGAACACTACCAAATTTATTTCACCATTTTTGAAGCTACCAAATTGGAGATCTAAAAATTACAAAACACACTCAAATCTGGAATATATGAACTATCCTATACTCTCACTGCCGCTGACCGGTGGGACCCACTGGTTAGAGGACCCATGCGACAGTGAGACAAGAACAGAGCAGGCGGCGCTATGCTACTAGCACGGCCAGAGCTCGCCAATAGCGAACTCGCCGATAATGACATCTTCACTAGGTGATCCCCGTGACCTAACGCGTCGATTGGACTACTTGGTGGGACCTCTCGTCGGCGCTAGCGACGATGGCGGTGGCCATGGTGGCTCGGCGGGGTGGAATGACGGCGTTACACTGGTGGAAGCCATGGCGGAGCAAGCTCAAGCGCTGACGAGCTTCTATGGACTCAGGCGAACCTAGCGCACAAGATATCACAGCAAATGGTGGACTATGGCGGCGTGGCCACGACGACGGAGTATGGCGGCGGAGCTCCGACAAGCTTGCGCGTGGTGCTAGAGCTTACCGAGCTCTATCAGCGGACACTGGGGGAAGCAGTGGGTTGCTAGGGTGGTGGTGGAGTGCTGCGGTGGTGATGGAGTAGCTAGGTGCGAGCTGGTGCCATCAATGGTGATGGCGGCGCCCGGTGCCGAGGCTGCAGCTGCTGCGGGCACTGCGAATGGTGAAGGAGGAGCCAGGAAATGCGAAATGGTGTGCTAGGCGGGAGCGAGCGGTGCTGGGGTGTTAACGCGCGCGCTGGCCTGCCTTGGCCACACGCGGCGGGGCTCCGGCGACGCGCGGCGTCCTCTGGCTTCCACGCGACGCGCGAACTCTGCTTGGTGTCGGCCACTGAATCTCATCATTGTTCCTTCAGTTAAGCAGCAACGGTGCGTGACAGCGCGACTTGATGATGATTTAACCGCTAAACCATAGCTCCTAAGCGCAAACAATCAGAACAGGATTTGTAGACCCATGTACCAGCTACAACTCTTGTCAAGGGATCATGCTCTAATTCGTAACCAAAACTGAGTAATATCACGACCAAGGTCGGCCTGTCAGCACTGTCGGTGAACTTGACTTAGAAATTTTTGTTAAGTGTTGAAATGTTGATTTTTCTGATTTTGTGATCCAATTTCAAACATTTTAGGAGCTAAATCATTCAATGACCCAAAAATAAAAGTTGTTCCTTATATCAAATACTACAACTTTGCTTTAGTGACCACCTCCATGCAAGGTCTCTAACACCTAGTTCAAACTTGGTCAAACATGTCACATTTAAAGAATGGTATGCTTCAAACTATGGCTTAATGACCTAATTACCCCTAAGCATGAATATCAAAGTTGTTCATAATGATACTCTAAACATGTTTAAGCAAATTGCAAGGTCATACAATCATTTCATGTATTAGTCACTCATAGTGCTATTTAGTTTAATCACATGAAATCTTAAGTGTTGGTTCATGAAAGGTGACCATGAACAATGTCCTATTTGCTAACCTAGGTGTTGTTACATGTTTGTGTGACTTACATCCACCAAGTACATGTGTACACTCATGATCATATGCATATACACATGGAGACATGAAATAATAAGAAAAGTTGCATATGTTCATGGAAACATGCGATGACAAGCAAATGTTGCAGATGTTTCAATCCAATGTTTCAATTGTAAATGCTTGTTTATGAATGCTTGATGCTCATGCTATGCAAGTCAAGTTATGCAAGGCTAACACCCGAGGTGTTACAGGTTATGAACATCCTTGGTAGACACCGAGGTGGCACTCCAAAAATCCCTAGAGACCCTTGAGTCAGAGCGGAGCGCCTTGGTGTCAGAGCGAAACACCCTAGAGTTGGCACGGAAGGTCCTAGAGTCAGAGTGGAAGGCCTAGTCAGAGGTAGACTGGGAAGTGCTCACCTTCGTGGCTGGGTGATGGGGATGGAGGAGGCGAGCACCCAGCTACGCAAGCAGGTGGCCCGATAGGCGGTGGAATTCTCCACCCTTGCGAACTTCCGCCTCGGTATGTACCCTTTTTGTTTTTTATCATGTTGGTTTCTTCCTTCAGCCTATTTCTGAGCTTGTCGCCCTTCTCTCATAGCTGGGCGAAAAGGTGAAGTCATTGGAGCGGGACCTAGAGACGGTCAAGGCAACCTTTAGCCAGAATGCAGAGGAGCTAGCCAAGTCCCATGAAGAGCAACGTGCTCTTGAGGGGCAACTTGACTAGATCCACAATGTTGCCCAGCTTGTCATCTTGGAGGTCTTTGGGTTGGTGCCAAGTACTAGCGCGCCCGCTGTCTAGCTGGTGGAGGTCCCAGATACGGTTCAGGACCTTATCACAAGTGGGCTGTTCTACGGAGCGTCGAGGATGTTGACCTCGGTGGCGATGTACCACCTGAACCTAAACTTTGCCACTGTCTGCAGCGGGTATGCTGACGGCTTGAGCATGGAAGACATCTAAACGCTTGGGGAGAGCTTGTCGCCACACGCAAGGTTGGTGGTAGAGCAAGTCTCTACATAGTGGGTGATGGACGTCTGCCGTGAAGACATGGCTAGGAGCATGCGTTGGGAGGACGTTGCCCAGCCTGCGGATGGCACAGAGCCTGAGTCAGAGGTGGGTGTCACCCCGGCTCCAACCGAGCTAGATCTTGTCCCATCAAGGAGTGGGCAGCCTGCGCCCTCACCGGTCGTATCGACAGCAGATGCTACCAAGTCGCCCCAATAGTTTGTAAAGTATAAGAAGTTTAGTATATGTAAAAAGATTAAGTTCATGGGGGAGCCTCCGTGTAAATGTTCTTGTGTACTTAATGACTACAGTTGGTTTTATTTTTTTTGTGATGGAGGCACTCCATTCGGGGAAGCTTGTCCCTTTTGTTCCTTAGTTTTCCCTTAGCATAATTTTGCTTTTTATTCTTTCTTTCTCATATTTGCCCGTTCTTCCCATAGGCTGCAACCTTGGGAGCCTAGGGCATGGCCCGCAAGGCTCAGCTGCTCGTTACTGTAGGAAAGGCGGGGTGCGGTCGGTCGGAATGTTTTAAAGCAAAGCTACGTAAGGCAAATTAAAGAAACAAACTACCCTTTTGTTTGGGTAAGGAGTTTCACCATATGATAGTAAACAAAAAAGAGAGGTAGTAGTGTACCCTCATGGAGCCCCCAAGCGACCTAGGCCAAAAAGTGTTTGGGTCGGGGTGTTCTTATAGGAGCAAACGCTAAGTAAACAATGGTAAGACTAAAATTTAGGGGAAGAAAAAATGACATAGCTGTTCTAAGCGTTCGGTGAGAATGTCATCATTGTCATCCTTCAATCAATAGATGTTCGGTTAGATCACTTCAACCTTCAGTCATCCGGATCCTTGCCCGCTATGCCCCCTTTCTTGGCCGTTGCTTCTTCGCCTTTTTCTGCCTTTGGCCCACCGGCCTATCGTAGAAGGCGCTTGAGGATCTCGTAGTCCTTGTAGAGGTGTTTGATGGGGTAGGCGTGGTTGGTGCATGGGCTCTCCATGAGTTCATGGAAGTGTCCTAGAAGGTCCTACTAGGGGTGCTTGTCCGTGTGATCAGCCATGGCGACCGACGTGGAGTAGGGTGATTGATGGCGATCTTTTCTGTTCTTTTATCCCTTCTACGTGGAGGGCCCCTTGTCCTGATCCTAGCGCTTGGCCTTGCCTTTGCCTCGGCCTCCATTGGAGCATGGCAGGAGCAGCGCTCGCTGGAGGCATTGGAGAAAGGTTCGTGGTCCCGAGCCATCAGGGCTGGGACTATGATCACTGCTGTGTGCGTCTTGGTTTGGCCCGAGCCACGCGTAGACCGGTGGTCGGTGTGGATTGGTCGTCAAGTCAAGATAAGGCGCAAGTGTGACCTCTTGTGCTGTGCTCGGCGGTTGTAGTGGTGAGTGGGTGGAGCGACTCATCTGCTGCGTCCCCATTCCCCTGGTGGGGAGTGAGGCCGTGAGTCGGTGTCGCAATATGGAGCTCTACACTTGTTGAACGGTGGTGGTCTCCCCTAGTGCTCGGAGGTTGTGATGGATCACCTGTTCCTGAGGATCATTTGGCTCGGGCAGGCCGCGCAGAAGCATTGCCGCAGCGCCGATGTTCTAATTGGCCTGAGCGAAGTGTGGGGGATCATTCCCCCTATCCATGGTGTTGCGCTGGACCTAGTGGGCATGACCCTGGGCGCCGCTCACTAGTCTATGCGCATGGGCAGCAGTGTGGTGCACCGAGCGCATTGGCGCAGTTGGTGGCTGGTGTAGCCACTATTGTCATAGTTCCTCGCTGTGCTCCCGTGTGAGCTTAGGGGTCTCTGCATGAGGGTCTAGAGGGGTGTGAGTCTACAAGGACTCTATTACCACCAATGGCTATCCCGGAGCATCCACCATACCGCACTCTTAGGATAGACGGTGGCTAGGTGTCATGTCGCCGATGCTAGAGCCGTCACTCTCAACATAGTCAACCATGAGGTTGAGGAAATAGGTGGGAGCGTAGCTCACCATCCCCATGAATTCGGACGTGAGAGGGGCCAGCGTCGGCATCCTTCAGAGCCCCTAGGCATACGCATCATGGGAGACGCGAGGCCGTAGGGGAACCGGTCGTATGGCGGTCGCGGTGGGGACAATGGGGTCCCTCCGGGTGATCGGCGGAAGATAGAGAATAGCAAGTAAATAACAGCATGTACATCACTTAAAATATGGTTTGAGTAGAGAGTTTGCTCAGAATGAAGCGTAGATGCCTCGTTGTTGAAGTCGTGCGTCTCGGAGTCGATGGGGGCGCCCCTCCGACGGGTGCTGGAACAAGTGCCTCCTCACGGAGGTGTAGTACGCCAAGTCGGTCGGCGACGAAGTCCCCTTTTTTAATGAAGAATCTAATGATATTTTTAGTATCATAATTAATACTTTTTATATATAAATGTGGTCAAATTCATAATGTTTTTACTTTGTACTATGCAAGAATTGCATTCTTTTTTGGAAGGAGGATGTAGGTTTTAATTTTGTCCATATAATGATAAGCTACTCACTGGATTTTAGAAGCATATAAGTACCAGTATAAAGTAATATTTCATACATTGAGTCAAAATCATAATTAGACACAATATAACTCAATAATCCAATCGTAGAATGGATTTAAGATCTCTAGCCGTCACCGGCATCATCGTTGCTATGTTTCTTTTTAACTCCATGGATGCTCAGAGTACTTTGCATGAAACTAACAGTAGAGGACTAATAGCAGAGGCTGCACCTGTCTAGACTCAAATTAAAACTGGATCCAAATCACATTAGGGAAGAGGTTTTTCTACATTTAGTTCACTATTATTGAAAGTAAACAGTGCCATGTATTGTGCCATGGATTTGTATGGTCCACTTGGGTACACAATCCATTTGGCTAAGCATGTAATCATTAACTAGTGCCCGATATTTAAAAGAAGCCGGCTTGTTTGGATTCTTTTTTTAGGCGGAGCAGTGTTTTATTATGTATCTAAACATAGTGTATATCTAAGTGCATAGCAAAAACTATGTATCTAGAAAAAAACAAAACATCTTATAATTTGGAAAGGACAGAGTAGATTATAAAAATATTATGGCAGAACCGCCTGAAATAGCATGCTTTCGGAGGCGCACGTCTTCCGCTAGACACTAAGCACCCCAAAAGTTGGCTACATCAGACGGTTCCGTCGAGCACACCCAAAGGGAGAACTCAAAAAATCCACGTTTTTCATCTAGATCCAATAATGAGAACGAGCTTACAATACTTAGTCCATTTCATATAACCAGGGTTCTCAGAAATACATTATTACAATACCAAGTTCAGAGTGCGGAATTTAAACAGCAGAATTAAAATAAACAACTAACGATAAGATACAAGGATCTATCTCTACCCACCAGAAGAATCCTCCACACAACAACCACTCCTCAAGCTGTACCTACAACAAGGGTAAATAAACCTTGAGTACACAGTGTACTCGTAAGACTTATCCGATTAGTGGGAATAATTTTCTGACTCCAAAGGATATGATAAGTTTGAGTCGATTGGTGACTTTATTCTTGAGCCCAGGTGCTCGAAGTTTGCAGTGGGGTTACAAACGAGAAGGAGAAAGATGGGGGTACAAGAGATCCGGTTGTACTTCGGTCGAAAGGGCCGAGAGCGATAGGAGCTCCGCTATGAGCTAAGTGTTCAAGCGTGTGCTTGAGGTTCAAACCTGGTGGTTCTGTGGTTGTGAACTAGTGAACTTGATCGATCTAATGAATCTATAATTATCTGCCTATTGGGAGAGAGTGCATCCCCTTTTATAGATGAATGGGATGACCTTACAAGTGAGGGGGAGAGAGTACGTATGTTTCTGAGCCTTGTTGCCCATGCCGGCGGGTACAAGATGATGGTAGGCTCCCACAATACTATCGAATGTCAGATGCACATGGGAGGTGGTGTTGTCTTCTCTGGGCATGGCAGACGTTGGCGCCTGCCATACTGTTGATACCTAAGGTAGGCAAGGGGGTTTTACCATGTTTATCCGGTACGGTAAATGCCGGCGTCTACAACACTATCGATGCCTAGAGGCATGTGGGGAGGCCTTACTGTATGGGAGTTAATGGCGCCCACAATACTGTAGAGGAAAATATCAGCGCCTACAACACTATTTGTGTCAGGAAGGTTGTAGAATACTATTTCTATAGGTGTACAGGGTATGGTCCCTGGTATCATTGTTTGACTTGTGCGCTCTTCCTCGCTTTCTTCATTCGTTCTCTAGTCCTTATCGAGCAGGCATCCCTGGTCGGTTGATCCTAGTCGGTTCTGATCGCGCCAGTTAGAGATGAGCAGTGAACAGGGTTTTTTGCGTACCTTGGTCGGAGATGTGGAGTCGGAGTCAGAAGTAGTGTTTTGGCCAGGCCTTCCGGTCGGAGAGGCCACCCGGAGGTGGGCTGGAGACCGAAGTAAGCCCTCTAGTCGGAGAGGTGGGCCAGAGTCAAAAAAATGGGCGTCGCTCCTATTTGGCTAGACCTTCTGGTCAGTGATTGGATCGCCCTTCTGGCCTGTTGTCCAGATACTTGGGCTGAGCCTTTGTTGGGAAGCTAGTCCATGAGGGACCCCAGGTTTATGAATCCGACACTAGGTTTCCTTTTTGCGAAAACCATTACTAGTAGTGAATCTTTAGGTATGTGTTTTATTAGCAGTCATGATTAGTTCATTAGCGAACCATTCTATGTAAGCACCTATTCTACTTTCAAGCATGAGTTGAGCAATCAGATCCATTCATCATCCTTCATCTTCTAGTTCTTACTATGGTGCTAGATCATAGCCAAGTCATACCACATCACACGGTGATTCGTGAACCAATGTATCCCAGATGGGTACCTCGAAACACACATCCCGCTTGTACCCTAGGCACAAGCAAGATCAACCCACCACTCTCCTGTCAAGGGGTCCAGGTCCCCATCTAAATTTAGACTCTAAGCCCCCACACCTGAGTCCCAGACTCAGTACGGTGCTTAGACCTTCACCATCCCCATCCCCAATTAGTCGGTCCGGAAAGTGCCGGAACCCACGACAAGAGAGCAACGAGGCTTCCCGCTCCCATAAGCAAGTATGTGCTTAGGATAATAAGTCTGTGACCTGACTAGAATCCATAATAACGGACGGTCCTTAACCGACATGGACAGGAAAAATAGTGTAACCAAGCTATGCCTTATTGGCCATAGGACACAACCTATTACACCCATCAATACCCGTACCATATCCCTGCTTAGTCTCCATTTTCCTTTCACCATTTTATTATGAGAGCAGTAATAACAATTACCTACTGTGAGTAACGACATGTTAATCATGCTACCACAAAACCTAAGCATAGTAGCTATTTGACCAAAGCTAGTAGGACTCATATGTAGGTATATCTATGCATGTAGTTTCAACAATAAGCCTGCAACATAAATTCACACCACATATATATATATATATCGAGTGATTATTCAAAATAGCGGTTATGTATCAGGGCTTGCCTTGGGCAGGCGGGGTGTCAACAAAGTCAGTCACTGGTGGCTCCGGGGCTTCCCTCCTTAATGAGAACCTCCTCCTCGTACTCATCAATCACCTCCTCATACTCCTTCCCACCCGTGGTCACGAACTCCACCAACTCATTCTCTACATGCATGCAATGACGATGCAACACTTAGTATTATGACAACAGCAACTATTAAAATAATAATACATCTACCAAACTGCTAAGCTAACTCTCATGACTAAGATGCTAAGCGACCCATCCTTTTCACTAAATAGGTATGAAACATTCAAGTATTATCTTAGCAACTAAAATGCATTTCTTCTTTTATTAACGATTTAATGTATATTAAAACAAGGAGCACCTAACTACCTTATTTCTTGGTCTATTCTAGGGCCACAAAAATTACAGTGAGCGCATAATAATACAATGAACCTACTATAAAAATTTCATGAACAAAACTATTACCAATTTACCACAAAAATTTCTACAAATATTAACCTAAATAATGTTAAACACTCTCAAATGATTTAATAAGCCTTAGCATCAACTTAGACCTACATAATCTAGTCATACCATTAGATAGACAATATTTTTAGGAACTCAACAAAATTTATTTTATAATTTTTGGACACCTATGCAAATTGATATTAATTTTTAAAGTTTAGCTCAGAAATTAAAACATAAAGCTATTTCTAATTCCTTAAGAAAACAAAAAACAAATTCACCAGCGCGGCCCACAACCATGCAGACTCAGCGCACTTGCTTGTAGCGCGCGCAGGCGTGGCCCATGCACATAGGCTGGCCCGCGGTGGGAGACAGCCCACGCGCTAGCGCTTTTGTAGGGACGCCCCTACACTACCTAGTATTCGCACGGCGTTGTTTGCACTATTCCTATAGACGGTAACTTTGCAAGAACACCCTCGCAATCTCCCTCCTTTACAACGATATGGTCCTCGGCCATCCCAACACACGCCGATGTTGCGAGCGGTGGCACTAGCGCTTGCGCCGGCCACATGGGACCCACGCTGACCTATCTACGAGGTCAACGCTCACCTAGGGTTTGACGCAAAGCGATGGGTGGTGGCTGCACGAACTGAGATGCAGTAGAAGGGACTCTCCACGATGACGGGCACCCTGCAACAATGGCAATGGCGTTCCGGTGAGCCATAGTATTAACAAGGCAGTAGGGATAGAGGGTGAGCAACAAGGACTCACCACTGACCTAGCAGAGGTGATGGTTCGGCCCAAGATGCCCCAAGCGAGCCTGACCATGTGCACGTGGTGAGCTCGACGACGAACCGCAACGACACGGTCGTGCCAGCGACGAGGAGGCAACGGTAGAGTTGCGAATTAGGTGCACACGACGAGGAGGGGTTCTAGGTATGGCTAGTGGTGCAGCTAATTCAGCTTGAGACGTTGAGGAGGAGGCTGGCCACGATGAGGGCGGTGATGGGTCTTAATGGCGCGGTGGCGGGGCAAAGCTCCAAATTGGAGCTTGGCCTTGCACGGTTCAAGTCTGGGTGGGGGCGGGCAGCAAGAGGACGTGAGAGCGTAGGCGTAGGCACATGGAATTGATGGGGATGGCTTCTCGCATGCAGGCGGGCTGGCGTGGCTCAGTGGCGGTAGCAAAGAAGAGGATAGGGGAGGGGCAGGAGACGGTGGGGACGCAGTCAAGGCTCGGCCTGTGCTTGCTTGGCGGGACATGGTTGACGTGACTAGAGCGACCATGGCCGACACTAGCCGACGACACACGCTCAAGGTTGGCGTGGCCCGCACACTGCAATGCCATAAATGGCATGGCGACAGCGGTTGGGCCTTGTGCGTGCAGCGTCCAGGCGGCCAGTGGTGTAGCGCAGCGATGCAACGACAGTGGCTGCGGCGTTGTCGTGGCACGGCATGAAGGGCAGCAGCAATGTGCGACAACAGCAGCAGGAGGGGGCAGCGCGACATAGGTAGCCACGGCTCCATGCGGCGTCAGCTCGAGGCGGCCAGTGATGCGGCTAGGGCGTGGGCAGCTCTAGCCGGCCAACACGCGATTGCGCACACTGAAAGCCACAACGTCAAGGCCGCTTGACATGGTGATCACGTCCAGCCAAGAAAAACAGTCCAGGAACATGCTGTGCATGGATTTTAAAGTGTTCCAAACAACTACACAGTTGATCCAATCCCCAAACCACCTTCACTACTCTAAAGAGGGCACCTTAGGCTATCAACAATAGCTAAAGAACGACACCACTCCTAAACACAATTTTACAGAATAAATTACCAAACATAGCTTTGTCAATCTATTTTTAGACTTAAGAAATTGACTAAGTCTTGAGTTGGGTTTGCTTCAAATTCGATTTTCAAGCAATTAGAAATGTTAGCTAGCGTTATTATCTTGTTAAAACAAAAGTGGCACTATCTTCTACAAAATGTGTACTTCAAATTTTATTTAAGTATCACATACATGTTCTATAGCATTTTTGCTTAATAAAAATTGATTTTAAACCCAACTTGATATGCATGATGTCGGTGCAGAAAGTGACCAACACGTAAATATTTGTAGTTTTGCCGTACGTTGTAATCGGGTGTGGCCTACCACTCAATGACACAGGGTTTACACTGGTTTAGGCAACGTGCCCTACGTCCAGTTTGAGTCGGTCAATGACTTTATTCCTGAGCTCTGGTGCTCAAAGTTTACTGTGGGGTTACAAACGGAAGGGACAAGGATGGGGGTAAAAGAGGTCCGGTCGAACTCTGGTCTAAAGGGCAGAGAGTGACAGGAGCTCTGCTATGTTCTAAGTGTTTGAGCGTGTGCTCGAGGTTTGAACTTGATGGTTCTGTTGTTGTGTACGAGTGAACTGATGAATCCATCTGTTAGGAGAGAGCACATCCCCTTTTATAGGTGAAGGGGATGGCCTTACAAGTGAGAGAGAGAGTACACATGCTACTAAGTCTTGTCGCCCATGCCATCGGGTACAAGATGATTGTAGGCGCCCATAACACTATAAAATGTCATTCATGTGGGAGGTTGCGTCGTCTTCTTCTGGTATGGCAGATGTCGGTGCTTGTCATATTGTTGATGCCTAGAGGCATGTAGGGGGTTTTACCATATTCACCCGGTATGGTAAATCCTGGCGCCCACAACACTGTTGATGCCTGGAGACATGTGGGGGGAGCCTTACCGTGTTTGTTCGGTATGGGAGTTGATGGCGCCCACAACACTGTAGGGCAAATGTCAGCGCCCACAACACTGCTTGGGTTCTATCATGCTAGGAAGGTTGCTGGGTACCCTTCTAACATGCCCTATTGGTACTGTCCTATATGTGTACAGGGTACGGTCTTTGGTATTACGATTTGACTTGAGTGCCCTATCTTACTTTCTCCGTCCTTTTCCTGGTCCCCATCGAGCGGGCATCCCCAGTCAGCTGGTCCCAGTCGGCTCTGATTGCGCCTGTCAGAGAGGAGCTGTAAGCAGGGTTTCGACGCATTCTTGGTCGGAGAAGCGGGTCAGAGTCGAAAGTGGTGTTTGGCCAGGCCTTCTGGTCGGAGAGGCCATCCGGAGGCGGGCTAGAGTCAGAAGCGAGCGTTGTCCTTCTTTGGGTCGGAGAGGCGGGCCGGAGTCGGAAGCGGGCACCATTCCTCCTCGGCCAGGCCTTCCAGTTGGAGATTGGATCGCCCTTCTAGCTTGTTGTTTAGGTTTTTGGGCCGGCCCAGGAGTTGCGCATCGTTTGCAACGTTGTCTGCTGGGCTGAATCTTTGTTGGGAAGCAAGTCCAAGAGGGACCCTGGGTTTATGAACCCGACACATGAACTAATGAATCAACTTTCGTTTCGTATTTTAGTTGATCGTTTTGAGTTATAGAAATTAATCTACACACTTTATCACATGCATTAACACATAAACATGATGCTCATGACATGTTTTAGTAAATGATTTACGGTGTAACACCGAGGGTGTTACAAATATAGATCATGATGAACCTAACGATACATATATTTGATACTATAAATATTTGTACTTGTTTGTATAAACTTGGGTAAATCTAGGATACTTTGCCAGTGGAGTTATATCATTTCGAGATAGAGGTAGTAGCATACATGATCACGATTAGTCCATCAAAATTGAAGTCTCGCTGACGGTCTAACACACTATATAGGCTTGTGCAATGTAGTTTTTGCTTGTGTTTGATCACCTACATAGTCTCTTATATAGGCTTGCACAATGCTCAAAGCGGGCCGGCCCTAATGTTGCATTAGCTAGTACATCAGATTTGGTTATATTAGACTATGCAAACTTGCACAAGTCGATGAGCACACAAGAATATGAAATATTCTCACTCTTCGTACCTCTACTAGAAACATAAGATCTCAACTAGAACACAGAGATGACTACATGCAACAAAATGTAAACAACCAAACACAATTTTATCAAATACAGTTTGTGCGGAAACCAAACATGGAGATATTACATACATTTATGTTGGCTTAGATTATGCTGCATAAAATCTAATGCAGGCTAAGACTAATAATATAAGTAACCAATTAGACCTATACAAATGGCCAACTCCTTCCCAAGATAAGGAATTATTTGGATCCTCAAAACAAATTGTTAGTCCAACTAAATTAGATAATAAAAGTTTCGTCCTGTACTTTTATATGTTTTGGATTAGGGATTACAACTTATTGTGTGGACCGAACTGAAAGTTAGTTCAGCTTTTATTTTACACTTTACGGTTTGGTACAGGACTAAACTCAGTGATCCAATCAGGGCCTGAGTAACGTAGTTTATAGCACCACATTAGTATAACTAGATATATCATGAAACATGTTTTTATAATATATATACTTATTTCACTACTAGAGACCGACTCTTTGTTGAGTGCCAAGTGGATTGTGGAGTGTTTTTTCGCGCACTCGACAAAGAGCTCTTTGCCGAGTGTTTTTTTTACACTCGACAAAGAAGCTTCTTTGCCAAGTATTTTTGTTGACACTCAGCAAAGAAGCTTTTTTGCCAAGTGTTTTTTTACACTCGGCAAAGAAGCTCTTTGCCTAGTGTTTTTTTGACACTCAGCAAAGAAGCTTCTTTGCCGAGTGTTTTTTTACACTTGGCAAAGAAGCTCTTTGCCGAGTGTTTTTTTTTACACTAGGCAAAGAAAATTTCAAAGCACATTTTGAAGCAGTAAATTAATTCAAATGAAAAAGTTTTCAACTATAAAGTTGTATAACTCATCAAGATGTACAATGTTTGTTTTGGTCTTTTCTTCATATGACAAAGTGAAAGTAAATTTGTTCACAAATCTAACATATCTCTCTTGTAGTTTATGAAACTACAAGAGAGATATATAAGATTTGTGAATAATGTTAGAACGACCTTGTCGGATGAACAGATGACAAAACAACCAAAATAAATTTTGTAGATCTCGAAAAGTTATGAAACTTTGTAATTAGCAACTTTTTTATTTGAAATCATCTTGTCATGCAAAACTGTGTTTGAATTTCAAAATTTTAAAATTCGAACTTTTCAAACGACCTCGGATGGAACAACAACCAAAATAAACTCTGTAGATCTCGAAAAGTTATGAAACATTGTAGTTGGTGATTTTTTGATTTGAAATCATCTTGTCATGCAAAACTGCGTTTGAATTTTAAAATTTTAAAATTCAAATTTTGTAAACTACCTCGGATGGAAAAACTTCCTAAACTAAAAGTGTAGATCTCGAAAAGTTATAAAACTTTATAGTTTACAACTTTTTTATTTGAATTCGTTTAGGGCCTCAAACAAGCAATTTACACTCGGTTTAGTATAATATGTGGGGAACCAAAACGGAATCTAGACATAAGTGGCAGCGTGGTGCAGTGGTTAGAGGAGGGCACGCATGAGGAAAGAGGTCGCCGGTTTGAATCCCGCCGGCCTCGTAGCCGCGAATTTTACGCGAAAAATGCCGGAGATGGGCCAGAAAAATGCCGGAGATAGGCGGGCGCTGGCCGGTGGGGGCCTCCACCAATTAAAAAAATTCCCATTTTTTTTGGTTTTTTTCGGTTCCAACTTTGCCGAGTGTCGGGCACTCGGCAAAGGCTTTGCCAAGTGCCCGACAAAAGACACTCGGCAAAGACGCCTTTGCCGACCCATTTTTTGCCGAGTGCAGCACTCGGCAAAGCCTTTGCCGAGTGCAAATTGGGCTTTGCCGAGTGTCCTTGACACTCGGCAAAGCCACTGAGTTCGGTAGTGTTTGGTGTCATGGATATTGTTCTATTTTCTTATCAAGTTAGTGAAACTTAAGATAGTTTAATTTATAATGATTCTAGGAATTAATTCATTTTGGGACCGAGGGAGTATACTCGTTCTACAAACAATAGAAACATTATTTTTCTTAAGTTTGACGACCCAATATATAGGAAATAGTATTAATATTTATGAAGCATAATAGATATGACTATCTAGATTAACCATGAAATGTAATTTTATAATAAATCAATTTAAAGATACAAATATCGATACTATTCTTCTACAGATTTAGTTAAATTTGGAATTATTTGACTCCACAGAAAGCGAAATTTCTACTCCCTTCCATTTCAAATTGTAAGTCGTTTGGTTTTTGCTAGGTACATAGCTTTTGCTAGCTGTCTGGATACAGTAAAAACTATGTATAGCTAGAGAAACCAAACTGCTTATTATTGTAACGGAGGGTTTTTTTTTTTTTTTTTTGAACTAAGAGGTAAAGAGCGCAGAACGAAGTAGTACATACGGCGTATGATACTTTACACTCTACAGGCGCGGAGATATGGTCATCTTCGTGTCGCCCGCGCAGCAGTACATGAACTGTCATGATAGTAGAAAGGTTCGAGCATTCTATTACTATATTAGGGTACTAGGGCCATACCAGAGAGCACATGATCTTCTAGGATTCCATATCATATGCTCGACAACGACCGAACTGACCCATTAAGCATACGCGTACAGCAAGGTGACAAAACGCGCCGCAATCCCTCCAACCGTGACCGGCGCGTCGCCGTCAATCACAAGCAACCCACAGTAGCCCACACGGCAAATTGAGCGATGTGTATGCATGGCAGCATGGGTCATGGGTGGCGGATACGAGTCGCACAGCGCCCTGGAGATAACGTAATCAGCCCCTTTGGTGTGCACCAAGCTGGCCGGGTGATTGCATCCAGAGACCAGCAACGGCCGCGAGAAGGACGGCCGGCCCGCGGCCGCGCTGACGCTGATCCGGACCGGCGAACCGCTGGGGCTGGACAATAGCGTTTGGACTGCACTATACGGTCTACAGAGAGTAGAAGGCTGGGAGAGAGAGAGGAGGATCGATCGATGGCTACTTCCAGTACGCGCTCGGGGTCCGCGTCGCGACGACGCGGACCTGGCGGAGTCAGCTCGGGCGCGCGTACATCTCGCTCGCTCATCGTGCCCGCTTGGATTGGGCTGCCGCATCATACATGGCGTCATGGCGAGAATGAGATTAACTGAAAGCGATGTACTTTACAAGTGGTGTAGAACAGTAGAAGTAGAACCAGTAGTGGAACAGTACCAGTGATGACTGATGTTGTTTCTGTCTTTGGCTGACGGCTGGGGCATAGGATAGTAGGGACATGCCACGGCAAGATACCACCTGTCAGCCCGGAGCAGCCTCGGACGTACAGTGGGCACTGGGCAGGCTAGGGAATTTTCACAGTTTGTCTGACCGTGGGGCGTGGGCAAGGAATCATCCTGGGACTGGCGATGGGTTTCGGGCCTGCCTCTGCTGCCTGTTTGGTTGCGGGGACTGCTCACGGTCTTCGAGCGCCAGTACTGCTAGCTGCGCGGTGGCTCGCTGGCTCCACGCCTCCACGGACCACGGGCCACCAACGCGAAAAGAAAAGGCAGCAAGCAACAGGGGCGTGGCGAGGCCTTTCGGCCGGGCTGGCTGCCCAGGCACTGTGCACTGACCTGACTGGACCACCCCCACCAAAATTGGAGGATGGAATTGGTGTCCTGAATATTCCTCGGAGGATGTTTGGTAGTAATAGTACACGGCTACATGCATCAAAGACGCGTGCTGTGTTGTGTTGCTGCTGGGGTTAATGGGTATCGTTTTTACGTTAGTATGGATCGCTTCCAAGTGTTTTCATCCGAGCTCCGTTCGAGCTAAGGTTACGGTGATGCAGCGACGTACGTACGCCCTACTCCTCTATTGCATTCAGCGAGGGTAGGGTGGTCCGCTGCTGGTCCTCCTTCCCCTAACCTGCTAGCCATCCCGGCCAACCGGCCGAACCCGATCCGACCGGTTGGCCCTCCCCGGCTCACATATCCGCGACCCACCGTCACCTCGATTGCCGCGCCGCAAACACCTCACATGGCTAGCAGCCCATCACCGGCCGTCCGTCGTCGCCGCACCTGTTTGCCTCCGCTGCCCTGCCTGGCTGCCTCGCCTCGTTCGGCGCGCCCGGCTCCTGTCGGCCACCTGCCGCCCACGCGGGGCGCACGCTGGCCCATCCGCGCGGTGGCATGCACGGCCGGCCAACACGTACCCGCGCCCATCATTCCGCATTTCCGCTCTCGATCGGTCCACAGTACTACGTCCTCCTCCCCAGCCCCGGCGGCCCACCCCCGCGTGAACCGCCGCATGCAGCCGAAGAACGACGGACGATCCGCGTGCACTGCGTGCGGTGCATTGCTCTTTTACCGGTTGGTTGTTCGTGCGTTCCGGCACGCTGGGCCGGGCGGCTGTTCACTTCCCTCTCCTCTCGTCCACTCCCCACCTCCTTTTCCTTTTTACGTACAAGTACGTGTTAGTTTGGCTGGACCGCTGGTGCGTGAGCAAGCCGGCATCATTGCACCGCGCTCTCCACGCCTTCTCGGTAGTTCGGTGGTTGCCGCTCGGCGCCTGGCTTTGCTCCGTTACGTCGGTATCGGCAGTGCTGTGCCCCGTTCAACGTTACGGACGAAATGAGTGTCTCTGCGAACTGTTTGGACAATCTTTTTCGAGTTCCATGACATATCAGAGGACAAACGATATGATATATAGTGCATTGTATGTAGTCCAGGTCCAGCTTAGGAGTACACATGCATGAACCGAAAATGAATGTGCAACTACGTTACAAGTACGCGTACTTGAGGTTTTGGAGCCATGCACGCCCCTGCTCTATGGCTTTTGTTTATATCTCTCAAGATCGTGTGTGCTCCGGGTCGATCAACAACGTCTCAAGTCTCAACGATCTTCGAAGGCCCGACGAACGAATCGCTCCGCTCATACCATTCGTTCCTAATAAGGCCTGATCCACTGCTAGAGGCCCAGGAATACTCGTGCACGCATATTACGACCCAGCCATAAGCCCAATGTGCCAATGTAGGCCCATCGATTTTTTTTTCGTAAGCTTTTGCAAATGTAAACCGCAGCGGAGTTCCCCACATCAGTATTTCTCGAACGAGGAAATAAAAGGAACCGAGGCCCCTGAGTTCCGGGCATAAATGTAAACGCGGCCTTAGAAGCCCACTAGACCGAAAAGATACCTTAGAAGCCCACTAGGCTAAAATGGATTCATGCTTCTGTTGGGCCAGAGCCATACTGTAGGAAACCAATTTAATCCAAGTAAGACCATTTGATCAAAGTCTAAAGAGCAGCTATGATGGATTACATTACTCAAACCAGTCTCACTACTCAACTCCAGACTAAGAGGTGAAGGAAGTAACGAGTGAATTAATAATGATGCATGAATCGTTCTTACGAACAAAAACATCAAAGTTTATAATGCACATA
Source organism: Miscanthus floridulus (assembly GCF_019320115.1). Lineage (NCBI taxonomy): Eukaryota > Viridiplantae > Streptophyta > Magnoliopsida > Poales > Poaceae > Miscanthus > Miscanthus floridulus. The sequence continues at coordinate 153,120,146 of NC_089587.1, forward strand.
AACAACATTTATTTTTATATAGGGCATAGTAAGATTACTACTCCACCACACAAGACCCTTTTAATCAAATAAAGAATGGTGAGAAAGAAACAAGATAAGTCAGAAGCAATTTGGACCAAATTATCAAGTTAAATTTAGTCATCCAAATCCTTTTGAAGTTTTTGTAAAACAATACAACAAAACCTTGTAACGATCGCTCTGATACCATTCTGTGGCAGAACCTCCTAAGTTATAGGGCCCACATGCACCTGTCACTGTCCGACGACCTTTGACATTTATGCATATGTTTCCAATAACTTAAAAAGACTGTCGGGTGTCCTCGGGGAACCCCGAATCATCCACGATTTCCGAGCAGGATCACGTTACAGAGTCATTGCAGTATTACAACATTTATTCAAATATCAAAACCAGAGTAAAAACAGCGGAAGTCTTACAATAACATAGTTTACAAACAGTTGTTTCAAACCTCGCAACTAGGCTCGATGTTTATTACAAAACGAAATAGTGGAGTGGCATTATAATATAATACAAAACACATAAGGAGATTGCCCTGCCCAAGGGCCACACATTTACTTCTCAATGTCATTACAAGGTACAACTGTCATGCAGCACGATCCAAAACAGATCTGCTCATGAGGCTCACCTGCAACAAGGGTCAACGAACCCTGAGTACAAAAGTACTCAACAAGACTTAACCGAAATAAAACTGATAGAACTCAGGAATGCAGGTTCAGGGATTCAAGGTATGGTTTTAGCAATAATCGAAGTTATTTCGCGTAAAAGCTCTTTTAACAAAGTTCTTTATTTCAACAATTTAAACTTCACAAAATCATATACAAAGATGACACGATCCGTAATGAGATCATGAAACTTCATATCCAACACCTTCATCACCCATTCTCAAGTTCTAGTTATTAATACTATGATGATGAACAGTGAGTTGAGTCTCCATAACCGAGGAGCAACGACGATTCGAACCGATTAAACCCAGCTGGGGATTCCAGACCACACGACATATGTAGGTCCCCGACCTACATATACCAACCTACCCTCAGATCCTCTAAAATAAGAACGGGTCCGCGCCACCCGAGAACACAGTACTCCACCATTCCAGCCCATGGCCACGTGGGTACACGCTATTCTCGCCATCTCTCCACTCCCAGTGCGCGAGTAGCCATTCTCGTAATAGAATCGCCAAGTTCAGGCTTACCGGAGTATGTGGTTAGTACTACAAATTCTCACCTCATGCAATTCAACAACGGACGTGCCTTAATCGACACAGGCGGAAAGAACCCGCTCACAAGACCTCCATGTCTTGTGGCTCACACACACCGAGTCCGCCCGGTCTAGATTTATTACTCCACATTCCCATATCACATGCTAACATAATTAACCGATGTTCCATTTAAAACTTGCAGGTGGCAGGTAATCACCCGACTTTTATCGTTCTATGCATAGCTAAGCAAAACTAGGCATATACGAGTTTAAAAACTGGTAATATGGTAAATATGGAATAACAAGGATGGTAATGCACCAATTAGGCTCTTACTTAACTCCTAATCACTTAATGCAGTAACGGAAAGCAAAAGCAAAATTAATTTGTAAAACACAAGGTAGGGTTGTATGCATCCGGGGCTTGCCTTCGTTGACGGAAAAGTCCGGCTCCTGTGTCGTTTCACAAGTATTCGATCCGACCTCAACAGACGGATTAACCTCCTCAACAACTTGATTAACTACCGCGTGTTCACCTTCGTTCACTACACGTAATAACAATGCCATGTTTAACATGATGCGGAATTACGAAACATGATGCTCGATGATGGATACAAAAATTAAGAATTTGAATACAACTTTCCTTCGCGGTATAGTTGCAAGTCAAACAGACTAAATCTTTTTCGTAACACATACATCAATTGCCAAGGATCATTATCAACTAATGAGCCAAGGTCATCACTCAATCCAAAATTACAAACAAAACCTAAATCACTAAAGGTTACCATTTGCTTTTATGAATTAATTATTTAATTAAAATTATGAAATAAATCAACTTATTCTAACTGAGCTCAAAATTTTAGTAAATGTTCATTACATGATAACTAAGTGGCAAAACAAATTTCATAATTTTTGGACAAGTAAATAAGCCTAGAAAAATCATGGAAAGTCATTTATTAATTAATTGAGCAATTTTTATCATACCCCAAAAATACTGGAAATCAATATTTCAAATTTTTGTTATATAATATACATCATAGAGAATTCACACAAAAATTTTCATAATTTTTGGAGCTCTAAATAATTCTACACAAAAATAACAAATTACAGTACTATTCATTTAATTCTGAAAAATAGAAAATCCACTTAGAACGTTGAGTCACTGACACCCGGGTCCCACATGTCATCTTCAACCTCCGACGTTGACCATGGCAGCGACGGCTCTGACCGGCGATTTCTCGCCGACGGTGAGATCACCGACGACGACCAACGTACCAAAATGATCATCAAGTCTAGGCGCATCGATTTATGGCACTAACGCGACCAATTACGGACTGAACCGAGCACTACGTCGACCATGGCGGCCACGACGGCGCTGCTGCACTACGCCGGCGATGGGAGACCTATAAAGCTTAAACGGATGGCTCAGGAAGCACCAGCAGCTCACCCCGAACGGGTTGAAGCAAGGAGCGAGGTCGGAGAAGCAACGAAGAGGCGTGACGACGATCACGGTGATCACGGCGGAGCAAAACGTCGTCGGCGATGGTGTACCGGCGACTGCAGTGGTCAAAATGAACAACCAACTATGGAGTAAGCACCACAGTATCGAGACGAAACAGAATCAGCCAAAACCAGGGACGAAGATGCACCGTGGAGCTCTGGCCGCGGCGAATCGCGCTCAGCGGAGGAGTTGCCGGCAGCGAGGAAGAAGACGATGCAACTCGAGTTCCTGACTTAGACTAGCTGAATTGGTGGGTTGGCTGGATGCGCAAGGATACGGCGAAGCTGGAGCATGCTTTGCCGAGATGGCAACGGCGCTAAGTCGACGGCGAGAGCTCGACAGAGCTGCGGCGGTGGCGACGGGAAAAACAGAGGAAGAAGAAAAACGACGACGACGGCGCCTCGGTTCAAATAACACGGCTCAGAAGCACAAGGAAGCTGCGCTGTGGCCTTCACCGCGCCAGCGCGACGCCAAAGACGGCCACGACCGCGCCTGGAAGCAAACCGAAGATCGCCGGCCATGTAGCTTCGGCGGTGGACACTGTTCATCCAAATTACAGAATTGTCATTCGCCAAAATTCACCAATTACTCTCAAATTTTCATAACAACTCAAAAATCTCCAAAAACAAAAGTTGTTCAAAATCAAAAGTTCTACAACTTTGCTTTTATAACCATCTTCTAATTCGGTCTAGATTTTGAAATGATCTTTTAAATTCAAATAGGGGATATTTAACGAATTACGCCTTTTTGAATTACTCAAAATTTTTCTAAACAACTTGAAAAACTCCAAAAATAAACTTTGCTTAACTTGCCAAGCTCTACACTTTTTCTTTTGGGATCAACCCCAAAATATGCTTAGATTTTGAAATGGATTTTCAGGGTAGGATTTAAATGCTGAAAATCGGGGTTTTCTCCAAAAATTCAAAAATCCAAACAAACTTTAAATTTAAGTCAAACAATACAATTCAACACATACCACATGAATATAAACTCGTTTTAGTGTATGCATCTCAAAGTTTTCACCAAATGCCCAATGCTTTGCAATGCATATGATGATATGTCAGGTTTTAGTATTTTAAACACCTGAGGTGTTACAATCCTTCCCCCTAAAAGAAATCTCGCCCCGAGATTCAAAGCCATAGAGTAAGTAATGGAAAAGGAAATGTGTCGTGAGAACACATACCAAATCTGTCCATAAAACAGCTGAGGTCCTTATACAAAACACAACTTGTACAACCGAACTCAACTAACATTACTCTATTCTATATTGACGCTAGAAATTCGGGAAACTTTTCTAACAAGTAATCTTCTGATTCCCAAGTAGCTTCCTCTTCTGAATGTTGATTCCATTGTATTTTATAGAACTTGATTGTCCGTCTTCGAGTAACACGATCTTTCTGATCTAACACTCGGATAGGATATTCGGAATAAGTTAAATCCGGTTCTAGTTCCACTCCTTCAACTTCAACATTCTGTTCAGGCACTCGGAGACACTTCTTCAATTGAGAAACATGGAACACATCATGCACAGCTGTGAGATGTTCAGGTAATTTCAAGCGATATGCCACTTTTCCATACCTCTCCAAAATTTGATATGGTCCAATGTATCGGGGTGCCAACTTTCCTTTAACACCAAAACGGTTAACTCCCTTCATTGGTGATACTTTCAGATATACAAAATCTCCTTTGTTAAATACCAATGGTCTCCGTCGTCTATCCGCATAACTCTTTTGGCGGGACTGAGCTATCTTCAAATTACTCTGTATTTGCCTAACCTTGTCTTCTGTTTCTTTCACAAGATCAATTCCAAAGAATCTTCTTTCTCCAGGCTCAGACCAACTCAATGATGTTCTGCATCTACGACCATAGAGTGCTTCAAATGGAGCCATTCTAATGCTTTCCTGATAACTATTGTTGTATGAGAACTCGGCTAAAGGTAAGCATTCATCCCACTTTTTGGAATAGTTAAGGACACAACACCTTAACATATCTTCAAGTACTTGATTGACTCTTTCAGTCTGTCCATCAGTCTGCGGATGATAAGCTGTACTGTACAGAAGTTTGGTACCTAACGAAGCATGTAAATGTTTCCAAAAGCTGGAGACAAATTGTGTACCCCTATCTGACACTATAGTCTTGGGTACTCCATGGAGACTCATGATTCTTGCCAAATACATCTTAGCATATTGGATCGTAGGATATATGGTCTTGACTGGAAGAAAATGTGCTGACTTAGTGAGTCAATCTACAATAACCCATACTGAGTCAAATCCCTTTGATGTCTTGGGTAGACCAACAATAAAATCCATACTGATGTTCTCCCACTTCCAAGATGGAATAGGTAATGGTTGTAATTCACCAGCAGACCTCAAATGTATAGCTTTCACCTTTTGACAGGTATCACACTTCGCTATATATCTGGCAATCTCTATTTTCATTTTAGTCCACCAAAATCTTTGCTTCAAATCATGGTACATCTTGTTACTTCCCGGATGAATGGATAACCTAGTAGCATGTGCTTCATCTAGAATTGACTGCCGCAACTCAGGAACTTTTGGTACCACCAGGCGATCCTTGAACCATAACACATCTTCATCATCTATACTAAAACATTCTGCTTTTCCATCCCTGACTCTTTCCTTGATATGGGATATACCCTTGTTTTCCTTTTGAGCAGCAATAACTTGATCTCGAATAGTAGCTTCAACAATTATGTTGGTCAAACTTCCTTGTTGAATTACTTCTACATTCAACTTCTCCATTTCTTGGCATAAATTCAAACCCATTGTTCTCACTGTCAGACAATTGCAATAACTTTTGCGACTAAGGGCATCTGCAACCACATTTGCTTTACCAGGGTGATAATGTACTTCCAAATCATAATCCTTAATCAGTTCTAACCATCTTCTTTGTCGCATGTTCAACTCTGACTGAGTAAAGATATACTTTAAGCTTTTGTGGTCTGTATACATATGACACATATTACCAAGCAGGTAATGCCGCCAAATCTTTAGAGCATGAACCACAGCTGCTAACTCCAAGTCATGGGTCGGATAGTGTTCTTCATGTTGCTTAAGTTGCCTAGATGCATAGGCAATGACTCGGCCTTCTTGCATCAACACACATCCAATACCAATACCTGAAGCATCACAATAAACATCAAACGGCTTCTCGATGTCAGGTTGAGCTAACACTGGCGCAGTAGTCAACAGTCTCTTCAAAGTCTGGAAAGCCTCTTCACAATCTGATGACCAGACAAACTTAACTTGGTTCTTCAATAATTTAGTTATAGGTTTTGATACTTTAGAGAATTCTGGAATAAACCGACGGTAATACCCCGCCAATCCAAGAAAACTCCGAACTTGATGAACTGTGGTTGGCGGTTTCCAATCAAGCACATCCCTCACTTTGCCGGGATCAACTGCAACTCCTTCAGCTGACAAGACATGTCCAAGAAATTGCACTTCCTTAAGCCAAAAATCACACTTGCTGAACTTGGCATATAGTTGATGTTCTCTCAAGCGGGTCAGAACAATTCTGAGATGTTCCGCATGTTCTTCCTTATTCTTGGAATACACTAGAATGTCATCAATAAACACCACTACAAACTTGTCTAGCTCAGGCATGAATACTGAGTTCATCAGATACATGAAATGAGCAGGAGCATTTGTCAAACCAAAAGACATCACCAAGTATTCATATAATCCGTATCTTGTGGTAAATGCCATTTTGGGAATATCTTCAGGCTTTATCTTAATTTGGTGATACCCTGATCTCAAATCTATCTTGGAGAAAACTTTGGCTCCGGCCAGTTGATCAAAAAGCAGATCTATCCGAGGTAATGGATACTTATTTTTGATGGTCACTTCATTCAACGGACGATAGTCAACACATAACCTCAGGGTCTCATCTTTCTTTTTCACAAAAATTGCCGGACATCCCCAAGGTGAAGAACTAGGTTGGATAAACCCTTTCTCAATCAATTCTTGTAACTGAGTCTTCAACTCGGCCAATTCCTTAGGTGGTATCCTATAAGCTCTCCGAGAAATCGGAGCTGTTCCAGGTTGTAACTCTATATTGAACTGTACATCCCTATCGGGTGGTAGACCGGGTAAATCTTCAGGATCTTCTTCTTCTTCCTCTTCCGATTCGTTATCATCGGCAAGGATGACACCGGGGTCCATGGCGTCAGCTTGAGGCTCATGATTCGGGTTTAGTAGATTGCTAAGCCTATGAACTTCCTCATGTAGATAGGTATTATGTTCTTCTAAATCTTCTACATAGAATTCTAGCTCATGAGTTCTAGCTCTAGCTACATTTTCCCTATGCCAAGCCTCATTTCGTCCCTCCACCGTACGAACTAACATGCTTTCACAGTTCCTGTGTGCGGTGGTGAGACGCCTCAATTGATCCTGTAATTCTCCTAACTGTATAGCATCCAAAGCCCTATCTCTAGTAGCTTGTGCTAATTCTGCAGTAATCCTCTATATCTCTGTTTGGGGATCAGGCCTAGAACTGCTACTGCTAGCACCATCGTTTCTAGAGGCAAGTTGGTGACGAGGAACTCCTTTGGGTCCAGTAGACTTACGGGGCGTCATCTTGGCACGAGCCATACTGTAGGAAACCAATTTAATCCAAGTAAGACCATTTGATCAAAGTCTAAAGAGCAGCTATGATGGATTACATTACTCAAACCAGTCTCACTACTCAACTCCAGACTAAGAGGTGAAGGAAGTAACGAGTGAATTAATAATGATGCATGAATCGTTCTTACGAACAAAAACATCAAAGTTTATAATGCACATAAACAACATTTATTTTTATATAGGGCATAGTAAGATTACTACTCCACCACACAAGACCCTTTTAATCAAATAAGGAATGGTGAGAAAGAAACAAGATAAGTCAGAAGCAATTTGGACCAAATTATCAAGTTAAATTTAGTCATCCAAATCCTTTTGAAGTTTTTGTAAAACAATACAACAAAACCTTGTAACGATCGCTCTGATACCATTCTGTGGCAGAACCTCCTAAGTTATAGGGCCCACATGCACCTGTCACTGTCCGACGACCTTTGACATTTATGCATATGTTTCCAATAACTTAAAAAGACTGTCGGGTGTCCTCGGGGAACCCCGAATCATCCACGATTTCCGAGCAGGATCACGTTACAGAGTCATTGCAGTATTACAACATTTATTCAAATATCAAAACCAGAGTAAAAACAGCGGAAGTCTTACAATAACATAGTTTACAAACAGTTGTTTCAAACCTCGCAACTAGGCTCGATGTTTATTACAAAACAAAATAGTGGAGTGGCATTATAATATAATACAAAACACATAAGGAGATTGCCCTGCCCAAGGGCCACACATTTACTTCTCAATGTCATTACAAGGTACAACTGTCATGCAGCACGATCCAAAACAGATCTGCTCATGAGGCTCACCTGCAACAAGGGTCAACGAACCCTGAGTACAAAAGTACTCAACAAGACTTAACCGAAATAAAACTGATAGAACTCAGGAATGCAGGTTCAGGGATTCAAGGTATGGTTTTAGCAATAATCGAAGTTATTTCGCGTAAAAGCTCTTTTAACAAAGTTCTTTATTTCAACAATTTAAACTTCACAAAATCATATACAAAGATGACACGATCCGTAATGAGATCATGAAACTTCATATCCAACACCTTCATCACCCATTCTCAAGTTCTAGTTATTAATACTACGATGATGAACAGTGAGTTGAGTCTCCATAACCGAGGAGCAACGACGATTCGAACCGATTAAACCCAGCTGGGGATTCCAGACCACACGACATATGTAGGTCCCCGACCTACATATACCAACCTACCCTCAGATCCTCTAAAATAAGAACGGGTCCGCGCCACCCGAGAACACAGTACTCCACCATTCCAGCCCATGGCCACGTGGGTACACGCTATTCCCGCCATCTCTCCACTCCCAGTGCGCGAGTAGCCATTCTCGTAATAGAATCGCCAAGTTCAGGCTTACCGGAGTATGTGGTTAGTACTACAAATTCTCACCTCATGCAATTCAACAACGGACGTGCCTTAATCGACACAGGCGGAAAGAACCCGCTCACAAGACCTCCATGTCTTGTGGCTCACACACACCGAGTCCGCCCGGTCTAGATTTATTACTCCACATTCCCATATCACATGCTAACATAATTAACCGATGTTCCATTTAAAACTTGCAGGTGGCAGGTAATCACCCGACTTTTATCGTTCTATGCATAGCTAAGCAAAACTAGGCATATACGAGTTTAAAAACTGGTAATATGGTAAATATGGAATAACAAGGATGGTAATGCACCAATTAGGCTCTTACTTAACTCCTAATCACTTAATGCAGTAACGGAAAGCAAAAGCAAAATTAATTTGTAAAACACAAGGTAGGGTTGTATGCATCCGGGGCTTGCCTTCGTTGACGGAAAAGTCCGGCTCCTGTGTCGTTTCACAAGTATTCGATCCGACCTCAACAGACGGATTAACCTCCTCAACAACTTGATTAACTACCGCGTGTTCACCTTCGTTCACTACACGTAATAACAATGCCATGTTTAACATGATGCGGAATTACGAAACATGATGCTCGATGATGGATACAAAAATTAAGAATTTGAATACAACTTTCCTTCGCGGTATAGTTGCAAGTCAAACAGACTAAATCTTTTTCGTAACACATACATCAATTGCCAAGGATCATTATCAACTAATGAGCCAAGGTCATCACTCAATCCAAAATTACAAACAAAACCTAAATCACTAAAGGTTACCATTTGCTTTTATGAATTAATTATTTAATTAAAATTATGAAATAAATCAACTTATTCTAACTGAGCTCAAAATTTTAGTAAATGTTCATTACATGATAACTAAGTGGCAAAACAAATTTCATAATTTTTGGACAAGTAAATAAGCCTAGAAAAATCATGGAAAGTCATTTATTAATTAATTGAGCAATTTTTATCATACCCCAAAAATACTGGAAATCAATATTTCAAATTTTTGTTATATAATATACATCATAGAGAATTCACACAAAAATTTTCATAATTTTTGGAGCTCTAAATAATTCTACACAAAAATAACAAATTACAGTACTATTCATTTAATTCTGAAAAATAGAAAATCCACTTAGAACGTTGAGTCACTGACACCCGGGTCCCACATGTCATCTTCAACCTCCGACGTTGACCATGGCAGCGACGGCTCTGACCGGCGATTTCTCGCCGACGGTGAGATCACCGACGACGACCAACGTACCAAAATGATCATCAAGTCTAGGCGCATCGATTTATGGCACTAACGCGACCAATTACGGACTGAACCGAGCACTACGTCGACCATGGCGGCCACGACGGCGCTGCTGCACTACGCCGGCGATGGGAGACCTATAAAGCTTAAACGGATGGCTCAGGAAGCACCAGCAGCTCACCCCGAACGGGTTGAAGCAAGGAGCGAGGTCGGAGAAGCAACGAAGAGGCGTGACGACGATCACGGTGATCACGGCGGAGCAAAACGTCGTCGGCGATGGTGTACCGGCGACTGCAGTGGTCAAAATGAACAACCAACTATGGAGTAAGCACCACAGTATCGAGACGAAACAGAATCAGCCAAAACCAGGGACGAAGATGCACCGTGGAGCTCTGGCCGCGGCGAATCGCGCTCAGCGGAGGAGTTGCCGGCAGCGAGGAAGAAGACGATGCAACTCGAGTTCCTGACTTAGACTAGCTGAATTGGTGGGTTGGCTGGATGCGCAAGGATACGGCGAAGCTGGAGCATGCTTTGCCGAGATGGCAACGGCGCTAAGTCGACGGCGAGAGCTCGACAGAGCTGCGGCGGTGGCGACGGGAAAAACAGAGGAAGAAGAAAAACGACGACGACGGCGCCTCGGTTCAAATAACACGGCTCAGAAGCACAAGGAAGCTGCGCTGTGGCCTTCACCGCGCCAGCGCGACGCCAAAGACGGCCACGATCGCGCCTGGAAGCAAACCGAAGATCGCCGGCCATGTAGCTTCGGCGGTGGACACTGTTCATCCAAATTACAGAATTGTCATTCGCCAAAATTCACCAATTACTCTCAAATTTTCATAACAACTCAAAAATCTCCAAAAACAAAAGTTGTTCAAAATCAAAAGTTCTACAACTTTGCTTTTATAACCATCTTCTAATTCGGTCTAGATTTTGAAATGATCTTTTAAATTCAAATAGGGGATATTTAACGAATTACGCCTTTTTGAATTACTCAAAATTTTTCTAAACAACTTGAAAAACTCCAAAAATAAACTTTGCTTAACTTGCCAAGCTCTACACTTTTGCTTTTGGGATCAACCCCAAAATATGCTTAGATTTTGAAATGGATTTTCAGGGTAGGATTTAAATGCTGAAAATCGGGGTTTTCTCCAAAAATTCAAAAATCCAAACAAACTTTAAATTTAAGTCAAACAATACAATTCAACACATACCACATGAATATAAACTCGTTTTAGTGTATGCATCTCAAAGTTTTCACCAAATGCCCAATGCTTTGCAATGCATATGATGATATGTCAGGTTTTAGTATTTTAAACACCTGAGGTGTTACAATCCTTCCCCCTAAAAGAAATCTCGCCCCGAGATTCAAAGCCATAGAGTAAGTAATGGAAAAGGAAATGTGTCGTGAGAACACATACCAAATCTGTCCATAAAACAGCTGAGGTCCTTATACAAAACACAACTTGTACAACCGAACTCAACTAACATTACTCTATTCTATATTGACGCTAGAAATTCGGGAAACTTTTCTAACAAGTAATCTTCTGATTCCCAAGTAGCTTCCTCTTCTGAATGTTGATTCCATTGTATTTTATAGAACTTGATTGTCCGTCTTCGAGTAACACGATCTTTCTGATCTAACACTCGGATAGGATATTCGGAATAAGTTAAATCCGGTTCTAGTTCCACTCCTTCAACTTCAACATTCTGTTCAGGCACTCGGAGACACTTCTTCAATTGAGAAACATGGAACACATCATGCACAGCTGTGAGATGTTCAGGTAATTTCAAGCGATATGCCACTTTTCCATACCTCTCCAAAATTTGATATGGTCCAATGTATCGGGGTGCCAACTTTCCTTTAACACCAAAACGGTTAACTCCCTTCATTGGTGATACTTTCAGATATACAAAATCTCCTTTGTTAAATACCAATGGTCTCCGTCGTCTATCCGCATAACTCTTTTGGCGGGACTGAGCTATCTTCAAATTACTCTGTATTTGCCTAACCTTGTCTTCTGTTTCTTTCACAAGATCAATTCCAAAGAATCTTCTTTCTCCAGGCTCAGACCAACTCAATGATGTTCTGCATCTACGACCATAGAGTGCTTCAAATGGAGCCATTCTAATGCTTTCCTGATAACTATTGTTGTATGAGAACTCGGCTAAAGGTAAGCATTCATCCCACTTTTTGGAATAGTTAAGGACACAACACCTTAACATATCTTCAAGTACTTGATTGACTCTTTCAGTCTGTCCATCAGTCTGCGGATGATAAGCTGTACTGTACAGAAGTTTGGTACCTAACGAAGCATGTAAATGTTTCCAAAAGCTGGAGACAAATTGTGTACCCCTATCTGACACTATAGTCTTGGGTACTCCATGGAGACTCATGATTCTTGCCAAATACATCTTAGCATATTGGATCGTAGGATATATGGTCTTGACTGGAAGAAAATGTGCTGACTTAGTGAGTCAATCTACAATAACCCATACTGAGTCAAATCCCTTTGATGTCTTGGGTAGACCAACAATAAAATCCATACTGATGTTCTCCCACTTCCAAGATGGAATAGGTAATGGTTGTAATTCACCAGCAGACCTCAAATGTATAGCTTTCACCTTTTGACAGGTATCACACTTCGCTATATATCTGGCAATCTCTATTTTCATTTTAGTCCACCAAAATCTTTGCTTCAAATCATGGTACATCTTGTTACTTCCCGGATGAATGGATAACCTAGTAGCATGTGCTTCATCTAGAATTGACTGCCGCAACTCAGGAACTTTTGGTACCACCAGGCGATCCTTGAACCATAACACATCTTCATCATCTATACTAAAACATTCTGCTTTTCCATCCCTGACTCTTTCCTTGATATGGGATATACCCTTGTTTTCCTTTTGAGCAGCAATAACTTGATCTCGAATAGTAGCTTCAACAATTATGTTGGTCAAACTTCCTTGTTGAATTACTTCTACATTCAACTTCTCCATTTCTTGGCATAAATTCAAACCCATTGTTCTCACTGTCAGACAATTGCAATAACTTTTGCGACTAAGGGCATCTGCAACCACATTTGCTTTACCAGGGTGATAATGTACTTCCAAATCATAATCCTTAATCAGTTCTAACCATCTTCTTTGTCGCATGTTCAACTCTGACTGAGTAAAGATATACTTTAAGCTTTTGTGGTCTGTATACATATGACACATATTACCAAGCAGGTAATGCCGCCAAATCTTTAGAGCATGAACCACAGCTGCTAACTCCAAGTCATGGGTCGGATAGTGTTCTTCATGTTGCTTAAGTTGCCTAGATGCATAGGCAATGACTCGGCCTTCTTGCATCAACACACATCCAATACCAATACCTGAAGCATCACAATAAACATCAAACGGCTTCTCGATGTCAGGTTGAGCTAACACTGGCGCAGTAGTCAACAGTCTCTTCAAAGTCTGGAAAGCCTCTTCACAATCTGATGACCAGACAAACTTAACTTGGTTCTTCAATAATTTAGTTATAGGTTTTGATACTTTAGAGAATTCTGGAATAAACCGACGGTAATACCCCGCCAATCCAAGAAAACTCCGAACTTGATGAACTGTGGTTGGCGGTTTCCAATCAAGCACATCCCTCACTTTGCCGGGATCAACTGCAACTCCTTCAGCTGACAAGACATGTCTAAGAAATTGCACTTCCTTAAGCCAAAAATCACACTTGCTGAACTTGGCATATAGTTGATGTTCTCTCAAGCGGGTCAGAACAATTCTGAGATGTTCCGCATGTTCTTCCTTATTCTTGGAATACACTAGAATGTCATCAATAAACACCACTACAAACTTGTCTAGCTCAGGCATGAATACTGAGTTCATCAGATACATGAAATGAGCAGGAGCATTTGTCAAACCAAAAGACATCACCAAGTATTCATATAATCCGTATCTTGTGGTAAATGCCATTTTGGGAATATCTTCAGGCTTTATCTTAATTTGGTGATACCCTGATCTCAAATCTATCTTGGAGAAAACTTTGGCTCCGGCCAGTTGATCAAAAAGCAGATCTATCCGAGGTAATGGATACTTATTTTTGATGGTCACTTCATTCAACGGACGATAGTCAACACATAACCTCAGGGTCTCATCTTTCTTTTTCACAAAAATTGCCGGACATCCCCAAGGTGAAGAACTAGGTTGGATAAACCCTTTCTCAATCAATTCTTGTAACTGAGTCTTCAACTCGGCCAATTCCTTAGGTGGTATCCTATAAGCTCTCCGAGAAATCGGAGCTGTTCCAGGTTGTAACTCTATATTGAACTGTACATCCCTATCGGGTGGTAGACCGGGTAAATCTTCAGGATCTTCTTCTTCTTCCTCTTCCGATTCGTTATCATCGGCAAGGATGACACCGGGGTCCATGGCGTCAGCTTGAGGCTCATGATTCGGGTTTAGTAGATTGCTAAGCCTATGAACTTCCTCATGTAGATAGGTATTATGTTCTTCTAAATCTTCTACATAGAATTCTAGCTCATGAGTTCTAGCTCTAGCTACATTTTCCCTATGCCAAGCCTCATTTCGTCCCTCCACCGTACGAACTAACATGCTTTCACAGTTCCTGTGTGCGGTGGTGAGACGCCTCAATTGATCCTGTAATTCTCCTAACTGTATAGCATCCAAAGCCCTATCTCTAGTAGCTTGTGCTAATTCTGCAGTAATCCTCTATATCTCTGTTTGGGGATCAGGCCTAGAACTGCTACTGCTAGCACCATCGTTTCTAGAGGCAAGTTGGTGACGAGGAACTCCTTTGGGTCCAGTAGACTTACGGGGCGTCATCTTGGCACGAGCCATACTGTAGGAAACCAATTTAATCCAAGTAAGACCATTTGATCAAAGTCTAAAGAGCAGCTATGATGGATTACATTACTCAAACCAGTCTCACTACTCAACTCCAGACTAAGAGGTGAAGGAAGTAACGAGTGAATTAATAATGATGCATGAATCGTTCTTACGAACAAAAACATCAAAGTTTATAATGCACATAAACAACATTTATTTTTATATAGGGCATAGTAAGATTACTACTCCACCACACAAGACCCTTTTAATCAAATAAGGAATGGTGAGAAAGAAACAAGATAAGTCAGAAGCAATTTGGACCAAATTATCAAGTTAAATTTAGTCATCCAAATCCTTTTGAAGTTTTTGTAAAACAATACAACAAAACCTTGTAACGATCGCTCTGATACCATTCTGTGGCAGAACCTCCTAAGTTATAGGGCCCACATGCACCTGTCACTGTCCGACGACCTTTGACATTTATGCATATGTTTCCAATAACTTAAAAAGACTGTCGGGTGTCCTCGGGGAACCCCGAATCATCCACGATTTCCGAGCAGGATCACGTTACAGAGTCATTGCAGTATTACAACATTTATTCAAATATCAAAACCAGAGTAAAAACAGCGGAAGTCTTACAATAACATAGTTTACAAACAGTTGTTTCAAACCTCGCAACTAGGCTCGATGTTTATTACAAAACAAAATAGTGGAGTGGCATTATAATATAATACAAAACACATAAGGAGATTGCCCTGCCCAAGGGCCACACATTTACTTCTCAATGTCATTACAAGGTACAACTGTCATGCAGCACGATCCAAAACAGATCTGCTCATGAGGCTCACCTGCAACAAGGGTCAACGAACCCTGAGTACAAAAGTACTCAACAAGACTTAACCGAAATAAAACTGATAGAACTCAGGAATGCAGGTTCAGGGATTCAAGGTATGGTTTTAGCAATAATCGAAGTTATTTCGCGTAAAAGCTCTTTTAACAAAGTTCTTTATTTCAACAATTTAAACTTCACAAAATCATATACAAAGATGACACGATCCGTAATGAGATCATGAAACTTCATATCCAACACCTTCATCACCCATTCTCAAGTTCTAGTTATTAATACTACGATGATGAACAGTGAGTTGAGTCTCCATAACCGAGGAGCAACGACGATTCGAACCGATTAAACCCAGCTGGGGATTCCAGACCACACGACATATGTAGGTCCCCGACCTACATATACCAACCTACCCTCAGATCCTCTAAAATAAGAACGGGTCCGCGCCACCCGAGAACACAGTACTCCACCATTCCAGCCCATGGCCACGTGGGTACACGCTATTCCCGCCATCTCTCCACTCCCAGTGCGCGAGTAGCCATTCTCGTAATAGAATCGCCAAGTTCAGGCTTACCGGAGTATGTGGTTAGTACTACAAATTCTCACCTCATGCAATTCAACAACGGACGTGCCTTAATCGACACAGGCGGAAAGAACCCGCTCACAAGACCTCCATGTCTTGTGGCTCACACACACCGAGTCCGCCCGGTCTAGATTTATTACTCCACATTCCCATATCACATGCTAACATAATTAACCGATGTTCCATTTAAAACTTGCAGGTGGCAGGTAATCACCCGACTTTTATCGTTCTATGCATAGCTAAGCAAAACTAGGCATATACGAGTTTAAAAACTGGTAATATGGTAAATATGGAATAACAAGGATGGTAATGCACCAATTAGGCTCTTACTTAACTCCTAATCACTTAATGCAGTAACGGAAAGCAAAAGCAAAATTAATTTGTAAAACACAAGGTAGGGTTGTATGCATCCGGGGCTTGCCTTCGTTGACGGAAAAGTCCGGCTCCTGTGTCGTTTCACAAGTATTCGATCCGACCTCAACAGACGGATTAACCTCCTCAACAACTTGATTAACTACCGCGTGTTCACCTTCGTTCACTACACGTAATAACAATGCCATGTTTAACATGATGCGGAATTACGAAACATGATGCTCGATGATGGATACAAAAATTAAGAATTTGAATACAACTTTCCTTCGCGGTATAGTTGCAAGTCAAACAGACTAAATCTTTTTCGTAACACATACATCAATTGCCAAGGATCATTATCAACTAATGAGCCAAGGTCATCACTCAATCCAAAATTACAAACAAAACCTAAATCACTAAAGGTTACCATTTGCTTTTATGAATTAATTATTTAATTAAAATTATGAAATAAATCAACTTATTCTAACTGAGCTCAAAATTTTAGTAAATGTTCATTACATGATAACTAAGTGGCAAAACAAATTTCATAATTTTTGGACAAGTAAATAAGCCTAGAAAAATCATGGAAAGTCATTTATTAATTAATTGAGCAATTTTTATCATACCCCAAAAATACTGGAAATCAATATTTCAAATTTTTGTTATATAATATACATCATAGAGAATTCACACAAAAATTTTCATAATTTTTGGAGCTCTAAATAATTCTACACAAAAATAACAAATTACAGTACTATTCATTTAATTCTGAAAAATAGAAAATCCACTTAGAACGTTGAGTCACTGACACCCGGGTCCCACATGTCATCTTCAACCTCCGACGTTGACCATGGCAGCGACGGCTCTGACCGGCGATTTCTCGCCGACGGTGAGATCACCGACGACGACCAACGTACCAAAATGATCATCAAGTCTAGGCGCATCGATTTATGGCACTAACGCGACCAATTACGGACTGAACCGAGCACTACGTCGACCATGGCGGCCACGACGGCGCTGCTGCACTACGCCGGCGATGGGAGACCTATAAAGCTTAAACGGATGGCTCAGGAAGCACCAGCAGCTCACCCCGAACGGGTTGAAGCAAGGAGCGAGGTCGGAGAAGCAACGAAGAGGCGTGACGACGATCACGGTGATCACGGCGGAGCAAAACGTCGTCGGCGATGGTGTACCGGCGACTGCAGTGGTCAAAATGAACAACCAACTATGGAGTAAGCACCACAGTATCGAGACGAAACAGAATCAGCCAAAACCAGGGACGAAGATGCACCGTGGAGCTCTGGCCGCGGCGAATCGCGCTCAGCGGAGGAGTTGCCGGCAGCGAGGAAGAAGACGATGCAACTCGAGTTCCTGACTTAGACTAGCTGAATTGGTGGGTTGGCTGGATGCGCAAGGATACGGCGAAGCTGGAGCATGCTTTGCCGAGATGGCAACGGCGCTAAGTCGACGGCGAGAGCTCGACAGAGCTGCGGCGGTGGCGACGGGAAAAACAGAGGAAGAAGAAAAACGACGACGACGGCGCCTCGGTTCAAATAACACGGCTCAGAAGCACAAGGAAGCTGCGCTGTGGCCTTCACCGCGCCAGCGCAACGCCAAAGACGGCCACGACCGCGCCTGGAAGCAAACCGAAGATCGCCGGCCATGTAGCTTCGGCGGTGGACACTGTTCATCCAAATTACAGAATTGTCATTCGCCAAAATTCACCAATTACTCTCAAATTTTCATAACAACTCAAAAATCTCCAAAAACAAAAGTTGTTCAAAATCAAAAGTTCTACAACTTTGCTTTTATAACCATCTTCTAATTCGGTCTAGATTTTGAAATGATCTTTTAAATTCAAATAGGGGATATTTAACGAATTACGCCTTTTTGAATTACTCAAAATTTTTCTAAACAACTTGAAAAACTCCAAAAATAAACTTTGCTTAACTTGCCAAGCTCTACACTTTTGCTTTTGGGATCAACCCCAAAATATGCTTAGATTTTGAAATGGATTTTCAGGGTAGGATTTAAATGCTGAAAATCGGGGTTTTCTCCAAAAATTCAAAAATCCAAACAAACTTTAAATTTAAGTCAAACAATACAATTCAACACATACCACATGAATATAAACTCGTTTTAGTGTATGCATCTCAAAGTTTTCACCAAATGCCCAATGCTTTGCAATGCATATGATGATATGTCAGGTTTTAGTATTTTAAACACCTGAGGTGTTACAATCCTTCCCCCTAAAAGAAATCTCGCCCCGAGATTCAAAGCCATAGAGTAAGTAATGGAAAAGGAAATGTGTCGTGAGAACACATACCAAATCTGTCCATAAAACAGCTGAGGTCCTTATACAAAACACAACTTGTACAACCGAACTCAACTAACATTACTCTATTCTATATTGACGCTAGAAATTCGGGAAACTTTTCTAACAAGTAATCTTCTGATTCCCAAGTAGCTTCCTCTTCTGAATGTTGATTCCATTGTATTTTATAGAACTTGATTGTCCGTCTTCGAGTAACACGATCTTTCTGATCTAACACTCGGATAGGATATTCGGAATAAGTTAAATCCGGTTCTAGTTCCACTCCTTCAACTTCAACATTCTGTTCAGGCACTCGGAGACACTTCTTCAATTGAGAAACATGGAACACATCATGCACAGCTGTGAGATGTTCAGGTAATTTCAAGCGATATGCCACTTTTCCATACCTCTCCAAAATTTGATATGGTCCAATGTATCGGGGTGCCAACTTTCCTTTAACACCAAAACGGTTAACTCCCTTCATTGGTGATACTTTCAGATATACAAAATCTCCTTTGTTAAATACCAATGGTCTCCGTCGTCTATCCGCATAACTCTTTTGGCGGGACTGAGCTATCTTCAAATTACTCTGTATTTGCCTAACCTTGTCTTCTGTTTCTTTCACAAGATCAATTCCAAAGAATCTTCTTTCTCCAGGCTCAGACCAACTCAATGATGTTCTGCATCTACGACCATAGAGTGCTTCAAATGGAGCCATTCTAATGCTTTCCTGATAACTATTGTTGTATGAGAACTCGGCTAAAGGTAAGCATTCATCCCACTTTTTGGAATAGTTAAGGACACAACACCTTAACATATCTTCAAGTACTTGATTGACTCTTTCAGTCTGTCCATCAGTCTGCGGACTAATTTTTGTTATATAATATACATCATAGAGGATTTGGCACATGTTTACTGTAGCACTATATTGTCAAATCATGGACTAATTAGGCTTAAAAGATTCGTATCGCAAATTAGTTGCAAACTGTGCAATTAGTTTCGTAATTAGTCTATATTTAATACTCTATGCATGTATCGTACATTCAATGGGACGGCGACTAAAGTTTAGGAGAAGAAACCAAATACCCCCTAAAAGCGGTGTCAAACCACCGAATAGTTTGCAACATGGCCGGCGGTGGCTAAGGCCCCGTTTAGATGCAAGCCAAAAACCAAAAATTTTTAAGATTCTCCGTCACATCAAATCTTGCGGCACATGCATGGAGTACTAAATGTAGACGAAAAAAAACTAATTACACAGTTAGCCGAGAAATCATGAGATGAATCTTTTAAGCCTAAATAGTCTATAATTAGACAATTTTTGCCAAATACAAACGAAAGTGCTACGGTGACCAAAAGCCAAAAATTTTTGAAACTAAATGGGGCCTAAGCTCTATGGTAGTTCGGCTGGTTGACATGGTTGAGGTTGGTGAAGGAAAGGAGCGAGGACAGACAATGCAGAAATTCCTAGAGGGGTTCGGTCGTTGTCGACCCCACGCACCCTGAGGTCAGCCGGTGTTTGACACCGTACACGTCAAAACTTGCAGTGGTGGCTATGAGGTGCGGCACCGAGGAATGTCCCCTACGGTACCATGGTCCTTTCCAAAAGATGGTCTCTGTGAAAATTGTAAAAGGTGAGTCGTCCACTTCAAGCTATATGGTCTAGTTTCTATGTACGAAGAAGCAATATTTAGATGCCAGAGCCTTGAAATCACCCATGGTAGAGCTTCCTGGAAACATCATGTAGATGCTTCGTCCCTGTACTGACAAGGAGGTTATTGCACATACATCAGGGGGGAGGCCTCCTTTTTCATGAAAGAAAAAGCACATGAATAGGAAAAATATTGAAGTTACACAGTAATGCATTTGTAAAACAGAGGATTAGAAAACACATAAATTTAAAAAGGAATGATTATTTAGATAGACCGTAGCAACGGCGTAGGATTTTTACCAAGAGGTTTGAGTGGATGCTAAATTTCCTGTAGTTTTTCTCTAAAATAGCATTCAAAGGAAATTCTCCTACACTATTCTATGTTCCATTCCTGTGAACCAAAGGCACGAACAATAGCAATTCCTATAGTATTCTCAATCTTATGTTTTTCCTCTATTTTTCCTATAAACCAAAGGAGGCCGAGACCTGATTTTTTTTAGTAGTCAATTTTTCCTTTTTCATTTTCTTCTCTCTTCTCAGTGTATCTAGAGTAAGTGGTAAATCAGCTGTAAGTGGAGCTGACCATTTGACCAGTTTTTGTTTCTTTTGTTTTTTCTCTACTAATAAAAATGCTGCAAAATTTTGCCATCCGTTCAAAAAATATAATATAAAAGTATTTTTTTTGTTTTGTTTTGAAGCCTCTTTTCTAGGTCTAACTTTATCATTTGTTCATGCGCATAGATACGTGTGCATAAATCACTCACGTCATATGCACACAAATAAATCTACAGCTATACTTAGATCAGCCGACTGTGTCTTTAGAGAGATCACCAGGACTGTCAATGGCTATGTGGGCAATGTGTACCCTCGGAATTCTAGGACTTATCATATGGTAAACCAAATGATGCATGCAACCCTTCTTGGCTACCATATTTGGGTTACCAGTAGAAATTAATGGTAGGTATACATGTGAATGCTGTCTTTCTAAACTGAATTGGAGGGTTAGTTCACTTAGGATCTCTTATAATTTAGAACAAATTCTAAATGCTTACATACCTTATATTGCATGACGAAGGGAGTATGTTGCTGGTAGATGTGGATAAGTTTTTGGAAAACAAAATAGATATATTACTAAATTGATGGTTAGATCTTTATGTTTTTTGGGAATTTATAGGATCTATTTTTTATCCCATCTGATGTGGTTTGATAGAGCCTTTAATTAGTAATAGTAACATGAAATTAATTAGTAATAATAGCAAGATAGCATCCCTATACCATGTTGAACATGAAGTTTGCTACTACTGGACTATACTAATCTGAATTCTACGGGCGAATTTAGCCATGTTTACCGGGGTCCGTCGACCCCGATAACATATGCAAATCCTTTAACAAAATACTAGTATAAATCTAAAAAAAATCATGTTATGCAATGAAGTTAATTTTGATGGCCCCGATGATGTTTTTGGCTATATTTGCCCCTGTTCTGTCACTAATCTTAAATTCTGAAACAACAGAGTGACGGCCACTGAGATATTTCTATGAGTGCGGAACCCGAGTGAACCCTCTTGTGGCGTGACAAATGCGATCGTCCTTTACGCACTACTACTCCTTTACCTGTCACTTCAAGAGAAAAGATTTCAAGTACGTGCATCACGGTACGTGCGCACCCGTTTTGATTGCTTTTTTGGCCCTGTGGTGATCGAAGCTAAGGCCGGAGCAGCACTGACGTGTCAACAGATAACGAGCCGGGTGCACCGACGTGTCTACCGCTGGCCACTTTGAGAGGCTCCACGTAGGAGAGAGCATGCCATGTCAGCCGAGCGAGCAGTAGGATGTGCCTGTGTCTGTGTGGATTCAGATTTTCCCGGGATTTAGGTGTAGCCGTGGAGGATTAGACGATAAGGGGCAGACCTAATGTGCATGAAATGGCGGGTCCCGGCTTTATTAATCTCGTGGGCGGAAGCATGCATGTAGCAGCGGGCAGCAGGTAGTGCGCCTGCCGAACTTGGAATTTTGCGAGTTTTTTCGAGTCCAGAATAGGCTTGTGTTGACCTAAGATGCATGTACATACAGCTGACAGAATTTTGACTGAAACAGGTTGAAAAACATTATTCTTGCTGAATTGTTGTGAGAGAAAAATATTGCTCTGGCTGAAAAAAAAACCCAAACAAGCCGAATATGAAGTAAGCCGAACGGAACCATGGTGACAACTGATAACGTAGTTTTCCTCTCGGGATAAACAGTTGATAACAACAGTCAACAGCGGTGAGAGATATTTGGTTTTTGACAACACAGAACTTAATTTGCAGCAGCAGAAGCTGAAGATGAAGAAACTCACAAAATGAGGGCATGGATGCATGCCAATGCAATCGCCGCTTGCCATGTGCTCATGTAGTCCAACCCAGCTCACGAGCACCTCCGACTAGGCTCCGGTTAGCGGCCTCCAAGGCGTACCGGGACACGGCAGGCCGGCAGCTGCTGGTGAAGAGTATACATGGTCAAAGCGAAGCTTCTAGTGTCAAGTGACTCAGTGATGTCTCGAAAGTTCAGGCCTATGATCTGTCCATCCGGCCAACTTGTCTATGCACGCACACAACAAGAGCACACAAACAAATAGTTGTAGCAACATCAAGCGGCGTGCGTGTCTAAATATTCCCTCACTCCTACTAAAAGAGTTGCGGGTTAAACTTTCTTAAATTTAACTATATTTATAGAAAATATTATATTTTATATTTTAAATAAATTTATTATAAAAATATACTCAACGATCTACTTAGTGATACTAATCATGTACCATATATATTAAGTGAAATTTTACGGCGCTTGGAAATAATAAGAGCCATTCGTTTCGCTAGATTTGATGATTAAAAAATGGGAGGAACCAGATGGTAAGAACTTAAGTTGTGAGCTGGAACCAAAAGATACGTGAACCCGGAACTGATTTTTAATTAAATTTAGAGGGTATAACAGTATTTTGATGTCTCAGTAGTTGCTTCTCTTAAGAAAAAAAAACTGCTTCTCTAAAACGCCGATGAACTTGTCAAAACTGCTGGGCCGTCGAGGGAAACTCGGGGCTGCGATGCTTGCTACCGTCGGACCCGTCGGGCTATCGGGCGCTCCTTGTCCAGATGAAGTTGCCGGTGGGCTGCCAAACTGCGGTTGCGGCTGTGCTTGATCTTCGCCGTGGGTCACATATGTACGATATGGTGGCGCCGTTCTTGCCGTTCATGACGCACACGCGGCAGCCGGAGTTAGACATGGGGCCGTCGTTAATCACCGCGGCTGTGAACATCTTGCCGAACTCAGTTGTTCTGCTTGAAGCCTTCATCACCGGGCTGCCACTGCTTGCTTCCCATGCCTACTATCAGATGCCTTGCCGCTTGCTGCCGCCTGCCGGGCCGCTGTTGCCGCGCGCCCGCGCCGCGCTGGCCTCTCTTTCTTGCTGGCCGTATTGCACTTGCATCTAATCTACAGCCATGCAGAATAAAGATAAGATGCAATCTAAAATAAGTGAAATTGTGTACAGGAGAGGGAAAGTACTAAACTACCTTTAAGCACAATTAATTATTTTTTAATTAATAGCCGTGGTAAATAATTACTAGTGGTTCTTCCCGAGCACAGTAACAAAGCTCATATATTAATATTTTATATATATATTTAGTTAAAGTTAGAAATATTGAGCTTCTTGAAAAACGAGAATGATACATTTTATTGAATGGATAGAGTACTCATTGCTCTAACCTATTTCGTGTGACGCATATCTGTTATCCTTCTCCTAGGAGAAAGGCATGTCCTCCACCTGCCATCCGATCGAGATCTATTAGTACAGTATAGCCATGCCTAATATTACCCTCTCCGTTCTAAATTATAAATTATTTTAGCTTTTATGGATTCATGGCTTTTGCTATGTACCTAGGTATAACGATAATGCTTCTTAATGAGCGTCTGTCCATCCAGACGCCGCGCGCCACACTCCACCTCACCGCTTCCGCCCGTGCTGCTCGCTCCTGCCCGTGACGCGCGCCTTGCCCGCGACACTTGCTCCCTCCCGTCGCTCACCGGAGCCATCGCGGATTCGACCCGCATGTCGCGCGGCCCATCCGCCACGGTCATCCCTCGCCGCACCCTCATCCTGCGCGCGCTGCCTCTACTCTCCCCATCTCTCGCTCTCTATCTTGCATCCGTCGACAGCAGAGTGCCTCCCCGGTCTCTTCCCCAACCCCCAACGCTACCAGGATGCCTCGCCGCAGCCGCCCCTGCCGATGGCTGCTAGGCACACGTGCCGAGGCATCTCAGGTCGTCCCTGGTCGAGCCAAGGGAACCCACGACCGCGCCCGGGATGCCAGTGGTGCTCGTGCGCCGCCGGTTCCCACCCCGACGACGGAATCGACCGGCCCAGGCCTTCCCTCCCCTATATTATAAATGTATGTTTCAAGTGTTTCAGATATTTCAGAGGTATATTGCAGTTGTTTCATATAGATGTTGCAAAAGTAGATCAAGATGCTTCACATGTTGTAAGTGTTTCAGAGACATGTTGCAAACGTTTGTTCAAAATGTTTCATCTGTTCCAGACGTATGTGACAAGCGTGTTGATGTGGTGGTTGCATATGTTTTACACATATGTTGCAATAGTACGTATGTTTTTCTATTTCAGTCTTAAGTTGCAGCATGTGTTTTGATGTTGCAAGTTGCAAGTGTTTTATCTGGACATTGTGTTTGACACATATATTGCAAGTATATGTTCCAGATGTTTTATCGTTTCAGATGTATGTTGCATTCAAGTGTTTTCATGTTGTAAGAATTTCATGTTGTTCGGAGAGTCAGGGGGCGCGGGCGACACGGGCGTCGGGGAATGGGGTGCGGCGAGCTGGGGCCGGTGGACGTGCGCGTGGCGCACTAGGGGCCGGCGGTCGGGGCATGACAAGGCGGGGTGCGCGTGCAGGGAGCGGCGAATGGCCAAGCGGATGGGGCGGGTCGAATCGAGGCGAACGGGACGGACTGCGCATGCGAGGCGAGTCGTCCAAACACGTAGGCGCAACGATAGGGGCGGGGTGTGCGTGCGTGGCGGAGCGAATTAGCGGATGGGGCAGGCTGCGCGGGCGTCCAGACCGCGCATCCGTCCACACGTTCATGTGCTAGCCATGCCGTAGATATACAACATGTTCGCTTGTTGATTTCAGCCAGGACTTATCAGCCATGGTATAATATTTTTCTCTTATTACAAATCAGCACTAGCCGAGCTTATAAACCCAGAAACCATCAAGCGAACAGAAGAAAAAACTAATTTCTGGAGTATGTCTATGTACCTAACTCGCTGGTGTCAACGAATTTCGTCGCAGATGTAACAGTTACCGAAAGGAACATCACAAGTAATTAGAAATATCTCAAACGGAGCGGACGGCATCGGCGGAGTACTGCTTGTACGGCCCTATTGCACGGCAACTATGTGTAGTAGTGTGCCACTTCGAGGCTACTGCAATGGTCGGTACACATCACTTACACGGCCCACTGCACCCTAGTCTAGTCATTCCGAACCAATCTGCAATTTCGTGGACTCCACAACACCAGAATCCAGATTCCAGAACGAGCAATAGAGACAGCGACCGATCACAAAAATGCACAAACCACCTCGAACAAGTAGCTAGCATGCATCTCGATCTGTTCCGTGCGTGTGTGTGGCTCCATCACCGTCCCCGGACTCTGAACCAGTAGCTAGCATGCATTCCCGGCCGCTCGACGCTCGTCCCCGTGCCGATCCAAAGGATGCCCCGCCCCGAGCGATTCTGACATGCATAATCCGACTGTCTCGGCTTCAGATGACTCCGGGCGTCTTTCACCATGCTTTGGCTTATAAGTCGGACTTTTTCAGTACGTTCATCCATCGGAGTGGGCGAGTGCTCGCCACTGTGCGCCATCCTATCCACCACCATTGAGCATCGACTGGTTCCCAACGCCGGAAGCAGAACGGGGCGCGTACGAGAAAGTGCGGCAGGGGTACGGTGCTGTAGCTGCTGCGGAGGGACACGGCCAGTCGGCCACCAAGAGGAGGGAACCGAGGGGGGGCCGCCGTCGCCGGTCGCTCGCAACTTGGAGTTGGCGCGTGAATCGCGATGGATATTTCGGCCGGCAGCTCTGTTGGTTACAGAGTGCGGCGTGCTGCCACTAGCTGAGGCACGAGCACGCTAGCAAGATAATTGCAGCTCTCGGGTGCTTCCACTCCATGGCTGATCTGGAGAGTGGAGACGGAACACCAACCAGATAAGCACTACCGATTTTTGTTCCCACGTTGTTTGCTAGGATTTCAGCTTCTTGGAAAAACTACTACTCCTATATGTTTCCCACTTCCAGTTTAGAATTCAAACATGTTTTATCCTTTTCAGTTTCGGGTTCCAATTGTTTATTTGGAACCATTTCTTCGGTTCGCAGGAAGAGACTAAAACAACAGGATGGTGGAGGTAGCACTGCTTTGTTTTAGCATTAGAAAGAAACGAACCATGTGAAATCATCATGAAATTCTTGTGTGCTGCACATGCTTTCCAAAAACCTTTTCCCCCCTCGGTTTACAAAAAAAGTTCCCAAGTAAAGATCATTCTTTTTTATTTTCTATGGGAAAAGGAAAGCAAAGGAAACTGGACTATGATTCTAGTATGAAACAGCGGTGCATGTGCATCCACTGATATGACTGCCTAGGTACAAATGGCTGCCGGCTAGTGCGATTAGCCCAAGTACAAGTAGTACCACGGGTTCCACGATCCAGTGGTTTCTCTGCTCTTTTTCCTTGCACTTTCCCTTAGGGCCTACGTGAAATCGAATATGCTCTTGAAATCCAATTTGGCTGCGATTGGAGCGAAAATGCCTGCATTTTGACCTTCTTTCATCCAAGTACATTTCTCTTGAAACAGAACTAACCTTTAGGGCCACATTTGTATGTCTATAATGTTTTAGGGACCTTAATTTTTTTTCTCATCATGTTTATATGTTTTATCACATCGAATGTTATCTTATCTCATTATTACTAATTGAAGGCCTAAAAGGAACTTTTATGTTAATATAATCCTCACGAGACGCATTAGAAAAAAACCTTAAAAATTCTCACAATAATCATAAACATCTGGTCTTTGATTTTGTAGACTCTACCCATCATCATCAATACAACTATTGGACCTATTCTGTTTTACATGAAGTTACCCACATTTAACCCCCTAAATTTGCATATAACTCAATGACCTATACCATTATGAAAAAATAATTTAAAGCATCCCACCCCTATCATTTTCATTATGAAAGATACTAAAGTAATATCTAAATTACCCAACCTATCATTATGAAAGATAATGCAAACTAAACCCAAGTTTGCTTTTGAGGAATTGCTTTTGAGGTACTAGGTAGGAGTAATTCACTTATATTCTTCTTGTACATACTAATGTTGACCACTTTTCTTTGTCATGTGCATTCTCCATGAAAACTCATCAACTAATGCATTTTTTGAATCATAATACTAGCCATGACTCAAGATTTCAGCACTATATTATTATGGTTACAATCGTTAGAATCTGGAGAAGCTATGTGTGTGTGGTGCAATTTCTTCGTTTTTTTGTATCTATTTTTTGTGGTTTTATGCTTTTATCTTATGTTAGTGCTTCTAGTTCTTCTCCCTCTTATTTATTTTGTATAATCATACTTTGTAAATGTGTTTCCCTTTAGGGCTACTTTGGTAGCCGGGAATCCCTCCAGGTTCCCGGGCTGTTCCCCGTGGAGAAAACCCACGCAGAAAGTTCTCACGGGGTTTCTCTCCGGCCAATTTGGAAGCCCACGATTCGGGTCCCTTGCCCCAGGAGACACCATTTCCCCCGTGGAGATCCGCCAGGCCTCGTGACGCCGGGTAGCGCTCCTTGTCTCGCATCTCGCGACTCACGCTGCAACACTTCTATCTCGCTTGGCCGCCACCACCTAGAGCTGGTTGTGTTCCAAACAGTGACCAGGGAAGGGGAGTGAAGGCATGGGGTTTCAATTTGCCACTAAATCCCCGTCGGGGGGCTTCCTGTAGTCCTTAATGAAATATTTGCCATGACATGGTCACGAACAAACTTTGTAAATATGTTGTTTTTTATAAAGTAAATATGTCGTTTCTATGCAATAAAGTTGGCAACAGAAACGGTTCCTGTAGTTTTTCTAACATAATATATAGTTACAGTCTCTTCGCAAGTTTAACCATCTTTTCTCAGATTATGGTAAGTCAAAAGGGGTGTTTGGTTGCTAGCCACACTTCACTTTAGGCAAGTTTAACCATACCGACGAGTGTTTAGTTGTTAACTAAACTTAGACAAGATTTTTTGGGCTCCATATGTCAGAGTAAAGAAGGGCAAATTCTCTTAGATGATAGTGTGGCTTCAAATTTTCTAGTTATACTTATCTAAGGTTAGTTCTGGCAAATTATATGCCTAGGAACCAGACAACTCCAAAAGCGAGATCAATGATGCAAAAGAAGCCATGAGAGGTTGTTACTAGTCAATGACGCGGAAGAAAGACTACCTGATGGCCAAGAGGTAAGCAAAATGACCATGATCTCTTATGTAAGAAGGCCTAGAACGAATGGTACTGTCCGGCCCAACATTGTTTCTGTCCTCTTACGTACAGCATTATCATGTTTCTTAAAAAAAACGTACAGCATTATCATTTCCTTGTTTTGCCAGTTCCGATTCATTTCAACTACTGCAGTTAACAAAGCACTAAAAAACATTTAAAACCTTTTGGCCACATTTTACCAGCGCCATTTGTTTGAATCCCCAATGTGGAGTGGCATTCTCACAAATAGCAAGCTTTACAAAGGCCCTTTAGCTACATTGGCTGATCAAAATCGCTCTCACCCAGAAACTAGAAAAAACAACCCACAAAAAACTTTGTGGCGAACAAACATATATTAGCTAGGATGATAAGAAATCGTGCCCTATCTGAACGTACTACCACACTAGCAATCCTATTGCCCATCCACTCGCGCGCATTTTTCTGTGGCCAATCCGCTTTCCAAAATGCATGTATGGCTGTTGCACATAGTCGTCGGCCTGCGTGCAGTGCAGCTTTTGTGCGCCGGGTTGGTCTTCCCTAATCTCTGCTTTTTGTGCCCTACGTCGAAGTCCAATACCCCCCAAGTTTGCTATATATATCAGTCTCCGGCTCTCACAACATTCCATGACAAGGAGATCAAGAAAGCCTAGCATTTTCTCTCATTCCTTTCCTCTGTTGGAAGGAGCAAGTGAGACAAACAAGCAACAAGAGCATCCAACAGACACAGAGAGAGAGAGAGGTCAACCTCACTCACAGCAGTCAGCCACAGTACCAAATACACTGCAGGGGTCGCATTCTGTCGCTGCGTTCTCACACGCTTACAATAGGGACCCAACCGGTCTTGGCAGCCGCGCTCGTGTACCAGTCAGCATGGACGCCGCCGCGAGGGAAGCGCAGAGTGGTCTGGAATGGCGGGTGACCGTGCCGGAGGGCGCGTCGGTGACCATGGAGCACGAGGCCGGCGGCCCTGCCGCGAGGGCGTGGGCGTGGCTGCTGGCCTGCTTGGCCAAGGCGTGGAGCAGGGTCGCCGGGTTCGCGAGGAAGGTGTGGAGGATCGCGGCAGATGATCCCCGGAAGGCGGTGCACGGGCTCAAGGTCGGCCTGGCGCTCGCGCTCGTCTCCGTGTTCTTCTACACCAGGCCCCTGTACGACGGCGTTGGTGGGGCTGCCATGTGGGCCATCATGACGGTCGTCGTTGTCTTCGAGTACACTGTCGGTGAGTCGACCGGCTTTGCTTGGCAGAGTCAGTGCACACGGATGAGCTGCCATACATATGCGTGCATGCGTGCGTGGATATTGTCTTGACCAGCTGGGTCTTTGCATGGGCAGGTGGCAGCGTGTACAAGTGTTTCAACCGGGTCGTTGCGACGGCGAGCGCCGGCGTTCTCGCGCTCGGCGTGCACTGGGTGGCGGACAGATCCGGCGAGCTCGAGCCGGTCATCGTCACTGGCTCCCTCTTTCTGCTGGGTACGTATTTTGCATTTGTCATTGCTTTGTGTGATAGTAATCTCTTAACCGACAACGATCGACAAGCCTCGCTCGCTCGATCTGTATAAAATCACAGCATGCAGCACTGACACCAAAAGTGAATGTGCATGCAGCTGCGGCAGCCACCTTCTCGCGGTTCATCCCGACGGTGAAAGCGCGGTTCGACTACGGCGTGACCATCTTCATCCTGACGTACAGCCTGGTGGCCGTGTCGGGGTACCGCGTCGACCAGCTCGCGGCGCTGGCGCAGCAGCGGTTGTCCACCATCGGCATCGGCATCTTCATATGCCTCGCCGTCAACGTGCTCATCTGCCCCGTGTGGTCCGGCGCGGAGCTGCACCTCCTCACCACGCGGAACATGGACAAGCTCGCGGACGCCGTGGAGGCCTGCGTCGAGGACTACTTCGCGGAGGCGGAGGAGGCGGCCGCGCGGCAGTCCAAGTCGTCGGACGGGTACAAGTGCGTGCTCAACTCCAAGGCGTCCGAGGACTCGTATGCCAACCTAGCGCGGTGGGAGCCCGCGCACGGCCGGTTCGGCTTCCGCCACCCCTACGGGCAGTACGCCAAGGTGGGCGCCGCGATGCGCGCGTGCGCCTACTGCGTGGAGGCCCTGAGCAGCTGCGCGGGCGCCGAGGTCCAGGCGCCCCCGCACGTGAAGCGCCTCCTCCGCGACGTGTGCACCCGGGTGGGCGCGTGGTGCGCGCGGGTGCTCAGGGAGGCGTCGCGCTCCGTCGCCACCATGACCACGTCCTCCTCCGGGGCCCTGGACTTCGCGGTGACGGACATGAACACGGCCGTGCAGGAGCTGCAGGGCGACATGCGGACGCTACCGTCGACCGTTCTGGCCGTGAAGCTGCAGGCGGCAGAGACGACGTCCCTCATGGACACCATGCCCGTCTTCACCGTGGCGTCGCTGCTGGTGGAGATATCGGCGAGGGTCGAGGGCGTCGTGGACGCCGTCGACGAGCTGGCGACACTTGCGAGCTTCAAGCAGGTCGACGACGACGATGATGATGACGACAAGAAGGGAGAGACCGAGATGACGATCAAAGTGCACCCGTTGAACGAGCCGGACACCGACGAGGAGTCACCGGAAAACAAGACGAGCAATAAGGCTTGATCGATAACCATGAAAAACCCTGACGATCTATTTCCAAACCAGGACGGCAGATCAGACACGACGAACTCGATAAGATTTAGCCTGGCGGGCGACACCATTTCATTATTACTAGATATATTATTTGAAGGCCTATTATTTTCCGTGGATCGGAGGAGCTCGATCACAGCCTCACATCCACGGCTGTATACAAGGGAATAAGAGCATAAGACCCGGTGGCCGGAGAATCATAGCAGTTGTGTACATAGGTTTACAAACCAAAGCATTTTGACACGGATCGTGCACAGAGGCAAGCAAAACGACGGCACTGCGTACTCTCTGTTTCTCGTGGTGCTTTCCCCTTCCCCGGCCGCGCGCAAGTTTCAATTTTTCTTGTGCACGTTGTTGCATCACAGCAGCGCCACTCACTAGGGGGGACGGGGACCTAATGCCGGTGCACGCGCATTGCCTCACGATCGCCACACCATGGCTCGCAGATTACAGGATGAAGGACAGAAAAGGTGATGGCAGCGTGCCGCAATTCATCATTTGTTTTCTTGAAAACATAGGGCACCTTGGAGAGACTAGTCAATAAGATATTAGGAATGTCAAAGTCACCGCATGACTCGTCCTCTGTCAAAGAC
Source organism: Miscanthus floridulus (assembly GCF_019320115.1). Lineage (NCBI taxonomy): Eukaryota > Viridiplantae > Streptophyta > Magnoliopsida > Poales > Poaceae > Miscanthus > Miscanthus floridulus. The sequence goes on from NC_089587.1 coordinate 153,152,509, forward strand.
ACATCTCACACCAGTAAAAAAAAAAATAGCTGAAAATGCAATCACACACTCTGAATAATGAAACTAGGAAGGGCACTCAAAAGTTGGAGTATGCGCAATATTGGGAGCGTCCGCCTGCAACTTGCCATTGCGCGCGAGGTCATCCTGTGTTTGGACTGCGCGCAGGATCGAAGATCACTGTCGACTGAGGAGCGTGCGCTACGAAAGGACATGAAATGCAAATGTCTTGGCCTTGCGTCCCTCATACGGACAATTGCCAGGCAGCACTCTAGGTTGTTGTTCCTTGCCGATGGGGACGCAAACACGAGGTTCTTCCACCTTCAGGCTTGCCACCGCAGTCAAAAGCATCACATCGCCTCGCTCACGGTCCAGGGACATGAACTTGTCATCAGAGAGCAATTGGCGGAAGCACTGTTTGAACATTACAACGGACTGCTCGGCACTCCATTCCAACGACCGGCCTCTGTGAACTTTGATGGCCTGGGGTTGGACCAACATGATTTATCCATGCTGGATGTATGCTTCTCAGAGTTTGAGATCTGGGCGACCATCAAGGAGTTGCCGTCGGACAAGGCTCCGGGGCCGGATGGCTTCACCGGGCTGTTCTACAAAGTTGCCTGGCCGATCATCAAGCAGGACGTCCTCAACGCTTTCAACGCGTTCTGGTCGCTGGACGGCCGCAGCTTCCATTTAATCAATGATGCCTTCATGGTCCTAATTAAAAAGAAGAATGCAGCCCAGGAGATCGGCGACTACCGTCCGATCAGCCTAATGCACAGCTTTGGGAAGCTTATTGCCAAGTGCCTTGCCCGTCGGCTAGCTCTTGTGCTGAATGATCTAGTGCACCCATGCCAGAGCGCGTTCATCCAGGGACGCTCCATACATGATTCCTTCAGAGGCGTTCAGCTGACCTGCAAGACTTTGCACCAGAAGAAACAAAGCTGCATTCTTCTGAAGATTGATATTGCGAAAGCCTTCGATTCCCTCTGTTGGCCTTTTCTTTTGGAGGTCCTTCAGCGGCTCGGGTTCAGTCAGCGATGGAGGAACTGGATGTCCATCATCCTTGCATCAGCAAGCACCAGGGTCCTCCTCAACGGCAAACCGGGCAACCGCATCTGCCATGCCAGAGGCTTGCGGCAAGGCGACCCACTGTCACCGATGTTGTTCGTCCTAGCTATGGAGGTGCTTGGTGGACTCATCAGGTGGGCTGAGTCCCAGTCCTTCCTCTCACCTATCCGGTGCGCCGCGGTGCGCACAAGGGTGTCGCTATACGCGGACGACGTCGTCGTGTTCATTAAGCCAGGATTGAATGACATCGTCGCCATCAAAACCATCCTGCAGATCTTCGGCGATGCGTCGGGTTTGTACACTAACTTGGGCAAGAGCGTCGCCAACCTGATTGCATGTTCAACGGAGGAGTTGCAGCTAGTGGAAAGCTTGTTGTCCTGCACAATCGGAGCCTTTCCGTGCAATTACTTGGGAATCCCAATCTCTACTCGCTGCCTGCGCCGGACTGAGGAACAATTCCTCATCGATACCGTCGCGGCGCGTATTCCGCTATGGAAGGGCCAGCTCATGAACACGGTAGGGAGGGTTGCGTTGACGCAAGCGACGCTCTCAGCCATCCCAGTGCACCTCTCCATTGCCGTATGTCTGTCGCCATGGGCGGTCGACTGCATTGATAAGCTGCGTCGATCGTTCATATGGTCTGGGTCGGCCTCGGTGGCCGCGGGCAAATGTCGCGTGGCCTGGGACGTGGTCTGTAGGCCAAAGGAGCTTGGGGGCCTCGGCGTCATCAACCTGCGCAGGTTTGGTCTGGCACTTAGACTGCGCTGGGAGTGGCTGCGGAAGGTCGACCCAAACAGAACTTGGATCGATCTGCCGACAACAACCGACAGGACCACGAGTGCCCTCTTTCGTGCAGCAACAATGGTGGCAGTCGGGACGGGACCTCAACGCTGTTTTGGCATGACTCATGGATCCATGGATGCTGTGTACAACAAATTGCGCCGGCTATGTTTGCCTCTGTCCCACGGGCGAAGACGAGGTCACGGACTGTGGCGTCGGGATTGGCTGGCCATGCATGGGTGTCTGACATCACCGGTGCGCAAACTGTGCAGGTATTCCTCCAGTACCTGGACCTCTGGGAGCGGGTGCGCGGGGTACAGCTGGTCGCGGGGGTTACGGACTCCGTCATCTGGCGTTGGTCCGCTGACCATAAATACTCCGCGGCGTCGGCGTATGGTGCGATGTTCATCGGATCGACCACACCTTTGGGTGCCAAGCTGATATGGGGGACGCGGGCACCGTCGAAGGTCAGGTTCTTCTTCTGGTTGGCTATGCATCGTCGTTGCTGGACAGCAAATCGCCGGATGCGGCATGGCCTACAGGACAGTGACGATTGCATCATGTGTCTTCAAGCATCTGAAACTCTGGACCATATCCTACTGGGCTGTAGCCTCAGTCGCCAGGTCTGGATAATCCTCCTGTCCAGGCTTGGGCTCACAGCCGTCGCCGCCCACGGGGACGTCGACACCTTTCGCTGGTGGGCCTGGGCTAGACGTAGGGTGCACCGAAGCAGCAGGAAGGGCTTCGATTCGTTAATCATGCTAACCTGCTGGGTGCTTTGGAAGGAACGCAACGCACGGACGTTCAGGAATGAAGCCAAGGACGCCCGAGAGCTGTGTTTGGAGATCCGACAGGAGGCTGACTTGTGGTTGAGGGCTGGGTATTCGACCCTGTCGTCGCTCACTTCGTTCATGTAATTGGTCACTTGTGACGTTGGCCTTTTCTTTTACCGCTCTGTTTTCTATTTTTTCCTAATCGATAGGGCAACCTTTGGTTACCTTACGTCGACGTTGCCGTTGTTTGTTTGGATGTTCTCTACTTCCTCTTAATGAAATATGTGCTACAGTGCACGTTCGAGAAAAAATAATGAAACTAGTTCGCCGCAACCCATTATTTAGTCCATGAGCGCATAAAGGAATGATGATGAAATCCGTTAGCTCGCTGCGTGATAAAGGATTCAGAGGGATCGGAGCTGGATGGGGATGGGATTCGGCCTGGCTCATAGTGGAGTACAAAACTTCTGCACTGAAGAAACAGGTAGGCGATGATGAGATGATACATCATACGTATGCATATCTGAAACAGCAGGAGGGAACAAAGCAAGTACTAAAAGCGCCGACGAGCCACTACGCCGGTAGCTCCGGCACGAGCTCTCGGTCAGTCTGATCCCGGATCTGACCAGTCGCTGAGGGATAAGGATTTCGCAAATATTTAATGGAAAACGCTCTGTTCGTTTGGCTTATAAACCATACTTTTTTAGTCAACGAACGATATTTTTCTCTCACAACAACAATCAACAATACTTTCAGCCATGACTTATCAGCCAAGCGAACAGGACAATAGACGCAACGCAATTAAGTGAGCCGCATAGCGTAGTTAGATAGGACTGATCGAGCGATCTGTCAGCAGACACTGCCTTAAAACTTCGGTACCGCCTCTCATCTCATGTGCTCTGAGCAGCATGCTAAAAAGCCTAAAGTTTCGCACTCACAAACAAACTAGCACTCACGAATCTTTATCCATCTTTATCCATCAACTTGCTTGATCTGCAATTTAGAGCATGTTCGGCTGGCTGGATGGCCAGCCCACTCACGGAAGCACTGTTTATGTGAACAGTGTTTTCAGACAGAACAATATTTTTCTTTCACAACAACCAGCTGGAACAGTATTTTTGCTTATTTTTCAGTCCTGCCGAACAGGCTCTTAAGCACTGGCCGTATGGAAAGTACCCGTAACCGTCGGTGCAAAAGTTTATAAGCCACATTCTCAAACCAAACCATTGTCGCTACAACGCCGGAGCCCGGAGTAATCCGCACGGCACGGGGCAACAGGTGACAAGCTCCAACAGTCTTGCTCCCTAAAGTCTAAGGTCCTCTTTGGTAGGGTTTTTGTTGGGGCTTTTTCAGCGATTTAATCAAAAGACTTGTCAAACATGTCCATATTAAAACGGCTTGTCAAGTCAAAACCAAATTAAATATGAAAAAGTTGAAGCCGTTTTAGCCTAGAAACCGAAGCCCTAAAAATATGCTTTTTCTGGCTTCACGATTTTTAGAGATGCCAAAGTCCTACCAAAGACGGTCTAAATAAGAAGGGCACAGCCGCATATATATAAATTCCATACAAGTTACAAATGCAAAAAAAAAAAAAAAAAAAAGAGACTGTAATCTTGATGGGCCAAGAGATTCTGGCAACTTGCTCTTCTGGTCCAAGAAGAATTCAGATTTGGCCTGTTTAGCCACTTCTCGGCAGTGTCGATGGCCCCCCTCCCTGTACCCCCCAAATAATGTAAAAGCCATGTGGATCAGTTGTGCGCTAATTTCTCCTTCACTCAAACAATACATTGTTGGTGTTCTTTCAGCCCATTTTTCGTTCTTTAGGGCATGCTTGTTTGCTGGACATTGAAACCCACTGCCAGAATCGTGTGATCTGTTCTAGGCGTGCAACAATTTTGTTCCTTATGTGATTCCGCAAAAAAAAAAAAAAAAATAAAAAAATCCTTATGTATAAATATAAATATTGTGTTCTACCTAAATTGCATGATTTGTTCCATATGTACAATGTCTCTCCTATATAAAGTCTTGTCCCACCTAAACAAACTTTTGTTCTTATAACTAACAGAAAAGTGGCCCACGCAAATACACAAGTAACTATCTCAACTTTTTCATTTAGACTTTTTTACTTGAAAAATATTTTTAATAGTTTTATTTCTTTGTTTGATTGTATTGGTCCTATCTCAACACACCCTCATTTCATCCATGGGTATCGGTACAAACTCCATGCGGCTATCATCGATCAATTTCTTAGCTTAAAGCTATCGCCACCTCTCTCTCACATACACACTAAAAATCCTATGAATGTGCGGTGTCTATCAATATAATGCTAAATCAATGTAGCCTTCGGTTTCCTCTTGGCCAGCCTCCATTTCTCAATAAAACCATAAAACCATTATCCAAGTTTCTTACTGGTTGTTCTATTTCTCGGCCCCTCTTCTTGTCAGGGGCCTAATACTAGGGTAGCCAATGAGGTGGAACTAATAAACATCGAACGTTGGCGCTTTCGGTTAGACAAGAGCGCTACTACGCTTCTTGCCCGAACGACGGAAGATAGGCTCCGCCTCGCCCGGCCCCCGAGGGCTGGCTCCACCTAGCCCGACCCCCGAGGGCTGGCTCCGCCTTGCCCGACATCCGAGGGTGGGCTCCGCCTCGCCCGACGACCGAGGGCAGACTCTGCCTTACCCAACAAGTACGCCCTGCGCCTTCATGAGGATGAGCACAGGGTACGACATGACATTCGAGTCAACCACCATACCAAGGACCATGTCCTGCACGTCTGTAGGAAGGTACCGTCAGGATACGATGGGATGGGCGCTTTAGACCATTCCGCCATTGCAGAGTCCGAATAGTGTTGTAGGCGCCGCCTTCAGCCCTCAGACACGGAACCCGACATAGGCATACGACAACCACTACGGTCCAGGAAGAGACTCGCGCCCTCTACAGTAACGGATGTACTATCACCACGCCGTGGTCCGAAAGGAACGGCGCCCGCTCGACGACCCCCTGGGCCCACCACCCCGATCGGAGCACTCGTTTCGGCCTCCGGACGCCCTATCCGATCGGAAGGCCTTGCCAAAAGCGCTACTTCTGACTTCGACCCCGCGTTCCTTCGACCGAGGCTCGTAGGAACCAGAAGGCGTGTGGAGAAAGGCAGGGCAAGGCTCATAAGTCAAAACCACTGTACCAGAGACCATACCCTGCGCGGAGCAGTACTCTACAGCCATCCTAACATTCTACAGTGGCATCGACAGTGTTGTAGGTGCCTACCATTATCTGGTATCCGCCGATATGGGCGACAATGCTTGGTAGATGTGGACAACAAGGCTCGGTAGCATACGCACCCTTTCCCTCTCATTTGTAAAGTCATCTCCTTCATCTATAAAAGGGGAGGTGCTTCCTCCAACAAAGGGGACCGACTCTTGACAGATAAGTTGAACACACACGACACTTCATACACAACTGAGCAGCAACTAAGCTCTTGGCAACCTTTTCGATCATTCCATCAGAGACTTGGGACCAGTCCCTCTCTCGATCGTTTGTACCCCCTTCTACGAACCTTTTTTCGGTGCTAATAACATAAGCAGCAACAGACTGGACGTAGGGACATGCAGCCCGAACCAGTATAAACCTTGTGTCCTTTAGCGCACCATCCGGGCCTAACGCGCATCAATTATAAATTTACTAGCCGATGTTTGTTCAAAACACTGACAGTTGGTACACCAGGTAGGGGCCTTTGCGTGTTCCAGATCAGGCCTCGGATGGCTAACCACGCAATCAGCTGGGTCCCGAACACACACGTGCGTTTAGATGACCTGGACTTCATTGTCACATTAGGAGGAGAGTTGGCGCTGGCCCACGCAGCCATCCAGTCTCCCCCATCCACCAACTTCAGCTATTGGAGGCTTGAGGGCCAGCCGGGCGTCTCCCTTGGACCTCAACTGTTCAGGGAGCCTAAGGACAACTCCTAGCCGGGCCACTGGCTACATGCCTTTCTTTATGGTCTACGGTTCCGAGGCCATTCTCCCAATGGACCTTGACTACGGAGCACTAAGAATCAGAGCATACGATGAATAGGAGGCCGAAGCATCCCACCAAGATGCCATGGACTAGCTAGATGAAGCTCGCGACATCGCCCTCCTCCATTTGGCCAAGTACCAACAGGCGTTACAACAGTACCACAGCCGATGGGTGCGGAACCGAGCCTTCAACGTCAGGGACCTTGTCCTCTGTCTCGTGCAGAGTAACAAGGACCGCCACAAGCTCTCCCTGCCCTGGGAGGGGCCGTACGTCATTGCGGAAGTACTCCGCCCAGGCGCCTACAAGTTGAAAACCATCAGCAGCGAGGTCTTCTCCAATGCCTAGAACATCGAGCAGCTACATCGTTTTTACCCTTAAATAAACGCATACTTCTTCTTATCAGTTCTTGTCTTTACAAATCCTGGATCTTTAGTGACATCCGACCCCTACAAACTGCAAGGGGTCAGACCTCACTCGGGGGTTGATACAAATGATACAAGTACATTTATCTTGCAAACACTTCCTGTGTTACCTTTGCAAACATTCTCTAAGTTTTCCACTCTTCCCATAACAAGTCCTAAGGGCTAGGATTTTGGGAGCAAACTCTGAGTACAACTGGTAGGACTATGGGAAACCCATGCCCCAGCGGCTACGACCTCCTTGCTCACCAGCATAATCAGAATTAATTCACCCACACTCCTAGTTTTTTGCAACTTGAGCCATGGAAAGGGTCAGAGAGCATCAAAACCTCTTCTATAAAAAGAGGAAGCTGAAAAACTATTTGCCGTAATAAAAGATAAAAATTTGTTCATTGTTTGCACAAATTCACCACTCACAAAGTGATTTCTTTACAAAAGGACTGTTCACTCGGGGGCTCCTCCACAAACTTATTCAATTATAGTCTCTACCTAGCTCTGCTATGAGTACTACTACGGCCGCCGCACCACGCTCTCCATCGGTGACATCCTACCACTTCACAGGATCCTCGAAGGCGCCGTCATCTGCAACGTCGAGCACCACACCGGTGACTACGGTGTGCCTCCGTCGAGGCGTCCAGGGACTATGTCATCATCATCAGCCGCAACCCTGACAACGGCGTCGGGGCAGGAAACGCCTCCCGCCGAAGGAAGGCCACAACGAACGATGGCAATGTCAACAACATTCGGCGCTCTCCAGCGCTCTCCCTCCTTTGGTAGTAGCGACCCCTCCTCAACACAGGCGACCCGCACCATCTCATCTACATTGGATGACCTCCAGCTCAACATCATGCTCCAGATTCATGAGCGGATCTGTGAGTTTTTTCTCTCCATGGCATTACCCTCTCTTACTTAGGAACCGATGCATTCGGTGGAAAGGAAGGAGAAGAGGTGGCGACTTAGAGACTAGCGAGGAGGTGGGATGAGAATTCCTCTTCCCCCCTATTTAAGGAAGGGGCTCAGCAGCTAAGGAAAGGCGAAAGGTTGGGACAAAAAACTCTCTCCCTTCCCCTATTCAATGCAAATGCGAAATCAATGCTGACAGAAATATGAGGGGACGCAACGGAGCCGGAGGGGCGCGCTCTGGTCGATGAGACGTCGCCTGGTTAGATAGAACATCATCTGGGCGTGGCTCGCCACTAATGCGCCCTAGGTGCAAGAACCAGGACATGCTCACATGCAGGCAACTCTCCGCTTCCCCAGGCAGGACCGTGGAACGACCCAACGACGGAACCCCCTCTAGGGGGAGCCCGATGGGCCGCCTGGGTCGATCGGGCGGCCCAGGCAAAACAACGAACAAACAACCATAGAAAGATAATCACCTCTATTTACTTACTTTGAGTGTTAATTTCTTTACCAAGCCTCTGACCCCAGCAACAGCAGAGGCACGAACATTACTCAGGGGCTGCCGAGGGTGTCTATTTGTTTAGACACCCCCTTCGCCCGACCCCTCCTAACGTTTAAAACTAGAAGCACAATGTGTGGGTATAAAACATGGAATACAGCTAGACGAACCGCCGGACCTTACGCCTCGACGGCTATGGTGTTTTATGTTCACCAGCATAAATCGAACTCACAGTTCTCCGCACCACAAGCCTCGGCTCCTGCCTTCCTGAGAAGGGTTTGGAGGGGTCCACCTACAGAATCTCCTTTGAGGAGAGGATGTCAGGTTGACTAAATCAATCAGGCGGCTCAAATTACCGCTGAGGAACAAGAACAAAAAATAGCGACTCTTATGCAGGTTATGCCAACCTCATCTCAAACATCAGGTCCAAACCCCACATGGACACATCTGGTTGGAGCTTCCCATCGCTCGTATCACCAAGGTAATGTTACCAAACCCCACTTTCATTTCAATTAAGTAATACATTAAAAACCATACATCCAAGCATTGCATATGCAAATCTCTGCATCTCAACGCTTCGTGTCGCGTCATGAGGTGGCAACCGCCTCATTCAATATGAGCGGTGACCGACCGAGGTTCCAAGGTCGGCCCGCGAAGGGCTCGAGGCCGCCTTGAGTCAAATAGAGCCAGGGGAGAAAAATAGAGATGAGCCCCAGCGACCTTGCCCGACCCCACTTAGAAGCGGATAGGGACGTCTTGACCTTTCTCGTTCGATTCTAACCCCGAGCCAAACCCATAGAATCTCCGTCGAGGAGAGGCCAACGGGCCACCTAAGCCTATCGAACGGCTCGGGCATCTGCCGAGAGACGGGTTAAGAAGTAGTGAAATGCCACATGAGGGCTCTACCGATCCCGTCAGCAAATGATGGACCCAGATTTCACACGAACATACCCGATAGCGAGCTCATTGAGCGCGACACTCGAGCCATTGAGGCAAGTGTCGTCGACTTAGCCCCTCTGATTGCAGAAATCAAGGATGGGGTAACGCGCTAAAATATGGCCAACCCCCATCAGACCCTAAAGGGCTCGAGGGCTTGAGCCAGATCGAGAGATCGAGGTTCAAAGGCTGACCCGCGAAGGGTCTAGAGCCGCCCCACGTCGAACAATAGGTAGGAGAGAAAATGCAGATGAGCCTCGGCGGCCTCTGCCCAACCCGCATTGAGGCGGGTAGGGTCATCTCAACCTTCTAGTTCAATCCAGCCCATAGAAACCCCATTGAGGGGGGATCTGTTGGAAGGTGGGGCAAGGAGCAACAGAATACCACCCAAAGGCTTTGCCAACTCTGTCACAAAGCATTGGGATCAAATTCTGCCCAAACATCCCCGTTAGCAAGCTCATGAAGCACGTCACTCGAGCCATCCAGGCAACTAACATCGCCTTAACCCCTCCAGTTGCGAAAAACCACTAACGGGACAATAGTCACAAAACTAGCTAGCCCTTGACCGAATCCCCACCATGCGCGGGGGCTCGGGGAAGGCCGGACCAGCAATAAGACCGAATGTACGGTCATGCAACAATCTCCGAAATCCCAAGTAAGGGGAACATGCAAATACAAAACGTAAGTTCATTTGCCTCGCTCTGGTCTCCAGTAACATCTAACCCCAGCAACCACAAGGGGTTGGATCTCACTCGGGGGTTGATAAAGGTACAGGTACCTCCTTTCCTTTTTCAAAAAAGTGTTTATAGCAGACCTCTTCCTCGCACCAAGACTGGCGGCAAAGTTCGGGGGAACAGATTGGTAAGACTGCAAAAGGTCTATGCCCATACGACTATGGTAATTTTGCTCACTAGCACAAATCAAAATTTCCCCTAAGCACCTCGGTCCCTACGGTCTTAATGAACGGAAGGGTCGATCGGGTAATTCTATTTTCATCGCAAAAAGGGAAAAAGGTAAGACCAAACAAATGAAACCAAATTGCGAAACAAAAGCCACGAATCCGTTTTTGGACACAAAAGTACTAACACTTGTTCACATATTACAGATAAGTGTTTATCAAACTTATTCAATTAACCACTTCTGCGAAGGGAGAATCTCTTCTTTTAGCCTGTTCGCCAGGTTCCGTGCAAGGGGAGCCACCGCCTTCTCCATCTCGTCCAGCTCAACATCTTCATAGACCGGCGCGAAGCCTTGGCTCATGTCGGTGTTTCATACAAGCACCGGTAAGTAAATTTATAGTAATGCATGTTAGGCCCGGGTGGTGCGCTAAAGGATACAAGATTTATACTGGTTCGGGCCGAATGTCCCTACATCTAGTTTGTTGCTGCTCATGTTATTAGCACTGTGAACGGTTCGTAGTAGGGGGTACAAACGATCGAGAGAGGGACTGGTCCCAAGTCTCTGATGGAAGGGTTGAAATGAGGCCAAGAGCTTGATCGCAGCTTGACTGTGTGAGTGTTGTGTACTATCCTGTCCCCGATTCGTCCCCTTGATGGAGGAAGCGCATCCCCTTTTATAGATGAAGGGGCTGGCTTTACAAGAGTGAGGGCTTTAGGATGCGTACTCTACCTAGTCTTGTGGCTCACGTCTACCCGACCTGGTTCTTCATTCTGATGAGTGCGAAGGAAGATAAGCGCCTACAATACTATCGATGCCTCTGTAGAATGTCAGGTTGGTTACAGAATGCTACCCTACACAGGGTATGGGCTGCAGTACAGTGGTTTTGACTTATGAGCCTCCTCCAGCCTTGCTCCGCATGCCTTCTGGTTCCTATGAGTCTTCGTCGGAGGGACGCGGGGTCGGGATTTGGAGTAGCGCCATGGCCAAGGTTTTCTGACTTGGTGGACCTGAGGGGTCGGGAAGCGGGCGTAGCTCCCTTGGGTCTATAGCATGGTGATGGAATATTTGTCGTTCGTGGAGATAGCAAATCCTTTTCTAGAGCATAGCGGTTGTCATATCTTCGTCGGGTTCCATGTCCCAGAGCTAAAGGCGGCGCCTACAACTCTACAGGGCGAGGAGCATGCACCTGAAATACCTTTCGGGCTCTACGGCGCCCGGAAGGGTCTAAAGCACCTGTCCCATCGTTCCCTGGCAGTACTTTTCCTGCTAGGGCATAGGGTATGGTCCTTGGAGCCATGGTTGACCTGAACGTCTTGTCTTGCCCTATACCCATCACCATGAGGGAACGGGGAGAAGTTGTCAGGTAAGATGAAATTAGTCTTTAGATATTGAGCAGGGCGAGGCTCGTTCCTGGCCATCGGGTGAAGTAGAGGCCAGTCCTTATCTCTTCATTGAGACCAAGCCCGCTCCTCCAGGGTCAGGCGAGGCAGAGTCTATCCCTCAGCCCTCGGGCGAAACCGAGCCCGCCCCAAAGGCGTTGGGCGAGACGGAGACTAGCCCTGAGCCCTCGGGTGAGGCAGAGCTATCTCAAAGGCGTCAGGCGAGGTGGAGTCTATCCCTCAGCCCTCAGGCGAGACCGAGCTCGCCCCAAAGGCGTCGGGTGAGGTGGAACCAAACTCCTATCATTCGAACAAGAGATGTTATGGCGCCCTTATCCGTCCAGAAGTTTTTAATGCTCAGTGGTTGTTGGTTCCACTTTCTGGGGTACCCCAGTATTAGGTCCCCGACAGTAGCCCCTGAGCCTCTAGGTCATTCGGATAGAACTGCCTAGAGGGTGTTTTTGATTTCATTGGAGTTACTTTGCCAGAGGGTGCGTGCGAGCACACCCGATGGGTGTAGCCCCTGAGCCCCCAGGTGATTTGAGTAGGGTCACCCAGGGGGTTGTATCGAACCCATCGCGGGTAAGGCTAAAGGACTTAGTTTTTCGTCAACTGGATATTTTTTTGATGGGGTCGTGGTATCCTGTTTGTGGGGATCTCATTCAGGGCTGACCTAATTGGGGCTTGTCCATGGACCGGGATCCCAGTAATACTTGCGCCCTTGATTTCGGATCATTCGCGGACCCATCCTCAGTTGGGCCGGCCACCGAGCTTCTGGGCCCTATGTGGGCCAAATAGAAAAAATCTTTGTGACCTGCCTTCCCCAGGTGGGAAGAGAGTCCGGATTCGCCTAGGGAAGGCAAACCGTCCACCGTGACTTTCGATGGGAAAGGATAGGGACTGTGGGCACATGTCCTACGACACGACACGGCGGTGCGCGTGGTAGGCCCAGAGATCGAGGCGGACGGTTGCCCTTCTCGCGTCCGTCGCCCCTATAAAATCATGGGGTTTGCCCCCAAGGTTCTGTATTTCGCCCCCTTGCCTTTGTGTCTGAAACATCCACCGCCAATCATCCTAGCCTCCTACGCCCGCATCGCCACCATCAACTGGCTTGCATCCGTGTTGTAGCCGCCGTCAAGCTTGCGCCTGCCTTTCTCCCCAATTGCTTTAATGGAGTTGTGGGGAGATCTAGCATCACCTCACGGTGTTTGGAGGGCCTCGTCCGCCATGGCCTTCTCCGCCTGCTGTCCGCCATCCAGGAGTGGCTGCTACCTAGTGATGAGGGTGAGCTGGTGCCGCCTAAAGGGTATGTCGTTTCTTTCGCCATCTTCCATGAGTGGAGATTTGTGGTACCCATGCATAGATTCCTTCAGAGACTGCTGGATTATTATGAGGTCAGTTGCAGCATCTAACTCCCAACGGGGTTCAACATATGGCGGCGTTTGTTGCCCTGTGTGAGGGTTTCTTGGGGATCGATCCCCATTTGATCTGTGGCGGTATTTCTTTACCGTTAGTTTGTCGAAGAGGAAGATTGGGGGAAAAGATGTGAATGCGCCGATGGGATGTGCCAGCGTTCATCTGCGCCATACCCGGTCGAGGGGTTACCCATTCATGCGTCTGGCGACATCCAACAAGAGATGGCACTCACAGTGGTTTTATGTCAAGGATGATGTGAGTGCCGCCCTACCTAGGTACATTGGGTGTCTTATTGAAGAGGCTTCGGAGTCGTGGGGCTAGGGCGTCCAGTCCAAAGATAAGAAACACCTCTCTGACCTTCTTTCCGCCCTCCAATCCCTAAAGAAATGGGGCGTAAAGGGGGCGGGGATTATCGGCACCTATCATGCAAGGAGGGTGGTGCCTCTGATGGTGCGTGCGCTTCCCCTGCATCGGATGATGCCCGGGATGTCGTTTGAGGGGACGGTGCTTGTTGATGAGGCGCTCCCTTTCTTGGAAGTGGCACAACGCATTAAGGAGGTGACGGAGCCGACAAAGGATTCCACAGGTGGCGTCCTCGACATTGTGTATCCGGTGCTCGGACATCCCCCAATGCGGCCGGAACCTAGGTTCTTTGAATTCGTAAGCCTCCTTCTCCCGTGCTCTTTCTTTTTCCTGAATCTCCATTTTTTTATACTCACTTTTGTGATGTTGGAACCAGCCGAGGGGGCTAGTTTTCAAAGACAGTCCGGTTCCGCTAACAAAGGACAAGGCCATGGCGGCGGCGAATCGACTCACGGCCGAGCGGGACAAGAAAGCAAGGGAGCAGATGAAGAGGCGAAACGACTGAAGCTGGAGGCACAGGATCGGGGAGAGGACATGAGCAGGGATGATGACGACGACGACGATGATGATGATGATGAGATAGTCGTCGACGTGGATTGGGGCATCCTAGAGGATGAGGACACGCTGACAACTGCCCACCCGTCCATGCAGGGACCCTTCCCATTCCACACGGAGGGAAGTGAGTCAGTGAGGTCGGTGGAGGCCGGAGAGTTCACTGCTTCGCACGGCATGCCAGCTGAGGATCGATGGATGGGGGAAGGCGGGCCTGCCACCGCCAACCCTGAGGTGATGGTGGAGGGGAGTGGCTCTGGTGCCGTGCCCCATGAGACGATGGAGGGGAGCGGCTTTGGTGCCACGCCCCACGAGGTGAGGGAGATGAGCCCCCCTGTCTCGGAGCAGGGGGTAGGCTCGAAACAGTCCCGCCCAGATGAGTCGAGGCAGGGATCTGGGGATCTGTCCCCAAAATGCTTCTGCCGGCCGAGGGCGTCAGCGTAAGCTACTGATTCCCCCTGTTTTCATCCTTTTTCCATTTCTATTTTGACCTAATGGCTATTACCTTTGTGTAGGTTCTTGCGGACGGGTCACCCCTGGGGCTAGCGCCTAAAAAGAGCCTCGCCATATAGGTAGGACGGATGGCGCTGCCCAGTGTCGCCCCTGTTTTGGGCAGGAGCGGTTGCGATGTTGGGGCCATGTTGGCCGATCCGACGGTGCCTGTGGTGGCGCTCGGGCCCTCGGTGGTTGTCGAGTAGGTGGCATCTTTCATGGTGGGCATGGTATAGCCAGCCAAGGGTCGGGTGACACCGACGGAGGTGGTTGCGACCGCGCTGAGCCAGGCTCAGCCGAACGCCACCACGGTGGTGCTTAAGGGCGCAGTGCAGTCCATGTCACTAGGGGCCTAGGTGGATCCGCTCGTGATGCTCGAAGCGGCTCAGATGGAGGAGGGTCTGGTTGGAGGGTCCTCGAGCGCGGCGGTGGTGCCGCATATGGTTAGGAGGGAGCCGCCCCTGGCCCCTTTATCGGGAGGAAGCCGCTCCCCCGCGCAGGGGGAGCCGCCGCTCCAGTGGATAGCCACCCAGGATCCGGCGTCGACTCTTTTCTCGTTCGATGATCATGCCGAGAGCATGGAGCGGGAGGGTCTTGACATCAGAATCTCGACCATGCTGGATGCCCTGGACTAGGCTAGAGGAGCCCTGTGTGAAATCGTTGTTCCTACTACCTAGGTATTCGCTGGGTTTTCTTCTTTCTTCGCATGTTCTTGTATTTTCGTATTTCTGATACCAGTATTCTTCCTCTTCAGATTCTTGTTGCTCGTAGTCGGAATAAATCCCGATTCCTCTGCGAGTAGAAGGTGAAGTGGGATCGGCTTTTCGAGGAGGCCCGGCTGTGAGCAGATATGGTCGCATAGCTTGCTGCCACCCAGGAGCAGGAGGCCCAGGCATGTCAGGACATGGAGGAGGCCCACGGGATGTTTGAGGATTTGTCAACAAGGTCAAAGCTAGATAAGGAGGAGATTGCTAGGCTCCGAAAGGAGCGAGACGAGCTGCTGTAGAGGAATGCCATGGCTAATGAGAAGGCCGGCGAGGTCCTAAAGGAGCTAGAGATGGAGCGGGACCTCAGGTGGAAGGCCAAGAGTAGGGCCATGGCCCTTCAGAAGAAGGTGGATGAGGACATTGAGGTGGTTTGTTCTCTCCGGGCGGATCTCGGTGACGTGGTGAGCCAAAGATTGAGCACTGAAAATGTCTCTGTCAAGCTGGAAAAGGAGCTTGCCCATGTACAAAGGACCCTTCAGACTAAGAGCGATGAGCATGATCTTCTACAAGCTGTGGTTGGGGTGGTCCTTGATGCCCTGAAGGTGGTGGAGCCGGTGGAGACCAGCCCGCTCGCGGCTCGTGCCGCAGGTATCACGGCTCGGGTGGGCTAGCTTGAGGAGAGTGCTTTTCACGCCAGGATCACCTAGGCCTTCACTGTTGCCCACGCTCATTACGAGAAGGAGATCAACCTGAAGGTGATGAGCGAAGGTTTCCCATCTACCTATGAGGATGATGAGCTGGAGGCAATTGAGAAGATGGTTGCTCCCCTTGCGAAAAACCTTGCGGATAATCTAAAAGAGATTGTTCTCCCTTCATGGGAGTAGTTAGTCGAATAATTTTGAGAACAACTTATATGTAATATGTGAACAAGTGTCGGTATTTTCGAGTCTGGATGCAGTTTCGTGATTTTGCTTCATAATTTTGTTTTGTTTGATTTTTTGCGATCTTACCAATCTGTTCCCCCGAATCTTACCGCTGGTCTTGATGCGAGGAGATTGTTTCAAAAAAAAGGAAGGGAGGTAGCTATACCTTAACCAGCCTCCAAGTAAGGTCTAACCCCCTAGATTTGCTGGGGGCGGGGGTTACTAGAGACTAGAATGTTTAGATGGAATCCCATTCTGTGGTTTTTGTGACAGGGTCGGCGAAGTCCTTGGATGGCATTGCAATATTCCCCACCCTATCTTCCAACAGAAATCCCCAACTGGGGACTCTATGGGCTCAGCAAGGTAGGGCCTTCAAACCTATGTCCCTATATTGATAGGCTCGAGCCCCCGGGCCTTGTCAGGGCCTGATAGGGGTCAGCCATAATTTGCGTGTTACCCCATCCTCGATTTTCGCAATCGGAGGGGCTGAGTAAATGACACTTGCCTCGACGGCTCGAGTATCATGCTCAATGAGCTCGCTAACGGGTACGTTCATGTGGAATCCGGGTCCATCATTTGCTGATGGGGTCGGCAGAGCCCACTGGTGGCACTCCACAACTTTTTAACCCGCCTCCCGGCAGATGCCTAAGCCATTCAATAGGCTCAGGTGGCCCGATGGCCTCTTCTCGATGGAGATTCTGTGGGTTTGGCTCGGGGTTAGAATCGAACGAGAAAAGGTTGAGACGTCCCTGTCTGTTTTTGAGCGGGGTCGGGCAAGGTAGCTGGGGCTCATCTCGGCTATTTCTCCCTGGCTCTTGTTTGGCATGAGGTGGCCTCGAGCCCTTCGTGGGCCGGCCTTCGAACCTCAGCCTGTTGCCACCTATATCAAATGAGGCGACAGCCATTTCGTGACGCGACATGAAGCGTTGGGATGCAATGTTTTGCATATGTATAAAATAATCAAAATGAAGGCAGGGTCGGTAACATTACCTTGGTGGTATGAGTGACAGAAAGCTCCTACCAGATGTGTCCGTGCGGGGTTCGGGTGCTGATGTTTGCGATGAGGTTGGAGTAACCTGCATAAGAATCGCTATTCTTTGTTTTTCGTATCTCGGTGGTAGTCCGAGCCGTTCAATTGACTTGGGCAACCTGACAGCATCTCCTTTGGGGGAGATTCTATAGGTGGACCCCTCCGAACCCTTCTTGAGAAGGCAGATGTCGAAGCTGGAGACACAGGGGGCATTGAGTATGATTTTTCTGGTGAACAGAAACACCATAGCTACTGAGGCGTAGGGTCTGCTAGTTCATCCGGTTTTACTCAAAGTTTTATGCCCGTATTTCATGCCCCTGGTTTCAAGCATACGGAGGGGTCAGGTGAGGAGGATGTCTAGACTGGTAGACATCCTTGGTAGCCCCCGAGTGATGTTCATGTCCCCACCATTTGACAGGGTCGGAAGCTCGGTAATAACTTTTAACACGTAAAGTAAAAAGGCGGAGATGCTTATCTTTCTTTGGACGTTCATTCATCGTCTCTCCTGGGCCGCATGGTCAACCCTAGAGATCCATTGGGCTCCCCTTTATAGAGGTCCTATCGTCGGATCGTTCCATGGTCCTGCATAGGGAGGCGAAGGGTCGTCTGCCCATGTGGGTGCCTTAATTGCCGCATCTGGATCGGGTCAGTGGCGGGCCATACCCAGGTAGTGTCCAGTTTGACCAGGGGGGATGCCTCATCGACCAGGGCACATCCCCTTAGGTGTCTATCAGTATTGATTCCGTATTTAAAGAGGGGAAGGAGAGGGTTTTTCGTCCACCCTTTCGCCTTTCCTTAGCTGCGGTGCCTCCTCTCTAAATAGGGAGGGGGAGGGGAGTTCTCATCCCACCTCTTCTCCTACCTCTGAGCCGCTACCTCTCCTTCTTCTTCCTTTCCGCTGAATGTGTCTGTGCGTCGCGGCAGTTCCTGAGTGAGGAAGAGTAATGCCAGAGAGAGAGAAAACTCACAAATCCGCTCGTGAATCTAGAGCGTGATGTCGAGCCGGAGGTCATCCAACGTAGATGAGATGGTGTGTGCCACCCTTGCTGAGGAGTCGCTGCTACCAAAGGAGAAGGAGCGCTGGTGGGCGCCGTACATTGTCGACTTCGCCGTCGTTTGCTGTGTTCCTCCTTTGGCGGGACGCGTTTCCTGCCCCGACGCCGTTGTTAGGGTTGTGGCTGGCGACGATGGTGTAGTCCCCGGATGCCCTAGTGGAGGCGTTGCAGATGACGGCGCCTTCGAGGATCCCACGAAGCGATGGGATGTCGCCGATGGAGAGTGCGGCACGGTGGCCGCAGTAGACGAGCTGGCCCATGTACACGCCCCGGGCGTCGTCGATGGAGAGCGTGGCGCGGCAGCCATAGTAGACGAGCTGGTCCGTGTACACACCCTGGGCGTCGCCGATGGAGAGCATGGCGTGGCGGCCATAGTAGATGAGCTGGCCCATGTACACGCCCCGGGCGTCACCGATGGAGAGCGTGGCGCGGCGACCGCAGCAGTACTTGTAGTAAATCTAAGCAGAGACTGTAATTGAATAATTTTGTGGGGAAGCCCTTGAGTAAACAGTCCTCTGAATTTACAAGTATATTAGCCCTTTTTGTAATGAAATCACTTTGTAAGTGGAGAATTTTGTGCAAAAAATGAACAAATTTTCATCTTTTGCCTATGGCAAGCAATTTTTTATCTTTCTCTTTTTTGTAGAAACGGTTTTAGTGCCCTCTGACCCTTCTCATGGTCTAAGTCGTAAGAAACTAGGAACATGGGTGAACTAATTCTGATTGAGCTAGTGAGCAAAGAGGTTGCAGCCGCTGATGTGTAGGTCTCCCATAGTCCTACCAGTTGTATTCAGAATTTGTTCCCAAAATCTTAGCCCTTAGGACTTGTTTATGAGAAGAATGGAAAACTTAGAGAATGTTTGCAAATATAACACAGGAGGTTTTTGCAAGCGTAATACTTGTCTTACTCATGTCAGCCCCCGAGTGAGGTCTGATCCCTCATGATTTGTAGGGGTCGGAAGTCACTAAGGATCAAGGTTTTGTAATGACAAAAACTGATAAGGAAGAGTATACGCTTATTTTAAGGGTAAAAACGACGTAGCTGCTCAATGTTCCAGGCGTTGGTGAAGACCTCGCCGCTGATGGTTTTCAACCTATAGGCGCCCGGGCGAAGTACTTCCGTGATGACGTAGGGCCCTTCCTAGGGCAGGGAGAGTTTGTGGCGGTCCTTGTTGCTCTGCACAAGGTGGAGGACGAGGTCCCCGACGTTGAAGGCTCGACCCCATACCCGTCGGCTATGGTACCATCGCAACGCCTACTGGTACTTAGCTGAACGGAGGAGGGTGATGTCGCGGGCTTCATCTAGCTAGTCCATGGCATCTTGGTGAGATGCCTCGGCCCCCTGTTCATCGTATGCTCTGATTCTTGGTGCTCGATAGTTGAGGTCCGTTGGGAGAATGGCCTTGGAACCATAGACCATAAAGAAAGGTGTGTAGCCGGTGGCCTGGCTTGGAGTTATCCTTAGGCTCTAGAGCACGGCCAGGAGCCTAGCGAGCCAGCGCATGCTGAACTTGTTCAACCGGTTGAAAATTCTGGGTTTGAGGCCTTGAAGGAGCATGCCGTTTGCGCGCTTGACCTGCCCGTTCGTCCGAGGGTGTGCGATGGCTGCCCAATCGATCCGGATGTGTTGTTCATCATAGAATCGAATAAATTTCCTGCTGGTGAACTGCGTGCCATTGTCTGTGATGATAGAGTTTGGTACTCCAAAGCGATGGATGATGTCAAGGAAGAATAGCACAGCTTGCTCAGATTTGATCGTGGATATTGGTCGAGCTTCAATCCATTTTGTAAACTTGTCTATGGTGACAAGTAGGTGGGTGAAGCCCCCGGGTGCCTTTTTGAGTGGCCCAACTAGGTCGAGCCCCTAGACCGCGAATGGCCATGTGATGGGGATCATCTGGAGTGCCTAGGCTAGGAGGTGTGTTTACTGAGCGTAGTACTGACACCCTTCGTAGGTGCGTACAATTTGCTCGGCATCGGCTACTGCGGTGGGCCAGTAAAAGCCTTATCGGAATGCATTTCCAACCAAGGTTCTTGGTGCGGCATGATGACCGTAGATTCCACCGTGGATGTCACCCAGTAGGAGCTTCCCCTGTTCGCTAGGGATACAGAGTTGTAGAATACCGATGTGACTCCGTTTGTAGAGTTCGCCCTCTATAAGAACAAAGGACTTAGCGTGTCACGCGAGCCGTCGGGCTTCTGTTTTATCTGCCGATAGTATGTCATGGAGGAGGTAGTTGAGGTAAAGCATTCTCCAGTGATTGGGAGGGTCAGACTCCGCTGCTGGGTCCTCTTCAAGCTCCATAACCTCAGGGTCAGGTGGAGCAGTTGGTGGATCGGCCCCAGGGGTCGGACTAGATGGGCCATTGTCGGCTTGTTTCGACCCCGCGTAGCGTACCGAGGGTTTGTGTTGATCGCTGGCAAAGATGCCTGTTGGGACTGGCTCTCAGCTGGATGCTGCTTTCGCGAGCATGTCGACTGATTCGTTGAGATGCCTAGGGATGTGATTGAGTTTGAGGCCGTCAAATCTATCCTCCAGCCATCAGACTTCTTGATAGTATGCCTCCATCTTGGCATCGTGGCAGCATGACTCCTTCATGACCTAGTTGACAACCAGCTGAGAGTCGCCCCTGACGTTGAGGCGTCGAATGCCTAGCTCGATGGCGATTCGTAGGCCATTGATGAGCGCTTTGTATTCTACAGTATTGTTTGATGAGGGGAAATGGAGCCAAACCATGTACCTCATGTGGACCCCAAGGGGGGATATAAAAACTAGTCCTGCTCTGGCGCCCTTCTTCATCAGCAATCTATCGAAGTACATTGTCCAGTACTCTTGATCGACGACTGCTGGTGGCATCTGGACCTCGATCCACTCCGCGATGAAGTCAGCCAGTACCTGAGATTTGATCGCTGTTCGGGGGGCATAAGAAATGGCCTGATCCATCAACTCGAGCGCCCACTTTGCGGTTCTTCCCGTAGCATCATGGCTACGGATGACCTTGCTGAGGGGGAATGATGTCACTACCATTACAGGGTGTGACTCAAAGTAGTGGCGTAGCTTCCTCTTGGTGATGAGGATGGTGTAGAGGAGTTTCTAGATTTAGGAGTAGCAGGCTTTGGAGTTGGATAACACCTCGCTAATGAAATACACAGGGCACTGCACCTTGAAGGCGTGCCCCTCTTCCTCTCGCTCTACCACTAAGGCGGAGCTGACCACTTGGGTGGTGGCCGATATATACAGTAGGAGGGATTCTCCGTTGCGTGGAGGAACTAGGACCGGGGGTTTAGTTAAAAATTGTTTAACCATGTCAAGCGCCTCTTGAGCCTCGGCTGTCCACTCGAAGCAGTCAGGTTTCTTCAGGAGTCGATAAAGAGGGAGTCGTCATTCGTCGAGGCGCGAAATAAATTGGCTGAGGGCGGCAAGGCACCCTGTGATCCGCTGAACCCTCTTTATGTTTTGGATCGGGCCCATCCTTATGATGGCTGATATCTTTTCTAGGTTGACTTTGATGCCACGCTCGGAGACGATGAAGCCGAGTAGCATGCCCCTTGGGACCCCGAAAACACATTTTTTGGGATTGAGTTTGATGCCGTTTGCCTAGAGTTTCGCAAAGGTTTGTTCAAGGTCGGTGACAAGGTGGTCAGCTCGCCGGGACTTGACCACGATGTCATCGACATAGGCCTCAACGGTTCGCCCGATGAGGTCTCCGAAGCAATTGAGCATACAGCGCTAGTAAGTTACCCTAGCATTCTTCAGACCAAATGACATTGAAATGTAGCAAAATGATCCGAAGGGGGTGATAAAAGATGTCGCGAGCTGGTCGGACTCTTTCATCGCGGTTTGGTGGTAACCAGAGTATGCGTCAAGGAAATAGAGGGTTTCGCACCCCGAGATGGAATTGACTATTTGGTCTATTCATGGCAAAGGAAATGGATCCTTTGGACACACCTTGTTGAGGCCTGTGTAATCAACACACATTCTCCATTTCCCGCTCTTTTTTCGCACAAGAATAGGATTTGCCAACCACTCTGGGTGGTGTACTTCTCTGATGAACCCAACAGCTAACAATTTTGCTATTTCTTCACCGATGGCTCGGTGTTTTTCCTCATTGAAATGGCGCAGGCGTTGCTTCACTAGCTTGGAGCCCGGGAGGATCTAGAGAGTATGCTCGGCGACCTCGCTCGGGATGCCCAGCATATCCGAGGGTTTCCACGCAAAGATATCTTTGTTATCGCGGAGGAAGTCAACGAGCGCGCTTTCCTATTCGGAGGAGAGCGCGGTCCCGATACAGACTTTTTTACCCTCAGAGTTGCTGGGGTCCAAGAGGACCTCCTTGGGTCCTTCCATCGATTCGAATGACCCGGATGACCTCTTCGCGTCGGGTGCCTCTTCAATGACCTCTTCCTTGAGGGTGGCGAGCTCTTTGGAGGCGATGACCGTAGATGCATGTCCGCAGCATTCGACTTCACACTCGTAAGCACGCTGGAAGGAGGTGCCGATGGTGATGACCCCACGGGGGCCCAGCA
This sequence comes from Miscanthus floridulus, assembly GCF_019320115.1. Classification (NCBI taxonomy): domain Eukaryota; kingdom Viridiplantae; phylum Streptophyta; class Magnoliopsida; order Poales; family Poaceae; genus Miscanthus; species Miscanthus floridulus. The sequence goes on from NC_089587.1 coordinate 153,175,248, forward strand.
TCTTCAGCTCAAGGTATGTATAATTGGGGATGGCCATGAACTTCACATAGCATGGTTGTCCCAGGATGGCGTGGAAAGTCCTCGGGAACCCCACTACGTCGAAGGTGAGGGTCTCAGTCTGGTAATTGGACTGATCCCCGAAAGTGACGGGTAGATTGATCTACCCCAGTGGCATGGCTTGCCTACTAGGCACGACGCCATGGAAAGGCGCTCGGATGGGACGGAGGTTCGTTCGGTCGACACCCATCTCATCGAGCGTCTTGGCGTACATGATGTTGAGGCCGCTGCCTCCGTCCATCAGTACTTTTGTGAGCCAGTTAGGACCGACGATCGGATCAACGACAAGCGGGTACCTTCCTGGGTGTGGGACGGCATCTGGATGGTCAGTTCGGTCGAAGGTTATGGCGAATTCTGACCACCGGAGGAAGACAGGCGTGGCCGGTCCGGCCGTATAGACTTTGCATTGCGTGACCTTCTGGCGGTGCTTGGAGTCATAGGCCGTTGATCCACCGAAGATAATGAGGGCATCGATCGGCGTTGGAAAGGCGTCATCCTTCTCCTCTGCGTTGACTGTGGCAGGAACAGGCTCCTTCCCCTGCTCCCCTTTGTTAAGGCCCCCGAACAAGTATTTGCACATGAGGCCGCAATCCTTGTATAGATGCTTGGCCGGGAAGGTGTGGTTTGGGCATGGCCCCTCGAGCATTTTCTTGAAGTGGTTTAGAGTGCCCTCTGCGGGCTTTCAGCCACCTTTGCGATCAGCAGCGGCCATGAGTGAGTTGTCATGCCGTTGCTTCTTATTTTTCCTTTTGGCGGGATGGTTGGAGGCGCCTTCGCTGGCATCCTTGTCCCGCTTCGTCTTTTCGTCGGAGCAATCAAAGATGGCTCTGACCGCCTCCTCTCTAGAGGCATGACTAGTGGCGATGTCCAGGAGTTCCTTGGTAGTCCACGGGCCCCTACGTCCTAGCTTGTGGACCAGGGATTTGTAGGTTGTCCCGGATAGGTAGGCTCCTATCACGTCGGCGTCAGCGACGTTAGGGAGCTCGTTGCACTATTGAGAAAAGCGCCGGATGTACCCACGGAGGGTTTCATTGGCCTTCTGGCGGCAGTTATTGAGGTCCCATGGGTTTCCAGGGCATTTGTACGTGCCCTGGAAGTTGCCCACAAAGATCTCCCTCAGATCCGCCCAACTCTGAATGGCATTGGACGGTAGGTGTTGGCCAAGAACAGCGGGAGATTGCGAATAATGAAATCGTCATCACTCGCACCACCGGCCTGACATGCAAGCCAATAGTCTTCGAGCCAAAGCCCAGGATTTGTTTTGCCAGAATATTTAGGGATGTTGGTAGGTGGTCGATACCTTAGGGGGAACGCAGCGTTGAGGATGTGTCGACCGAAGGCCTAAGGACCTGGCAGGCTAGGGCTCGGGCTTCGGTCCTCATTGCTGTCGTAGCGTCCACCACATCGGGGATGGTAGCCGTGGCATGCTGCTTCTCCATCGTCGCCGTGGGCGTGTTTCCGAGCGTTGATGATGCTACGTACGTCGCGGCCATGGCCGAGGCGTTGATGCACTGGGACGACGGAGGGCTGCCTACCGCCTGGCGGTGTTTGGTGAACGGACGCGTCCTTGGTGGGACGCACTGAGGGAGTGCGCTAGCTAGTGTCGGGTTCGTGTCGTCGAGACAATGAACTTTCCGTCTGCTGCGCCGCCGCACGCTCGAGCAACGTGCGAATTTCTCGGCAGGCGTGGCGATCCTTGGATGTCACGGCCTTCGGAAGGCCATGCAGCAAGGCGGTTGCTGCGGCGATGTTCTGGCTTGCTCGGGCAAAGTGAGGAAGGGTCCCATTGTCGGTGAGGATCCTTTGGTGTACAGTGCGGGCCGTGGCGCGCGCGCCCCTTGTCTTTGCGGCGTTCAATCTCGCGATTGATGTCCGCGTACTCCTAGACGAGCCCTTGCCTGACCTCATTGATTTCTTACTGATGGGCCCTTAGCTGCTCCATCCTTAGGCGAGATGGGGCTATCATCTCTTCCTCGGATCTGCCGTTAGGGTTGTTTGTTGGGGTAACCTCTTCCCTGGAGATACTTTCGGCGTGCCCATCGCGGGTCTACGCCATGAAGCATTCCCAGGAAGGGTGGTGGCTCCCCCTACTAGAGTCTAAGATGGAGAGCGATCCTGGCTCCTCATTGAGGAGCCCATAGAGAGTCTCTATATCATGCTCAATCGCCCCCACAAACTCGATGTCTGTGGGTGACTGAACCACACATAGTGCCAGAAGGTGGCCAGCGGTCGCCGCAGCGTTGCGGAGACCGAACGGAAATGCTGTCGGGGCGCTCCGTATGGGGCCTTCCGAAAACAGGGTGACATTGTGTGAGGCCTCCCTTGATGACCGAGGTCTAAGGGAGTTGCCGGGCGAGCCCTCAAGCCTCAGATGGCTAAGGTTGATGAAAGGGAGAGACTGGGTGGCCATGTGAGTCAGCGCCAGCTCTCCTCCTAGTGTGACGATGAAATCTAGGTCGCTGAAATGCACGTGTGCGCCTGGGACCCAGCTGATTGCGTGGGTGGCCATCTAAGGCCTGATTTGGAACATGCAAGGCCCCTACCTGGCGCGCCAACTGTCGGTGTTTCGTACAAGCACCGGCAAGTAAATTTATAGTAATGCGCGTTAGGCCCGGATGGTGCGCTAAAGGACACAAGATTTATACTGGTTCAGGTCGAATGTCCCTACGTCTAGTTTGTTGCTGCTCGTATTATTAGCACCATGAATGGTTCATAGTAGGGGGTACAAATGATCGAGAGAGGGACTGGTCCCAAGTCTCTGATGGAAGGGTTGAAAGGAGGCCAAGAGCTTGATCACAGTTTGACTGTGTGAGTGTTGTGTACTATCCTATCCCCGATTTGTCCTCTTGATGGAGGAAGCGCATCCCCTTTTATAGATAAAGGGGCTGGCTTTACAAGGGTGAGAGCTTTAGGATGCGTACTCTACCTAGTCTTGTGGCTCACGTCTACCCGGCCTGGTTCTTCATTCTGATGAGTGCGAAGGAAGATAAGCGCCACAATACTGTCGATGCCTCTGTAGAATGTCATGTTGGTTATAGAATGCTACCCTGCGTAGGGTATGGGCTGCAGTACAATGGTTTTGACTTATGAGCCTCCCCCAGCCTTGCTCCGCACGCCTTCTGGTTCCTATGAGTCTTTGTCGGAGGGACGCAGGGTCGGGATCCGGAGTAGCATCGTGGCCAAGGTCTTCTAACTTGGTGGACCTGAGGGGTCGGGAAGCGGGCGCAGCTCCCTTGGGTCCATAGCATGGTGACAGAATATTTGTTGTTCATGGAGATAGCAAATCCTTTTCTGGAGCGTAGCAGTTGTCGTATATCTTCATCGGGTTCCGTGTCCCAGAGCTGAAGGCGGCGCCTACAACTCTACAGGGCGAGGAGCACGCACCTGAAATACCTTTTAGGCTTTACGACGCCTAGAAGGGTCTAAAGCACCTGTCCCATCATTCCCTGGCAGTACTTTTCCTACCAGGGCATAGGGTATGGTCCTTGGAGCCATGGTTGACCCGAACATCTTGTCTTGCCCTGTACCCATCACTATGAGGGGACAGGGAGAAGTTGTCAGGTAAGATGAAATCAGTCTTTAGATATCGAGCAGGGCGAGGCTCATTCCTGGCCGTAGGGTGAAGCAGAGGCCAGTCCTTATCTCCTGGTTGAGACTGAGCCCGCCCCTCTAGGGTCGGGCGAGGCAGAGTCTATCCCTCAGCCCTCGGGCAAAACTGAGCCCGCCCCAAAGGCGTTGGGTAAGACGGAGACTAGCCCTGAGCCGTCGGGCGAGGCAGAGCTATCTCAAAGGCATTGGGTAAGGCGGAGTCTATCCCTCAGCCCTCGGGCAAGACCGAGCTCGCCCCAAAGGCGTCGGGCAAGATGGAACCAAACTCCTATTATTCGAGCAAGAGATGTTATGGCGCCCTTATCCATCCAGAAGTTTTTAACGCTCAGTGGTTATTGGTTCCACCTTCTAGGGTACCCCGGTATTAGGTCCCCGACAGCTCATTACCTCCAAGTTGATCTCCTGATCATAATGAGAACGGGCAATGGTGAAGGCCTGGGTGATCCCGGCGTGAAAGGCGTCCTCCTCAAGTTGCCCTACCTGCGCCATGATACCCGTAGCACGAGTCGCGAGCGAGCTGGTTCCCTTTGGTTGTGCCACCCCTAGGCCATCGATGACCACCCCGATAGTGGCTTGCAGAAGGTCGTGCTCATTGCTCTCGGTCTGAAGGATCCCTCACACTTCAGAAAGCTCCTTATCCAGCCTGGCAGTGACGTCCTCGGCATCCAACCTTCGGTTCACCATGGCTCCAAGATTCGCCTGAAGGGACTCGACCACCTAATGCTCCTTGTCGTGCTCCCAGATGGCCTGGTCACGATCCTCATGAGCTGTGCCACGCTACGAGCGAAGTCTTTCCTTGGTCCGGCATAGCTCGTCCCGCTCCCTGTGCAACCGGGCGATCACCTTGGCGTCTCGATCCGCCCTCTACTGCAATGCCACGGACCTCTCCTCAGCCTTTGGCTTGAGGTCCCGCTTCATCTCTAGATCCACCAGGAGCTCGATGGCCTGCTCACTAGCCACAACATCCTTCTGGACCAGCTCGTCCTACTCCTTTCAGATCCTGGTGGCCTCCTCCCCATCTAGCTTCACCTTCCTCGATAGGTCCTCAAACATCCCATGGATCTCCTCCGTGTCCTGATGTGCCTCGGCCTCCCATTGCTGGGCGACAGCTAGCTACGCTCCCACATCTCCTCGCAGCTGGGCCTCCTCGGTGAGGTGGTCCCATTCCACCTTTTGCTCATGAAGGATCCGGGACTTGTTTCGGCTACGAGCAACAATACTATGAAAAGAAGACTGGTATCTAAAAACATGAAAACACAGAAATGTGTGAAGAAAGAAGAAAACAAGGGAGAAGATCAAACAGATACCCGGCTAGAGGGAACGAGGATTTCACGCAAGGCACCACTGGCCTCCCTTAGGGCACCCATCACAGCTGAGAACTCAACGTCAAGATTTTCCTGCTCTAAGCTCTCGACAGCGTCATCAAGCGAAAAAGAACCGATGTTGGGTTCTAAGCGGCCATCCACAGGAGCGGCGGCTCGCCCCGCATGGGGGAGCAGTTGCCTCCCAATAACAGGGCCAAAGGCGGCTCCCTTTTGGTCCTCCCCACCATCGTCACAACGCCTGAAGACCCTCTGGCCATGTCCTCCTCCATCAGGCCCACCTCGGGCGCCGCCATGGCGACGTCCGGCCCCACCGGGCTTGTTGCGGTCGCGGGCACCACCGCCTAGGTCTCTGGTGGCATGGACTGCGCTGCTCCTGTAACACCTTGGGTGTTAGCCTTGCATAACTTGACTTGCATAACATGAGCATGAGCATCAAGCATTCATAAATCATCATTTACAATTGAAACATTTGATCGACACATATGAAACATTGCTTGTTATCTCGTGTTTCTTGGAACATATGCATATGATCTTGTACAAATGAATGCAAGTGGGTAATGCTAGTCACTAAAACACCTTAGCTACACTTAGGTTAACAAAAGGAACCTTGTTCATGAAGGCCACATTTCATGATCAAGCACTTAAGTGATATTTCATGTGTTGACCTGGATAGCTCTATGAGTGACCACTGCATAAAATGATTGGATGGCCTTGCAAGTTGCTCAAACATGCTTAGGATATCATCATGAACAACTTTGGTATTTAAGGCTAGGGCTAGTTAGGTCATTTAGCCATGGTTTGAGTATGTATCATGATTTCAAGGTGACATGTTTAACTAAAGTTGAACTAGTTGTTAGAGACCTTGCATGGAGGAGTTCACTAAAGCAAAGTTGTAGTGTTTGACATAAGGAACAACTTTTATTTTTGGGTCATGGACTGATTTAGCTTCTAACATGCTTGAATAGGTCCCACAAAAACCAGCAAAATCCAGCTTCCCACACTTAGCAAATTTTCTAAGTGGTTGATCGACTGACCGACTGACAGCCGATGTTGAGCACGATATTACTCCATCTCTGTTGCGAATTAGAATGAGGTGCTTGAACCAAAGTTGTAGCTGGTACTTCGGGCTATGAAATTCATGTAGATCGTTTTCGCTTAGGAGCAACGGATTAGCAGATAGGTCGACTTGAAAACGCGCTGTCAGGCATCACCGTTCGCGACTGACGAACTGAATCGGCTGATTCAGTGGCCGACCGCCGTCAGGCCATGGCCGCCGCGTGGAGGAGAAACGGCCGCGCGTCGCCTCTGCTCTGCCCAGCCAGGCCACGCTGCGCCCGAGCGCGCCTTCATCACGCCAGCGCCCGCCCACACTCAGCCGCGCTCCCATTTCGCTTCTGGCGTCCTTTCTTCCTCGCTGCAGCAGCCGCCGAGCGCCCGCAGCTCCACCGTCGCCATAGCCGCGCACAGCTCGTGCCTAGCCACTCCAGCACCACCACCATAGCTCCACCGTCTCCCCAGCGACCCACTACTTCCTCCCGTGCCCACTGACTGAGCTCGGTAAGCCCCAGCGCCGTGCAAATGCTCACCGGAGCTCCGCCGCGGACTCCGTCTCTGTGGCCACGTCGCCACCGTCCATCCCAGGCCACTTTAGGGCACTAGATAGCTCCGCCGCAGCTCGGTGATGCTCGACGCAGCGTCTGTTCGAGCCACCATAGCCCACGCCGGCGTACCGCCGTGGTCCAGCCCCGCCGTTTCGCCATGGTCGCCGCCGTCAGCTCTAGGGTCGGAAAAAGGACCGGCCAAGTGGCTCAAGCGCTTCGCTAGGTCACGTAGGTCGTGTAGTGAAGATGTTACCGCCAGCGAAGCTCACTGTCGACGAGTCGCAGCCGCGCAGTGCCCAGCAGCGCCGCTGCTCTGCTCCGTGTCACTGACGCGTGGGGTCCCCTGACCACCGGGTCCCACCGGTCAGCGACAGTAGTGTTGTAGGCTAGTTCAAATATTCCAGTTTTTGATTTGTTTTGTGAATTTTGTATCTTCAGTTTGGTAGCTCCTAAAATTGTGAAATAAATATAGTTGTGTTCCTTAGGAAGTGTAGTATTTAGGAAAAATATGTTCTTGGCTTCAACAGTAGAAATTTCTGAAGATTCAAATAAGGATTTGAGATGTGCTTTTGAATACATTCAAATTTGTTTATTTTATATCTAGAGTTTCTTTGCTCCAAAAATTATGAAATTTTTGTGGTAAACTAGTCTTAGCATATGTGAACTCTGGTAAAAATTTGAGGACCAGTGCATGTGTTATAGTTATAGATTTTTCTTTTATAAATAGTTAATCCTTGCATAAATTTTTATAAATTAATTATAAGTCCAAAATTCATGAAATTTATTGGAGGTAATACTAGTACCATATGGATGTTAAGAAAAATAAGAAATCTGTTGCTTGACACTTTTCAATAGGATTTTCCATTTATGCTATTTCAAGCCTTGCTTCCTTATCATTTTTGTATAGAATGTTCTACTTAGTAAAATGACATGAAATTTTTATAGTAGTCCTTTTATAGCATTAGTAAGGCACTGTAAATTTTTGAGAATTTATGAAGTACATCTGATATATGTTTATTATTTAACCTAGATATCTAAATAAAATAATAAAGGCATTTAAATAAATAGTTTGGACTTCACCTTTATATTATATTAACTGTATATGGTATGCTTAAACTGGTGGTAGAGTCTAGGTTGTCAAATTTTGAATGATTACATGAAGTAGAAGTATTATTACTTTACATTGCATGTTAAATAGTTTCCAGACTGATTCTAGAGTGTGATGAGTTGCATGTTGAAACTGATGTGTACTGTAAAAATGGTTAATAACAAAGTTGTAGAGAATTTGATAAGCTTTCCAGAAAGTCCTGGATCACTGAGTTTGGATTTGTAGAACTCCAATTATGAGTGAAACAAGTAGCTACTGTTTGTGGCATAATCGATGCATTATAGAAGTAGTTAAGTAATAATCGAGAAGAGATATGCACCTACTCAAACAACGTGATGCACTTGTTAACATATATGCATTCGTAATACTTATACCATACTCATACATCTAGGATCGGAGGAAGAGATCATGTTGCTGGAATTCGAAGAAGCAGAGGAAGGGAACCCGCAGGAGGATCCGCAAGCCGCAGCTCCCGAAGGCGTGGAGCAGAACCCTGAAGAGCTTCCGGAGTGTCCTGACCATCGCCCTACTTCCTTTCTGCGAGGCAAGCTCCGGAGCATTATAAGTCTCCCAGTAATTTACAAATGTTTACTTACGTACTTATGATTGATGCATTAGGTTATAAGAGTTGAATGAAACCACTTGATGCATGTACATTCCTTGTCCAGATATTAACCCTTTAACCGGTATAGGTCCAGGATCGAATATATGCTTAGCCATGCTTAGACCGGTAGAAGTCGGATGATGTCCTGTCACCTACGAGATATAGGTGGATACCGGAGCACGGTTGGCTATATCTGCTATCGTGGAACAGAACCATGTGGTAAAAGTAAATCGAGACCGGACGGGAAGTCGATAGAGAAGCAACAAGACATGGAGGTCTTGGGTGTGGATTTATCCCCGTCTGTGTCGATTAAGGACCGTACCGTTGTTGGCGCTTCTGACAAGATTGAACGCATGCCTCTCACTTAGCTGGCCGGATAACTCATTCCGACCGCAAAGCCGAGTAATTCAACTCAGGCCGTGAATCGTTCTGTTGTGCGCTCCTTCCGAGGAACGATCAGACTGAGCCCAAGGGTAGGCTTGGCCTGAGCATCCTGGCATCTGGTGTTCCAGATTGTGCGGTGCAGTACGGACCCGTGAAATGTGTACCGGAGTTGTACCAAAGGTGACCTAAGACTATCGTGGCTGGTAGATCTGGGTTTGTGTTAGGAATAAATTCCCAGCTGGTTGAAATCGATTTGAATCGCCGTCTCTCTCGGATAGTGAGAAACTTGGTTAGTCCCAACATCGTAGTAACTATATTATGAAACATGATGGTTCAGATGAATATGGAATCACAATACCTGCTATGGTTACTATTGTATGCTTCTAAATGATATACCACATGTTTGGCACAGGATAGTTGCTAATCTAGAAATGGATAGTCATAATTAACTTGATAAAGGAATCATAATGGTACAACGGGTAAATTGCCTTTTACGCAAAATGTTGTCAAGTTACGTCTACTTATACAGCCTTGCATAATCCTTGGAGTCATTTTATTTCTGGTTTATGACAGGTAAGTCTAGCTGAGTACCTTCTCGTACTCAGAGTTTATTTTCCCATTGTTGCAGATGGCACTGTGTATCATGGTTATTGCAAGAATTGCTTCTATCCCGCTGTGGATGAGGAGTAAGCCTTGGGCAGGCTTCTTTAGTAATTCCTATCTTTGCTTTTGTGGACCGTGATCTGGCTTGGCACTGTATCAAACTATGTTGGAAACTTTATCTTCGAACTTATTTGCTTCCGCTTTATTTATCAAACTTGGTTTGTAATAACTTTTATTCGTACTCTGATGATGAAAAGTATCTGTGAACTTTATGTAATATGTGGCATGTATGTTGAATCCTGTACGATCTTGGTTGTTGTAAATCGTTTATCGAGACCCATCGTGGTACTCGATGGACTACCGGGTTTATATGGGTTCAAGTATGATAGTGCGACCGCTTGCGGATTGCCATTGTACTTGTATTCTTATAAATTGGTCGGTTCTGCGACACATGGACACCATCGCGACTGCATCTAGATGCGCCTGGCTCGTCGGGGTTGGGGACCATCTGGTTGGATCCCTCTCCATCCAGCCCACGTCGAACACTGTCGTTTGAGCCACTAGAGGCATGGACTGCGTCGGCCCCTCAGACGCCACCATGGCTACATCTGGTGGCTCCTAGCTAGGCACGGTCATGACCACATTCGTTGGCGATACCGAACTCCCGGCTGGCGGGATCGCACCCGCCATGGAAGACGCCACCTGCTCGGCAACCACCGAGGGCACGGGCGCCACCGGATCGGCCAACGAGGCCACGGCATCAGCGCCGCTCTAGCACAAAATAGGGGCGACGTCGGGTAGCATGGTCTGTCCTACCTAGAGGGCAAGGCTCTTCTTGGGCGCCAGCCCTAGAGAGCAGCCCGTCCGTAAGAATCTACACGAAGGTGAAGGGCATAAGGTCAAGGCGGGAAAATAAAAAGAAGGAAAACAGGGGAAACAGTGGTTTACTCTGGTGCCTTTGGTCGGCGGGAACATTTTGGGGATGAACCCCTAGACCCCCCGACTCATCTGGGTGGGCCCATTTTGAGCCCACCCCCCGCTCCCGGGCAGGGGAGCTCGTCTCCCTTATCTTCGAGGGCGCGACAACGGAGTCGTCCCTCTCTATCAATACCTCAGACAGGGTGGCAATGTAGCCGCCTCCCTCCATTAGCACCTCGGGGGCAGCGGCAGCTTCGCCTCCTCCCACCCATCGATCCTCCACCAGCACCCCGCAAGAAGCGGTGGACTCTCCGGCTCCCACCAGCCTCGAGGATGGGCTAGAGGTTTGGCCCACCTCGGCCGACCTTATGGACTCGCTTCCCTCCACGTGGAACGAGAAGGGCCCCTGCATGGATGGGCGGGCACTTGTCAGCATATCCTCGTCCTCTAGGACGTTCCAATCCACATTGGTGGCTACCTCATCATCATCGTCGCCGTCATCGTCACCATCTTCACTACTAGTCTACTCTCCTCGATCTTGAGCTTGCTGCCTCTGTATCACCTTTTTCTTTGCGAGCTCCCTCGTCCTCTTGTCCCAACCGGCCATGGCGCGGTTCGCTGCCATCCGGGTTGGGTCCTTTGGCAGTGGAGCCAGGTTGTCTTTGAAGAACAGTCCCCCTGTCTGGTCTCGCTATCTCGAGGTTAGCATCAGGAGGTTAGAAATTCAAATGAAAAGAAAGGCAAGGGGAAAGGAAACTTACAAATTCAACAAACCCCAGTTCTGGTCGTATTGGGGGATGCCCCGGCACCAGATACACAAAGTCAAAGATGGCGCCAACCGAGTCCTTCGTGGGCTCCATCACCTCCTTGATGCGCTGTGCCACTTCAGAGGGAGGGAGTGCTTTGTCGGAAAGCACCGTCCCTTCGAACGACGCCTCGAGCACCATCTGATATAGGGGAAGCACGCGCGCCATCAATTGCGCAACCCTCCTCGCATGGTAGGCGCCGATAATCCCTAATCCCTTCATGCCCCTCTCCTTTAGAGTTCAGAGGGTGGCAAGAAGGTCGTTAAGGTGCTTCTTCTCCTTGCCCGTGACACCCCACCCCCACGACCCTAGGGTCTCCACAATGTAGCGCCTGGTGAAAATTGGCAAGGGGGCGGTGGCGTCATTCTTGACATAGAACCATTGCGAATGCCACCCCTTATTGGAGGTGGGCAGACGCATTAGCGGGTACGCTCCTGCCTAGCTGCTGCGGAGGTGGATGCCGGCGCACCCCACCGGCGCGTGTAGCTCCTGCTTTCCGGCCCGCCTCTTTAGAAGATTGACGGCGAAGAGATACCGCCACAGGTCAAAATGAGGACTAATCCTCAAGAACCCCTCGCATAGGGCAACGAATGTCGCAATGTGCTGGATCCTGTTGGGGGTAAGGTGTTGAAGCTCCACCTGATAGTAGTCCAGTAGTCCCTGAAGGAACTGATGGGCGGGCGTGGCGAATCCTCGCTCATGGAAGTGGGCAAAAGACACGATGTACCCTTCGGGTGGCTGTAGTTCCTCCTCTTCACCGGGCAGCCGCCACTCCTCGGCAGCGGTCAACGGGCGAAGGAGGCCTCGGCGGACGAGGCCCTCTAAGCGCTGAGGGGAGATGTTGGATTTGTACCCTGGGTCCATTGCAACGGCGGGAGCAGCACGGGGAAGAAGGCAACAGCGAGTTTAACGACGGGAGCAGTGCACGTGTTGGAGGCTCTGGCGATTGACGGTGGAGGTTGGCGATGCGAAGGCAAAAAGGCAAAAGTACGGAACCCTAGGGGCGGACCCCATGGTTTTATAGGGGCGACGAATGCAAGAAGCGCAACCGTCCGCCTCGATCTCTGGGCCTGCCACGCGCACCGCCGCATCACCTTGCGGGATACGCGCCGGCGATCCCTATCCTTTCCCACTAAAACCGCGTTGGACGGTTTGCCTTCCCAAGCGGACCGGACTCCTTTCCCATAGAGGGGATATGGGTCAGAATGCTTCTTCTCTAGCCTACCTGGGCCTGGAACACCTCTAGGGATTGGCCTGACGGTCTCAATGACGAACCCAACAGAGGATGGGCTCGTAAGCAATTGGGACTCAGGTACACGAGCATCAGTAGGGCCTCAATCCAAAGTCGAGCCCCCGGCCAGGCTGACTTTGGACAAAATCCCCACGAATGGGACACCAAGGTTCCCTTAAAGCTTTCCGGTTGATGAAACCAAACCTCATAGCCTTGCCCGCGAAGGGTCCGAAGCACTCCCGGGCGATTATGTCAAAATCACCCGAGGGCTCGGGGGCTACACCCATCAGGTGCGCTCGCGCGCACCCTCTGGCAAATCAAAATACCCCCCGGGCGATTCTACCCAAATCACCCAGAGGCTCGGGGGCTACTGTCGAGGGCCTAATACCGGGGTACCCAATGAGTTGGAACTAATAAACATCGAACGTTGGCGCTTCCGGTCAGACAAGAGCGCTACTATGCTTCTTGCCAGAACGATGGAAGATTGGCTCCACCTCGCCCGACCCCCGAGGGCTGGCTCCGCCTTGCCTGACATCCGAGGGTGGGCTCTGCCTCGTCCGATGGCCGAGGGCAGACTCTGCCTCACCCAACAAGTACGCCCTGTGCCTTTATGAGGATGAGCACAAGGTACGACATGACATTTGAGTCAACCACCATACCAAGGACCATGTCCTGCACGCCTGTAGGAAGGTACCGTCAGGATACGATGGGATGGGCGCTTTAGACCATTCCGCCATTACAGAGTCCGAATAGTGTTGTAGGCGCCGCCTTCAGCCCTCAGACACAGAACCCGACACAGGCATATGACAACCACTACGGTCTAGGAAGAGACTCGCGCCCGCTATAGTAACAGATGTACTATCACCACGCCGTGGTCCGAAAGGGACGGTGCCCGCTCGACGACCCCCTGGGCCCACCACCCCGATCGAAGCACTCGCTTCAGCCTCTGGATGCCCTATCCGATCGGAAGGCCTTGCCTAAAGCGCTACTTCTGACTTTGACCCCGCGTTCCTTCGACCAGGGCTCGTAGGAACCAGAAGGCGTGCGAAGAAAGACAGGGCAAGGCTCATAAGTCAAAACCACTGTACCAGAGACCATACCCTATGCGGAGCAGTACTCTACAGCCATCCTGACATTCTACAGTGGCATCGATAGTGTTGTAGGTGCCTACCATTATCTGGTATCCGCCGGTATGGGCGACAAGGCTTGGTAGACGTGGACAACAAGGCTTGGTAGCATACGCACCCTTTCCCTCTCATTTGTAAAGTCATCCCCTTCATCTATAAAAGGGGAGGTGCTTCCTCCAATAAAGGGGACCAACTCTTGACAGATAAGTTGAACACACACGACACTTCATACACAACTAAGCAGCAACTAAGCTCTTGGCAACCTTTTCGTTCATTCCATCAGAGACTTGGGACCAGTCCCTCTCTCGATCGTTTATATCCCCTTGTACGAACCTTTTTTCGGTGCTAATAACATAAGCAGCAACAGACTGGACGTAGGGACATTCAGCCCGAACCAGTATAAACCTTGTGTCCTTTAGCGCACTATCCGGGCCTAACACGCATCAATTATAAATTTACTAGGCGGTGTTTGTTTGAAACACCGACACTTCTAAATATATATTTTTGGACCATCTTATGTATTATAATGCATATTTGTAGTTGCCTTTCCCCCCTAAAAAGTCACTAGATTCATCGCAATACTGCTCATGTCTGTTGGAGCCACCACTACATCAAACAACCGATGAGTGTCATGTCATTGCGCCAACATCTATCGACACCCCAAGACTTTCCAAAGAAACTATAGAACCCTATTAAGTGATTTTTTGATCTCAGATATGCTATCAATGCCACTCTACTTCATTGTTGTTTGCCAGATGAGAGTGTATTTGTTTTTACTTGTGATAAACTTCTCATGAAAAAATGGCGACAAGCAACCTTACTGTCTTGTCGTAAAAATGTGCTAGAGTATAGGTGGTTGCTATGTTGGTGCTACTGCAAGGAGTACGTCATCACGCAAGTCCTTGTTTTGGCATAGCCAGAGTTGAGTGGGCACGGTGGAGCCAGTGGTCCAAGACGAGGGAGAGAGCAATGGAGATAGTCGCCATGGCGCCCTAGCAGAGGAGTGGGGAGGAAAAAGGGGCAGGTGAGGGTGGGAGGAGGGTCTTTCTATTGCCTCTTTGCCATGTATTCAGTGGACGGGAGTATGTAGCTTGAGGAGAGAGAAAAGTAAGGATCTAGTTATATTAGCTCACGAACTTGGGGTGAGCAGCACGTCTCGCCTCTCGGCTCAGGGCTTCTCCCTTTCCTGCACCACCATGCTACTCTTTGGCCGAACTTTTCCCAGACAATCTCTCTGGTTCAGGCATCCAAGCTCCTCGCTCGTGGTCATGCCCCTCTCAGACAACTGAGCTCACGGTCATGCCAGTCCTTTACTCCTACATGGCTCTCTTATTTTTGTGGGCGAGTGGCGATGGAGGGGCAAGCGACGATGGTGGTGCTGGGGTAGTGTTGATGAGGAGAACATGCTAGGCGAACAGCGTAGAGTAATGAGGAAAGAGGAGATATATATGAGAACTTGACCGTTGTGGCACACTTATGACATGTGGATACAACTGTAGATGATGGTGTGAAATCTCATCCATTCCATTTGACTCAATCACTCTTAAGTGACACCAAACAAGATGGATCCATTCTTATTGATAAAACACTAAAGGCCTGTTCGGTTAGCTCATTCTAGGCCAGGAACCATTCCAAGTTTACTTGCTTAGTACAAATTAAACTAGTTGTTTTAGCTAGATTTTTTCCAGAGAGTGATTCCCTGCTAACCGAACGAGCTCTAACTGGGATGATTTCATCCTACATGATAGATAGGACTATTTTATCTTGTTGTCGAACCAAATACACATTGATGATTAAGTAGCATGTACTAGCACGATAACGTGTCCCTTGTTTTGCAAAATAGACGGATAAAATTTGGCAAATATTTAGGTTCTGTTTAGAACGTAGGATATTTTTGTTATCTCCCACGTATTGTATGTGTATGCTATAAATAAAATTCCTGCGTTCAAGGAGAGCCTTCAAGTTCAAGCGGAGCACCACATTGCTGTTTTGTTTCACAGCGGCAAAAGAAACCAAAACGGAGGTATTCTCGCCTGCTTCCGTCCCAATTCACAAACAGAGTACAACCAGCCTGTTCGGTTGGCTGGTTCATATCGTTACTGGTTCGTTTATATAAAAGAAAAATACTGCTGACCGATTCAAATAAACAGTACTCATGTGAGGGGGCTGGCCAGCCCGTCCAGCCAGCCCCAGCGATCAGGCTGAACATCCCCAGGCAAGGCCCAAGCGCCCAACTACTATTTCTCCCTCTCCCACCTTTCCCTCCCCACCGCTACCTCCCTCCCTCTTATTCGTCGTCGCCTACCACCTCCCCCCTCCTCCTCCTCCCCGTGCAGACCTACGCTCCGCACCGCCAATCCGTCGTAACCCTAGCCTAGCCCATCCTGGCCCCACCTGGCCCCGCTCCGTCCATGTGCGCCGCCACCGCCTCCCCGTGTTCGTAGCCGCCGCCGCGGGGAATCTTCCTCCCATGGGTTCCACATACGCCGCCGAGAGGACGCCGATCGAGGGAGAATGAGGTGCTGCGTCTGCCGCGTATCCTCCGCCGGGTGCCGGGCCATGGGCGTTGCGGGACGGGCGAACCCGACGTCGTCGCTGCGCAGCCGACGCTGCCTCCGCATGCGGCCGTCGTACGCCCCGTTCTCCGAGCCCTTCACTGAACGCGCGGCACCCGCCGCCCCGTCCTCCTCCCCATCATCCCCTGCTGCCGCGCCAAGGGCGTAGGAGCCGCGGGCGGACCACCGGCATCTCCGGCGATCTCCCTGGTCCATTCCTCTTTGCTTCCTCTCTCTCTCTCCCTCTCGCTCGTAGAGTCATTTGCTTGAGGGGGCTGATCCGGAATGGAGGTGTTTGGTTGTGGGGATGAGGTGGTCGATGCTGAATACGCGGAAGTAGATCCAACCGGGCGATACATGCGCGTAAGTTCCTTGTCTATCAATCCCTGTCTGACTTTATCCTGTCATGGATTCGTATTACATTTTAGGTCTGTTTGATGTGAATGTGATATTGTGATTTGACATCTCCATGGTATTATGTTAAGCTTTAATGGTCACTCAATTAGTCAATTTACTGAAAAACAATGCATGCATACATCATTTTAGTGAAAAAAAGCATCCTGTCTCTTGATGTTGACGTGTTTCTGATGAAAACAATATTATTCTAAAGAAATTGAAAGTAATCATCTGTAAAATGGAATGTCCTGAATTTCATGCTCAGTCATGAAAACAGGTCATGTAAAATGACACACGAAAACGACATGACCCTGCCAGTCGTATTGATCTGATTCTCTTTCCTTGGTGCAGTATAATTTGATTCTGGGGAGAGGAGCTTTCAAGACTGTGTATGCCCTCTGCTCCTCAGCATCCTCTTTGCCCACTTTACATTTCCTTGTTAAATAGATTCCTTTGCTTGCAATTATTCCCTCTGCTCCTCAGCATCCTCTTTGTCCACTTTATATTTCCTTGTTAAATAGATTCATTTGCTGCAATTAGTTGTCTAACTTTGAATTTGAAAATATATTGGGGGAAAAGGTCTTGCAAACCTGCAAGATGCAGTTGAACATAGATGCACGTTTTAACTGGTCACAGGCTTATATCAAGAGCTGTGAGCCTGTGACCAACTTCTTTAAAAGTAGATATGTTTTTGCTATAGTGGGAGTGTCGGGCTGTTGAGCTGATTTGTTCCTCTGGCATTTTGGTGGTTGACATGACACTTGACAGTAATAACCATTGTTTAAGATATATCTCTCCACCTGTGTCTTTCACATCAGGAGAAAGACATTACTGTTGCATGCCAAACATGGTAGTGATTTACTGCAATTCAGAAGGGATATGCTTATTAGAAATTCGCTACACAATCATAATGGCACATGATTTATTATGTTTTTCTGAATTGTCTTCAACTCTTTAGAGTATATTAATTTTGGTATGTCTAAAATTTCATATATGCTTTTATTAAATTTATATAGTTACAAGGCATTTGATGAGGTCGAAGGCATTGAGGTTGCATGGAATCAAATCAACATAGATGAGGTGATGCAATGCCCAGATAATCTTGATAGGCTCTACACAGAAGTTCATCTTCTGAAGTCTCTCAAGCATGGAAATGTTATGAAGTTTTATTATTCGTGGATTGATGACCAGAGTAAGACAATTAATGTCATCACAGAGCTGTTCACATCTGGAAGTCTCAGGCAGTAAGTAACCAACTAATAACCATTCTTTATTATTGCTTCCATTCTTATTGAGAAATGACACTTGGACCTTTGTGTGTTTCTAGTTACCGTCAGAAACATCCACGTGTTAACTTGAAGGCAATAAAGAATTGGGCAAGGCAGATTCTTCATGGGTTGGATTACCTGCATAGCCACCAACCTCCAATTATTCATAGAGACTTGAAGTGTGATAATATTTTTGTTAATGGAAACCATGGAGAAGTCAAGATTGGAGATCTTGGGCTAGCTACAGTAATGCAAACACCAAGGGCGAGGAGTGTTATTGGTAATGATCTTATCACTTTATTACTTCAAATTCTTAATTTACTATAAACAAATCTCTTGTTGATCTAATGTCCTTCAGTCTGGAGAGATAATCTAGGTGACCATTTCATCGATACCGCTTACTTGAAAGGAGAATTGATGATTTTTATTCCCTAGTTATTCTTGATTGGATCTGAGCTACCAAGGATACTGTGGTTGCATAGAATTTGCTGTCCAGTGGCTGTCAGTCTTATTTACATGCAGAGCCAATTAGCCATAATGTTCCAACTCGCTGACATCTGCTGCATGCATAAGCATTGTTCCTAAATGACCTATGCCTCATTCAAATTAGCTTGCTTTGTATCTAGGCATACAAGTTGGTATCCAATGGTGTTTCCTGAGCTAGGTTTTAGATATTGCGCCATGTCATTTTAGATCCCCTCTCCACAAGCACACGCACAAAAAAAGTGGAACTTGCATCCCTATTCCTATTCGTACCTGTCACCTTGGATTACTTTTTCTGTGGTACCTGTTTGCACCGTGTCATACTAGACTAGGACTACCATGCTGTAGTGTAGAGCTTTATTGTGTTGGGTGAATGACTGTAAAATCCTTGTATATGCCTGTGACCAATGGTCTCGTGTTTCCTCTGTTGCTCTTGATGTATTTTATGACATTATTAATCATCATTTTTGAGAGATCAATTATTAATATTATTTGACAATGTTAAACTTTTTATCATCTGTTCATATTTGCTTTCTGATTTACCTGATAGACTCCTATCATGTGGGACATGTGTCTTACATTCTGCAGGTACTCCAGAATTCATGGCACCTGAACTTTATGATGAAAGTTATGATGAACTTGTTGATATATACTCATTTGGAATGTGCTTGTTGGAGATCTTTACTCTTGAATATCCATACAGTGAATGTACGAATCCAGCTCAGATTTTTAAGAAAGTATCCACAGTAAGTGCTTATTCACTTAATTTGTAGAATTGCAACACTATTTTATCTAAACTACCACCTCATATCTGTAGGGTGTTAAACCTGCTGCATTGGCTAAAATTTCTGATCTTCAAGTAAAGCAGTTCATTGAGAAATGTTTAGTTCCTGCTTCTGAGAGGTCGTCTGCCAAAGAACTTCTGCAAGACCCATTTCTTTGTCCTGACAATACACATGAACCTGCTATCACTAAGTTTACATCTCCAACACCTAATAAAACAGTAGATATTTCTTTGGCGTCTTTGCATATGGACGTTGACACTTTCGAATCTAGCCCTACTAATTCATGCAAGGAAAATGGTTGTGTTGCTCCACATTCACCAGTCCTGGAGTTCACAAGAACCAACAGAAATACAGAGCTAAAGCTAAAGGGCGAGAAACTTGATAACAACTCAGTCTCACTGGTTTTGCGAATAGCTGATTTGTCTGGTATGCCTTACTTTGATACATTTCTTTTTGAACCTAAATTTTTGTATATTGTTGGTGCCGTAACAGCTAATGCCTTTCTGATTTCAGGTCATGCAAGAAATATTCATTTCCTCTTCTACTTGGATTCTGATACAGCTATGTCTGTAGCTGCTGAAATGGTTGAACAATTGGAGTTAGCAGATTGCGATGTTACTTCCATTGCTGATTTTATTGACCTTTTGATAGTGAATCTTGTTCCGGGTTGGAGACCTGTAAATGATGCAGCAGCGAAGTCGTATAGGCAGTCTGAAAGTGAACTTGCAATCACTTCCCAGCAGAACATCTCAAAGTTGGCACCTGAT
The DNA here is from genome assembly GCF_019320115.1 of Miscanthus floridulus. Taxonomy (NCBI): domain Eukaryota; kingdom Viridiplantae; phylum Streptophyta; class Magnoliopsida; order Poales; family Poaceae; genus Miscanthus; species Miscanthus floridulus. Next base: position 153,194,875 of record NC_089587.1, read on the forward strand.
TATGCATTAATTGATGGTATGATGCACCCAAAAGATGTGAATGCATCATCAACTGGTTTTCTTGATTCTGTCTCATGTGGAACCAACCTAGGAGGATCACAAGGTTCTGAAGGTTCGGTTATTTCTGTACAGCTTGCTGAGAGTTCCAAAAGTGTGAGTGACTATGGGGCCGAGGATTATGGTACTATGGACTGTGGTGGGTACAAAGAGGGAATCAGTAAAGTAGATTGCCGCCAAGTATTAGATGTTGGATCAAGGTCATTTTTCCATATAGATCAAGCATCACCGTTCTTGGAGTTGGCCAGCAGTGGTTCATCAACTTCTACTGATAATCAGGATGTGCTGAACGGGGAGCTTGTTTTGATTGAAGCTCAGTACAAACATTTGGTTGATGAGTTGACAAGGATGCGAGAAGAGGCTATGGAAGGAGCTCGAAAAAAGTGGTTGCCAGATAAATGATGTTTTTGTTCAAATTTGGCATTTCTTCTAAACATCATAAGCTATGTTCGATTTCATGTTTGAAGTGTGAAACGTTAATAATCTGTTTTAGTTAAAGCATTGATGTAGTTTGCAACTCATGAAACTTCGTGGCCGATCGTTCTCTCGTTGAGGAGGGTGCTTCCCGGCCCTGCCTGGGCCATCTGATAACAGGGGTTGTGGAATAATTAGAATTAAAAATTTAGATTCCCACAAACATATCACCGAACATCCAATCTTGTGTGCATAAATGAAAAACAGTACTCAACATTGAATTCACCAAACTGTCTAAACTTCCAACAACAATATACTTCATCAATTATTAGTTCACTAAGACATCAAACCACAAACCTTAATGAGTGATTTTGAGAATTTTTTTGGTTAAATTAGCTCAGGAACACTTTTTTCCTGTAAAAAAAAAGGCCCTAATGAGTGATTTTGAGAATCTTCTTAGTAAATTAGCCCAGGGACACTTTTTTTTTCCTGTAAAACTGTTGAAAGTGAACAAAAAATGAACAAGATTTTTGGAACAACCTATGCTTTCATTGATCTCTTAGATATATATACAAGTGAAGGGTCACGCTGTACGGATATCGTACGGACATCGTACGGACGTGACTGTTCGAGAAAGTTAACTGCTAATTTAATCTCTAATCCTAACTGCTTGCTTGGACGGATGAGATCATCTGTAGAATAGGTGTCGGTTGGTAGGCACCGTTTCGTAACACTCCTCCTTGATCGAATCTTCTTTGAGATCAATGTAGCTATATGTTTGAATTCCTCAAAAAACCCTGTGGGAAAAATCTGAGAAATATGTATGTATAGATATGCTATAAAAACTCATTTAAACCTTATAGAAAAATAAGAAGAAAATAACATATATGAGTGTGATTTAAATAAATCACTATGTCATTTGTATCCATTAAAAACCCCAGTGGAGAAAATATTGGAGATACGACATATAGATTACTTCCCAAAAACTATTTCAGGAAAAATATGAGAAGCAATATAAAGTGATATGTCGCTAAAACTCCTATAAAAACCCAGTGGGAAAATTAGGAGAAAATATGACGACGTATTATTGGTATTGCCTCTTGGATAACTCACATGAAAAACCTTTTCAGGGAAAAACCATGTATGAGTTGTGAGGGCAATATGTGTCTTTGATATTTCCCACAAAAACCCTGGTGGAGAAAATTGGAAATATAACATATGCTTATGTTAATATTACCTCATTAAAAACTTTAATAAGAAACCTTGTAAGTAAAACTTGTGAAAGAAAAGAGTATAATATGATGCTGGTACATGTCAACATTTAGGAGATGTCTCCCTCTGATTGTGGCAAATCTCGAAGTCGCCGCATACCAATTCCATGTACCAATTTTTAAAACACAGAAGTTGGTAAGGACTTAGTAAATAGGTCAGCGAGATTATCACACGACTTGATTTGCAAGATGTTTATTTCCCTGTTTTGTTGTAATTCATGGGGATAAAACAGTTTAGGAACAATATGCTTAGTGATATTGCTCTTTATGTAACCTGATTGCATCTATATAACACAAGCAGAATTATCTTCATAGACAATTGTAGGTGATTCAATTGAACCAATACCACAACTGTTGTATGTGGTTAATCATTCTGTGAAGCCATACACATTCTCATGATGCCTCGTATAGAGCAATAATTTTAGAATGATTAGTAGAGGTCGCTGTCAAAGTCTGCTTAGAAGACTTCCATAAAATAGTTGTACCTCCATGTAAGAATACAAATCCTGTTTGGGATTTTCCATTATGAGGATCAGATAAGTAACCTGCATTAGTATAACCAATCATACTGGGATCATGATTTTTCTTAAAGAATAAACCAAGATCCTTTGTGCCATTAAGGTATCTGAGGATACACTTCGCTCCCGTTCAATGACGACGAGTTGGGTCCGCACTATGCCTAGCTAGTAAGTTCACTGCAAATGCGATATCAGGCCTGGTATAATTTGCAAGATACATAAGTGCGCCAATGACACTGAGATATGGGATCTCTGGTCCCAACATCTTTTCCCCAATATCCCGTGGTCTAAATGGATCTTTCCCTATTTCTAAGGAGCGAACAACCATTGGAGTTTTATTAGAGTATGATTTATCCATATTGAATTTCTCTAATATTTTCTGGATATAGGCTGATTGATGCACTAAAATCCCTGAAGGACGGTGCTCAAGTTGTAAGTCTAGGCAATACTTGGTCTTACCCAAATCCTTCGTCTCGAATTCCCTCTTTAGATGTTTGCGTGCTTCATCTATATCCTTTGGGCTGCCAATGATATTTAAATTATCAACATACACGGATATAATACAAAATCCCATTCGAGATTTCTTAATGAAAACACATGGGCAATCATCATTGCTAGAGTATCCTTTCTTTAGAAGAAATTCCCTCAGTCGGTTGTACCACATTTGTCCCGACTGCTTCAAGCCATATAATGACCTTTGTAGTTTTACACAATACATGTTGCGATTTGTGTTTGGATTCAGAATTTGGATTCCATCGGGAACCTTCATGTATATGTCTGAATCAAGTGACCCATATAGATATGCTGTCCCCACATCCATCACCTACATAGATAGATGATTTTAAACTGCCAATGATATTAACTATCGGAAAGTAATTTCACTCATTACAGGAGAATAGGTTTCATTGTAATCAATGCCGGGTCTCTGCGTGAACCCTTGTGCTACTAGCCTCGCTTTATATCTCACCACCTCATTGTTCTCATTCTGTTTCCGGATGAAAACCCATTTAAAGCCTACAGGAAAGACTTTGAAAGGTGTAGGTATTGCAGATGTGAATACCCCTCTTCTAGTGAACGAAGCTATCTCAGCTTGAATTGCTTCTTTCCATTGAGCCCAGTCTGAGCGCTTTTTGCACTCTACCATGGTCTTGGGATCTGGATCATTGAGAAAGATTTCTGCAATTGCTGCAGAGAAGTACATGTCGACAACAGTAGTCTTACGATCGTATGATTCTCCAGAATCTATGTAATTGATGGAAATTTCTTTCACCCCATTATTTGATTCAATATTTCCCAAAACTATGGAGTCAGGGTGTTCCGATATCCTAGGATCAGAATTTGGATACACCGTTGATCCGAGTTGTGGATTTGGTCCTGATGTTGGATTTTTATCCACTATTGGGTGTCTATCAACTTGAGGTTGACTTGGATTTACTGATTTGGAGGATCTAGCCCTCTATATCCTCGGACGCTTACTTGTAGCATTATTCTTAGGAGCGGCCGTACTTCTCCCCCTCTTCTTTGGAAGTGGGAGTCAAATGATTTTTATTGGTACCTTCACTCTTTTGGGCGCATTGCGAGCATAATAAGAGGATTTAGTGACACCCTTATAATCAGTAAATGCTTCTGGTAGGTTATTTACAATATATTGCAAGTTTATGATTTTCTAAACTTGTTGTTCAGTCTCTAGAGCACGTGGATCTGAGGGGGAAATGCCTTGGGCATTCCAGATGATTTTCTGGCATTCGTTTTGGTACTTGAAATCTCCCCCTAATGTCGAGAAATGGTCCTCATTAAATATGCAGTCAGCGTATCGGGCCGTGAATAAGTCCCCTATAAGAGGCTCGAGGTATTTGATAATTGATGGAGATTGATATCCCACATAGATACCAAGTTTCCTATGTGGACCTATAGAAGTACGTTTAGGCAGTGAGATCGGTACGTATACAACGCAACTGAATTTTCGCAGATAGGAAATATTTGGCATATTCCCATGTACTAATTGCAATGGGAAGACTACGTGATATACAGTTGGTCGTAATTGAATTAAGTTAGCAGCGTGTAAGACCGCATGACCCCAATATGAAGTTGGTAGGTTGCAATTTTGTAATAACAGTCTTGCAATGAGTTTAATTCTCTTAATAAGAGATTCTGCTAAACTATTTTATGTATGGACATATGGGACAGAGTGCTGAACTTAAATTCCCAAAGCCATACAATAATCGTTGAAAGCCTTTGAGGAAAATTCAGCAACATTATCCATTCGAATTGATTGAATTTAATGTTCAGGATGATGTGCTCTAAGTCTAATAACTTGAGCAATAATTTTTGCAAATGCATGGTTACGTGTGGACAAAAGACACACATGAGACCATCGAGTAGATGCATCTATTAGAACCATGAAGTACCTGAACGGTCTAGACATTGGTTGTATGGGGCCACAAATATCTCCTTGAATGCGTTCAAAAAATTTTAGTGGCTCATTTTGGATCTTAACGGGCGATGGCCGTATGATCAATTTTCTTGTAGCGCATGAAGTGCACATAAAATATGAAGATTTTAGGAATTTAGCAGTATTTAACTCATGACCTTTAGAATTGCTGATAATTTTTCGCATCATCCCTATACCAGGATGGCCAAGGCGTTCATGCTAAATTTTGAATGCGTCAACATTCTAAAAAATTACCTTGTACGCAACATGCTGTACGGGTTTGATGTATGTATAGTACAATCCAGACGGAAAAGATGGAATTTTCTCAACAATTCATTTGCCATATCCGCTATTTTTAGTAACAAGGAGAATTTCCTTATTATTGTCATCACGGGTTTCTATATGGAAACTATTTTGACGGATATCTCTATAACTTAATAAGGTACGCTTTGAATTGGGATATAATAATGCATCCTCAATTGTAATTTGGGTATCTATGTGGAGTACAATAGTGGCACGACTAGAGCCAACTATTGTAGCATCGCGCCCGGTGATTGTCAAAATATTTCCTTGTCTTTTTGTAAGAGTTTGGAAATACTTTGTTTCTCTAAGTATAGAATTAGTGGTACCACTGTCCAATAGGCATAATTCCTCCTCCATCAGATTGACCCCCATAGAAACTATATATAAATAAAAATTTTGATATGAAACTCTTTGATGATATATATAATTCATACTTTATTTATTGAATATCAAATGTTTACTTTACATTTATTGGATATTCAAACCAAATAGTGATGACATTATTAAATATTTACAACATATAGGACATAAATTATTTTAACTATTATAATCACTAGGACATAAAAACATGAGAATCTAAGGGATTGGGAGCCTATTCAAAGTCTCTAAATATGTTGTTGGATACATATTCCACGATCATATTCCCCGTATCAGCAAGATCCTCACCTCCTCGTATGTTGTTGCTGCTTGGTTCCATTAGAACTTATTGCGAACAACCAGCCTCATTCTTGGTGGTGTCAGGTCGAATGTTGAAGTGGGCTTCATACTTCTGTCCTGGTGCAGCACGTCTGCAACCCACAGACTTTAAGTAGAGATCAACAAGATGACTTAGGGTACGACATTTCTTTGTAGTATGGCTATAACAACCACACTTCTAACACACAGGTTTGTCATTCCTGTGTTTGAAAATATTCTTACCATTGTTGGAAACACGAGTTTGGGATTTCTTATTGCGTTTGCGTTGTTTTTTACCTTTCTTGAAATTTCTCCGAGGATGGGTCTTAGAAAGTCCACCATCAAATTTGGGTTTATTCTGAGTGTAAGCATGTACTTCAGGCAATGGAGCAGACCATGTGGGGCGCTGCTGATTATTCCAAACCATAAGTTCAGAATGTTTTTCAGCCTCAAGTAAAGTTTGTATAAGCTCAGAATAAACCTGGAAACGCCTTTCACGGTATTGTTGTTGAAGAATCCTTTTAGAGAGAAGCATAGTAGACAGAGTCTTTTCTATTTTATCCGCATCTGTAGGTGCTTTCTCGTAGAATTGCAACTTTGAGCAAATCCTATGAACAACATGGTTGTAATCACTCACAGTTTTAAAATCCTGTAAGCGAAGTTGCGTCCACTCATAGTTGGCCGCAGGCAGGACAAGTGCCTTTTATTGTTCATAGCGTTGCTTAAGAGAATTCCATAGATTTCGTGGGTTCTCTTCCAACAAGTATTCAGCCTTAAGATCAGGATGAATATGACTCCTAATGAGATATAGGGCCGTGTATACATGTTGATCATCAAAAGGTGCAACACCCTCTTCGGGTGGTAACACAGCTCGATAAAGTCCACGGGACGCAAGACTAACCTTTACGTCCACAACCCATGTGGGATAATTGTGTCCGTCTAGAGCAAGCAAATCAAACTCTTTGACAGTCATTGATCCTACACGAGGTAAACCATCAAAATATTTTATGTTATTAAAATATTGTGGCGTGTTGTAATTATGGGATGCAAGATAGATACAAGATAAATCTTGTATTATTAATAGTGTAAAGATCTTATGTGCATAATAAAATAATAGAGGTAGTCACCATAAAAGTGTAGACCTCAAATTGGGCATAGTCTGTATTAACAGTAGATGCCAAGTAATTATGCAAGTTGTATAAACACGTCTTAAGGTAGTCATCAAGAATGATGTAGACCTTAGTCAATTCGCAAACGAATTGAGTATGCACGTTGAGGATAGTCACTAAGTTGTGGACTTAGTGTAGATCCCACAATAGCAACTATGGTGCTACCTTGTGTATGGCTAATAGAAATGCGAATTAATGGTAGTCATTTTTGTGAAAAGATGTAGACCAAATGTTCTCATTTGTGATGTTGGGTACGCACGTTGAGGATAGTCACTAAGTGTTTACTTAGTGTAGATCCCGCAATAGCAACAGTAGTGCTACCTTGTGTATGGCCAACAAACAAATAGAGAACATGCACATTATACAATTGATGAGAAAACATACATAAAATGTCGCATCCATTATTTAAGCGCGTTGTGCTTTAAAGTCAAAAAACATAAAAGGGGCCTAAATAAAATGATCAATTGCAAAAGTGATTAATGAATAAATAATTTGCAAGATCATGGTCATAATAATAAGGATATTATTTATTGGATTTGCCATACATACAGGGACAAATACTTTGAATAATATCATAAATGGATATTTTACAATGATAAAATATCACAGATACAACTATAGTTAAAGTCAACGACTAAACATAATAGTACTTAATTTTATAGCAAATAATTATAATAGACTAACAGAGTCTTATACGAATTAATGCTGAAATTAAATAAATAAAAAGATAAGGAGCCAGCCAGGCCATTGGAATGTGATTGAACCCATTTTCGATTTTGGGCCCAGCTTGGCCCATTCGGGCAGGCACAGGGAAGGGGGGGAGGCTAGGGCACTAGCCTTGGGCCGGCCCATCCCGCGCGCACAACGCATAAAAGAGGGGGGATAGGGTGGTAGTTAGGGTTGAAACCCTAACCGCTCGCCGCCGCCGCAAACCACCTCGTTGTCGCCCTCCACTGCGCCACCGCTGTTGGTCTTTAGTTCGAGGAGGAGTCCTCGTCCTCCGGGGAGTAGAAGCCGCTGCCGCCGCTAGCCATGTTGAGCACCTCCGCCGATAGGAGGCCGAGCAGGGCCGGGTTCCAAGTCCCCCGGTGGATCCCCGGGCGCCTATCCATGGCGGCCACCCTGCGGCTGAGGAGGCAGCGAATTGTGGGGGGCGTGGTGGCTGTGCCCTCCGTTGAAGTTGGAGGCGCCGCCAGGAGTGCCTGCGCCTTCATGCGGGCCACAACTTCGGCGCGTGTCATGGCCATGGAAGCGGCCGCCGGTGCTGGAGTTGCCACCAGGGGAGGAGCCAAGGGGCCCGCACGTGCCGGAGGCGAAGCCGAGGGTCCAGCCCTGTCGAGGAAAAAGTACGGCGAGACGCCCGATCTCGCCGTGCTGTTGAAGATGTCGCCAATGCCAAGGCTGGTGACCACATCCTCCTCTTCCTCAATCTTCACGACGTCAAGCGCGGGAGCAGCCAGCATGTTCAGAAACCACGGATCGAGCGGGAGGACGCCGTTGCCTGTCGCCACTAGAGTCGGAGAGGCTGGTGTGGGCGTCGGCAGCGAGTATGAGTACTCAAGCGTGTGCGGGATCGAGGTGAACTCCTTGCAGAAGTTGCACCAGAAGCGAGGCGGTGATGGTGCCGGCGACATCGGCTCCATGGGGACGTACGCGGCGACGGGCTCGGCAACCACTTCATCAATGGGCGGCGCCGGGTGAAAGGTCCTAATGGCTAGAGGGGGGGTGAATAGCCTAATAAAAATTTCTACAACAACACTTAACCAAATGGTTAGACAATTATGAGGCGAAGCGAGTGTTGCGCTAGCCTACTCAAAATGCAAGCCACCTACCACAATTCTAGTTTAGATAGTGTCAATTCACACAAGAGCAATGACACTACCCTATGTTAGTGTGCTCTCAAAGGCTAACTAAAGAGCCACACCAACCAAGCATGCAAGCTCTCACAACTAGCTACACTAAAGAGCTTGTCAACTAGTTTACGGTAAAGTAAAGAGAGTGATCAAGAGGGTTATACCACCGTGTAGATGAATGAACCAATCAATCATAAAGATGAATAACAATGATGACTAATCACCTCGGAATCAATGATGAACACAATAATTTTTACCGAGGTTCACTTGCTTGCCGGCAAGCTAGTCCTCATTGTGGCAATTCACTCACTTGGAGGTTCACGCGCTAATTGGCTTCACACGCCAAACCCTCAATAGGGTGCCACACAACCAACACAAGATGAGGATCACATAAGCCATGAGCAATCCACTAGAGTACCTTTTGGCACTCCACCGGGGAAAGGTCAAGAACCCCTCACAATCACCACGATCGGAGCCGGAGACAATCACCACCTCCGCTCGACGATCCTCGCTGCTCCAAGCCGTCTAGGTGGCGGCAACCACCAAGAGTAACAAGCGAAATCCGTAGCGAAACATGATCACTAAGTGCCTCTAGATGCAATCACTCAAGCAATGCACTTGGATCACTCTCAATCTCACTATGATGATGAATCAATGATATAGATGAGTGGGAGTCCTTTGGCTAGGCTCACAAGGTTGCTATGTCAATGAAAATGTGCAAGAGTTGTCCCTTGAGCCGGCCATGGGGCTATAAATAGAGCCCCAATCAAATAGAGCCGTTATACCCCTTCACTGGGCAAAACGCGCTCTGTCCGGACGCTCCGGTCATACTGACCGGACGCTGGCCCTCAGCGTCCGGTCGCCCGATGGGCACCACGTGTCATCGCCTTCAAACGCTGTTCGTCAGATTCCAACGGCTATGACGCTGACCGGACGCAGCAGCTTCAACTGACCGGACGCTGAACCCCCAGCGTCCGGTCATTTCCAGTAAGGTACCGACCTCGACCGGACGCGTCCGGTTAAAACTGACCGGACGCTGGAACCTCAGCGTCCGGTCGAGTACAGTAAGGGTCGAAACCTGGTTTTCCTCGACCAGACGCGTCCGGTCCACCTCGACCGGACACAGCCAGCGTCCGGTGGTAAACCCTAGCCACTGTACCGACAGTCAACGCGACCGAACGCCGACAGTCAGCGTCCGGTGCTTCTGGATTTAGCGTCCGGTCACTGGACCGACGCTGACATCAGCTCTGTTCTCACTTCTATCTTCTCCACCCTTGCTCCAATGTACCAACCACCAAGAATTTGCATCCGGCGCAATAAAAAATAGGCATTTCATTTTCTCGAAAGCGCCGAATCCATCTCAACCCTGCACACACCTTGTGCACATATGTTAGCATATTTTCACAAATATTATCAAGGGTGTTAGCACTCCACTAGATCCTAAATGCATATGCAATGAGTTAGAGCATCTAGTGGCACTTTGATAACCGCATTCCGATACGAGTTTCACCCCTCTTAATAGTACGGCTATCAAACCTAAATGTGACCACACTCTCTAAGTATCTTGATCACCAAAACAAAATAGCTCCTACAAGTTATACCTTTGCCTTGAGCTTTTTGTTTTTCTCTTTCTTCTCTTCAAGTTTAAGCCCTTGATCATTTCCATGCTATCACCATTGTCATGTTATGATCTTCATTTGCTTCTCTACTTGAAGTGTGCTACCTATCTCATGATCACTTGATGAACTAGGTTAGCACTTAGGGTTTCATCAATTCACCAAAACCAAACTAGAGCTTTCACCGGGGCTTCCACGACTGGTGGCGCCGGGGCTTCAACCGCTGGAGGCGCAGCGTTGCTGGGGCCGGCACCGTCCAAGCCAAGGCGAGGAGATGGTGGCTGGCTCTGCAGACGAAGGTTGCGTGGAGGAGAAGCATGTCGGCCACGAACAGGAGTCCATCAGCGGTGAGGAACTGCATTGGAACAGAAGCCACGAACAGCGGAGTCGAAGAGGAGGCCGAAAGGACCATGGCCATGACCATGGGCAATGTTGCGGCGAACACGAGGCCCAAGGCGCTCGAAGACATTGCGGCGTTGTCCATGGTGGCCGTGGTGGCGGATCGGGCCACGGCGAACTCCACCGACGCGGCGAAGGGCGAAGAACAGTTGACGAACAACATGTGACGGTAAGTCAATCTTCATCATGCTTACCGGTGATGGTTCAGAGGCCTTCGTTGCCTCTGCGTCGTCGTTCTCTTTCGCTTGTCCAGTAGAGCAGTGCTGATAACGTGTTGAAAGTGAATGAAAAATGAACAATATTTTTAGAACAACCTATGCTTTCATTGATCTCTTAGATATATATACAAGTGAAGGGTCACGCTGTACGGACATCGTACGGACGTGACTGTTCGGGAAAGTTAACTGCTAATCTAATCTCTAATCCTAACTGCTTGTTTGGACGGATGAGATCATCTGTAGAATAGGTGTCTGTTGGTAGGCACCGTTTCGTAACAAAAACAAGTCATTCACGCTACCAAGTGCTAACAGTAGGCAGCGCGTTGAAGTCACCAAACCAGAATTGAAGCACATACATTCCAGAACGCTTCACTGCTACTAGTGTAAGGTCAATTTCAGTTGGGTTCCATTCTCATTGAGGCCTTGTTTGGATGTTGATGTATCCACCTCAATCCATCCATGTGTGTTGGAGTGGTTTGGGGTAAAATTTAAACTAAATTCCACACCAAACCACTCCATGGATACATGAACATCCAGCCCTAAACGAGGTGCCAGCCACACAAGTGTATTTGATGACCTGGCACTAAAATTATGAAGAAGTAAATTTGATGGCATGGCACTAAAATTATGAAGAGAGTAAACTGGGTGTACACTCTTTTTAAAACTTGGAAACTGTTCCACATTAGCATTGAGGGACAAAAGTTTCATTCATACAATATTTGCCCAATCACACGTTAAATGTTTTAAGTAGACTATCAAACAACAAAAATGAAACTATGCATTGAGCATTCATCATCACAAATAACTCTAGATGATGTGTCAGTCTCAGAAACTTCAAAATGAAATTCTCCGTTAAGATTGGCTTACTAGGCGCAACATGCGTCTCTAGCAACCAAAAAGCGATGCCATATATAGTACAGTCATTTCCAAAAGTTTGTACTTAAGTACACGCTGATTAAAAGAAGCATTACATGTGCAATAGGACATGTCAACACTCAAAACTGAAGAAGCACAGGGAGCGTAGTGTAAGCAAAGTGTGAATGTTAAGATCAGTCCTCTCTCCATTCATGCTGGCATTCCTCTTTGCAACACCTGTATATTGTTGTCATCGGTTCATCAGCTGATCGAATCTGCATCTGCTTGAAGTATGCTTCTCCATGGTTGCATCTTTGGCATGTAACTGCGAGTTTAGTGAATGCACTTAGCAGACTATGGTTTTGCACATCATATTATGTATATATATACATGCATCCAGGTCCAGGCCACAAAGTAATCTACAGCAGATACAAAGGTCCATCCATGTGATTATATTGTATTCGAGTTAGGCTATCAATCTGATTTCACAAATTGTTCAAACTTCAAACAATATGCCTCCACTGTGGCAAACTTGGGTACGTGGCTAGTAATCAAGTTTAGTGAATGTACTTGGTGTGTTATGTTGGCACATCACTTGTTCAGCTCAAGTCACAGATAAAAAGTGAAGTTACTTAGATGTGTCTAAACACACCCTGCTATGTTGTATGGTGCAGAATGTTGGCCTACGAAAAGACGACATGTTCAACAAATACGTGTCACGGAAATGCGTATGTTGCGTTGGATTTGCGGTTATACAAGAAGGGATTGAGTTCGGAACGATGATATACGTGATAGATTAGGGGTAGCACCAATTGAAGAAAAGCTTGTCCAACACCGGTTGAGATGTGCGTAGTGGAATCCTAAGCCAGGATAGTAACGTGAAGAAAGGCAGAGGAAGACCGAAGTTGACTTGGGTAGAGGCAATAAAATGAGACTTGAAAGGATGAAATATACCCAAAGACTTAGCCTTAGATAGGAGTGCTTGGAAAACAGCTATTCACGTGCCTGAACCTTGATTGCTTCTGCTGGGTTTCAACTCTAGCCTACCTCAACTTGTTTGGGACTTAAATGCTTTGTTGTTGTTGTTGTTGTACTTAGATGTGTCTAAGAGAAGGCTTCCTCTGTATAGCAACAATTATTAGTGAATCATGGATATTGCATCACATAATATGCTATCTGTCTGCCCTTCTAAATCATTTTCTAGAAGAATTATTTCTTCCATCGTGCAAGCGATGAGGTACAAGTCCTATTAGATCACCAGTCACCACACCACCTAAAAATTGATGCTATTTCCATCATTTCGACAGTAACAACTAGACTGCAAGTATGACATTCCAACATTGTGATCTTATGTTAGTAAATAGGTACCTCCAAGAAAATTTTGCAGCATGTAAATATAATAATAATTTTCCAACAAAAATGTGTCAAACATCTTATTGAATATTTCCTAAAACATCTGATTGAATACTCCCTTCTCCTTGATAAGTAGTGAATATTTTTTAACATCAAATTGTAAGGTTTCAGGTTTCTTATCTGTACTTAGCAGATACAATGCCAAATCTGCTTTTAAGTTTGAAAAATAAAAGTGGGCAGGATGAAGCTAGTACGAAACATGATATGCTTCCTGTGTAAAATACCATGTTGCACGTTGTGACACGACTTTGACCTTATCATTTCATTCTACCAGTGCTTTAATAAAGAGGTGATATCATTTTCTATATTTACTAAACCTCTTAGAGATAGTGTTTGGTACGGGTAAATATAACAGGACTTGATTACAGACGGTAACAGACCTCATTGCTTCATCTACACCGATGAACCCCCCCACCCCCCGCCTTCCAAAAAAGGAAAAAAGAATCTCTCATCGTCTCCACTCGACACTGTGGCTCAGACTTCGCCAGCTCAGCAGTGGGAAGAACGCTGTCCGTCCACCAGCATTTTCTGCTCCCATACCAGTGAGCCTAGTATGTTGACTTCTTCCTCACCGAGCAAACCCTCTATCCAGTTTCCCTGGATCTGAGGAGGAAGATGAGTAGGAGGGTATGAAGCAAGGTGAAGTCATGAAGAAGACGATGGCGCCATGAACGGCAGAGGCATGATGTTGGTCGACACAATGTCTCACCCCATCTTCTCTTGCTTTGGATGTATTTTTTTTTTTAAATGACAGCTTGTTTCTGGATATTGCTCTTGATGGGTGTTGCCAGGATGAAGAGATTGGGGATAAATATTGGTTTTCACGCAGTTATGAGTGAATCTCTCTTGAAATTGGATCAATGCTCCCTTTCAAATCTGGGCCCTTTCCTTGTTAACCAGTTTTGATTTTACATTCCAGTTCTGTTCAGTTTCAGCAAGATCAGATGAAGCAATGCATGGTACCCTGCACTGATAACGCTAATGAATGCAACTAAACAGAGAGGGTAAATCAACCATTACGTCACCAAACATGCTGCAACCTTATTCCATCTGCGTTTTCGTACCATTCTACCAACCAAACAATAACTACATTGAAATTTTGGTGATTTACTCAAAAAATGACATAACCCACCAATTAGAGAACCAAAGTAGAAAACAAAACTCAGTATTACTAGAATATATGTTGACTGTTCTGATATAACCGTTTGCTTTCGAGACTTAAAACCTCAATGCCAGAGGTGATGACAACGTTGCCCAGTGGTTAACAATGAAAAGCTATCAATATCAATAAATAACAAGCCTTGGGAAAGAACCGCATCATACTTCGGAAGACCGAGCAGAGTAGAGTAGCTCCACGTAACAAAGAGCAGGACGGAGAGCTTACCTGCGGTCTTAGGGGCCGACTTCATCTCGTCCGCCGTGCTGAAGATGGGCTCCACCTCCTTCTTGACCAACCTCGCCTTCTTCACGATCTGCGGCACCACGAAGGAAAAGGGAAGCGCATCAGACTCGGATCGATTTGAGGCATCAGAATGACAGAAAGCAACGAGACAGAAAAGGTTGCAGCGAGGAAGAGGTACAGGGCGATGGACCTTGTTCTGGATGGGGCAGACGTAGGGGCAGACGGGGCAGAAGAGGCGCAGGCGGTGGCTTCCGGTGCCCGGATCGATCTGCAGCAGCATCCCACACACCGGGCAGAATTCCATCGCCCTCCCCCTGCCGCCCTTTGCCGCCGCCGAGCTTCAGACGTCAGCGTGCCCCGCCGAATAGACCGGGATTTCCTTTCCGGAGACAAAAACCCTGGTTTATTGGGCTTGGCCGGGATTGTTTGGACGGATCTCTCAGGTGATGACATCATGGGCCGGTGAGCAACATGAGTGTCAAAAAGATGGGCCGTGGGCAGACAACTTTGGCTCTCAACCGCTATAAAATCTCTCCTCACAGATTGTCTTGATCTATCGATCCAACAATCCACCCTCGAGTTTCTCAAAAAAAAAAAAAAAAAAAAAAATCCACTCTTGACTCTCCACCAGCTTTTTCCTCAGCGTTCTTTTTATTTGAAAAAAGATCAAATTATCCATCAAACTTTGTGCAAAATTATCCACCACCCCGTGTCCCTTCTCCTAACACACATGCCGCTTCCACTAAACGGTAAGCCATTCTTCACCCCATTTTTTTTTTTGCAATTTGACCCCTTTTTTGAAAAAAAATCACGTTCAGACCCCTAGGTGACGTAAACTCAACTTTGGACCCTGGGAGTCGGCGCCAAGGTAACACGTCTCGGTGCCACGACTCACGACGTCGAGGTGTGTGGCCCTTATTTGCGTGGAAGCCGATCTGGCGCTTACGTGGCAAATACCTCGGCACCATAGATCACGGCGCCAAGGTAATAACCCTATACGCGGCTCAAGCCAGCGCCACTTCTCCCTCTCTCTGTCCCTCTCTATCGCGCTCGGCTCGGCCAACCACACCGCCGCCATCGTCACAGCCGCCGTCGACACCGCCGCCGTCCCCTGCCCCCCCCCCCCGCTCGTGTCCTTGCAGGCCGCGACCGACCCCGCCCGTGCCCTCACAGGCCGCGGCCGCCCGGCGTTGCCCGCGCCACCGCCGCCACGCCCCCATCGCCGTGCCATTCCTGGCCACCCTCGTCGCCCCTTTCCTCCTCCGCCGCGCTGTCCGGTGGCGAGGGCGGCCCCTGTCGGCCGGCGGGCCTTCGGCCCCTACGCCCCCCTGCCCCTTCGGTGCCCGCATCGGTGCCCCACTCCTCTATGCCCCAGCCCCTCCGGTACCTCCAGCAAGGTAGTTTTTTAGTTAAGTTAAATTAGTTAATATACTTTAGGTAATTTAGTTAGTAATTTTTTTAGAATATTTAGCAAATTTAGTTAGCAAATTTAATTACATAAGTAGATAGTTAGATGCTTATTTATTTAGTTATATTATATACTTAGGAATATATTTATGTAGCTTATTTAGTTAGATTAGATTGTTAGAGACATAATTAGGGAGTTAGTTACTTATTAATTTAGTTAGCTAGTTAGTAAGTGTAGTTACCAAATTTCATATATTGTTAGAGATAGTTAGGCAGTTAGATACTTATTTGTTTAGCTAGATAGTTAGGTAATTTAGTTAGCAAATGTAGTTAGATATTGTGGTTAGTTATCTTATAATAATATATCCGTAATAACTTGGTTGTTGTGCATACCAACTAGAGGGACAACGTAGTCACCCTATATCATGGAGGAAGTGTGGAGAAAGATGAGTTTGGGAATGTTAGTTTTATTGGAATGCAAAGGGTGCCAGTGATATTCGATGATCGGCCATTGTTTTGTGATTTGTTTGGTAGGGCTCGTGATGAGCTTAAATGCAATTCAAATGAAGATGCCATCTTAGTTGAGAGGGTACTTCACCATGGCAGGTCAGGGACAATTTTTATACGGTTGGTCCCAATTGCATCCGAGGCTCAATGGGACAAATATGTCAAAACTGTCATGAAGAATGAGTTTTAATGTTTGGATTTGGTTGTGCGGAAGTTGTCCAATGATCCCACCCCTCATGGGTATTCACCCCCTAATGGGCATTCACTCCCTCATGGGTTCTCGTCAGATTCGGAGAATCCAGCATCTGCTGACCCTCCGTTACCCAATCGCGAGATGGATGTGGAAGATGTGGTTGTGGTACCCGCTGCTCAATCCGCCCCGAATGAGGTTGGAATATGTGCCGATGATGTTACTACTGCCCCTCAGGAGACCCCTTTGACCCAGAATTATCCAAGTAAGTGACGTCGTAACACTTTGGCTTTTCTTATTCTTCCTTCATTCCGTTCCTTTGTCTCAATTCTATCCATATTTGTGCTTTAAATGCAGGAGACAATCCTGGTAATGATGGTTGTCCTCCTGTGCCTCCATATTCCAATGTGGACCCAGGGTTTATAGCTTCTAACAGTGTGGATGTTAATATTGAGGTTGATGGGGAGCCTTATGGCATAGCAAGAGCTATTGATTCTGATCATAACTGCCTAGTTGTAGCTTTGAGCGAACAAGAAATGGAGCCCATTAGACATTTGTGTCCTGATCGTGATCCACTAGTTCATGAATTCAACAACCTCAGTCATTCTCAACATGGTTATGGAGAAGGAAGAGACGACGAGCTGCTAGAGGCTCCTGAGGCCGGTGATAGTGTGGAAATTTAGAAGGGCATGGTCTTCAAGGACTTGCCGGTGACAATATGCATGGTACTTGATTTGTTTTGCTATCTTATTAATTATCGACAACTGCTTGCTCTTTTTGTATAGGATGGAGCCGTTCCACCTCCTGGATCCATACTACAAGGAGAAGCACCGAGGATGATGCACCGTAGAGGGGGAGGTACTGATTGGAATTTTTTGTTGTGACCTTTTATTTCTCATGCATTAAATAAAATAACTGCAATGGTTGCAGGAACTGGCCCCTCTTTGTCCTCGAACCCATGACAAGTTTGAGGAGATGGGGTACGATGATAGGTACACACCTATGCTACAGAGGGCTGGCCTAGATGTCGTATCGTACTAGGTTCGCCGTGGGTTGCCTGTCATCAACCCCGCAACGATCACAGCTTTGGTTGATAGGTACACCCATTATCAATACTAATTGTTTTCCACTTCCATTTTTTATGTCCTTGATGTCCTCCTAACAATAGTACTCGATCATTGCTTATGTAGGTGGAGGCCAAAAACTCATAGTTTCCACCTACCTTGTGGAGAGATGACTATTACGCTTGAGGACACTCAGAAATTCCTTAGTGTGAGTGTTAGAGGCTGTCCAATTATCGGCCACTACTGGTCTGACGGTTGGAGAGATAGAGTGGAGGCCTTCCTCGGGAGACCACTTCCTCTAGAGGCAACGGGTACCCGCACCACAGGGGTATCTATTAACTAGCTCAAGCAGAATTTTGCTCAGTGTCTGGACGATGCAAATGAGGAGACAATTACTTACTACTGTAGGGCTTGGATCCTGAACTTGTTTGGGTGTTATCTCTTCCCTGATGTGATGGGGGACACCACATCATGGATGTACCTCCCATGCCTTTTTGACTGGGACAACGCAAGGGGTTATAGCTAGGCTTTCAGAGTGGCGGGTGTGTCTACCTTCTCCAGCTTTGGATGTGGTCTCGTCTTCTAGTTGGGCAACCCATAGTGCAAACTCCTCATGAGTGGTTCGCAGTGAACAACCCTCAACACCGACCGACAGTTGCCCAACTTTGGGACCAGGTCAAAGTCCCCTTCAGTAGGACTACACGTGCCTACGTCCAGTACACCAACAAGCTCGACACGCTTAGGCCATCGATGGTGAGTTAAATGCATTTGTTAGTCTACTATGTATCTAGGATAACTATTCTAACTTACACCCTTGATGGCTTACTTTTGCAGGTTACTTGGGAGCCATACAAGGACATAGAGGTGGTGCAGCTTGGAGCAAGCACCATGTGCAGTGCGAACGAAGACCTGTACAAGATGAGGTGCCCGCTGATCTGCTTCTATGCTGTTGAGTATCACCTTCCACATAGAGTTGCACGCCAATTTGGCTTGAGTCAGGAGTGGCCAGTCAAGCCATTCTCGACGTCTGTGGAGTTGCATAAGTAAGTTTCATTTTAAGACCAAATGCTTTATTGATGCCATTTAGACCAATATGACTATTTTAGCTTTTAGTTCAATATGTGACCAAATGAGATTTTGGTGCCATTTGAGATTTTAGTTTACTATGTTACCAAATGATTTATTGATGCCATTTATACCATTCACTAGACGTGTTACTTGAAAATTTTACGAAATCAACTTGGTAAATCTACTTAGATAAATAATTCATCTAGTTCTCAAGTATATTATTAAATCACCAATTGATTCATGCAAATGTAAGTGGCAGGAGATGATATTT
Organism: Miscanthus floridulus; assembly: GCF_019320115.1. Classification (NCBI taxonomy): domain Eukaryota; kingdom Viridiplantae; phylum Streptophyta; class Magnoliopsida; order Poales; family Poaceae; genus Miscanthus; species Miscanthus floridulus. The sequence continues at coordinate 153,213,976 of NC_089587.1, forward strand.
TTTTCCTAAAATTGTATATCACAAGCAATAATCACTTTCAGGATTGATCGTCAGAAATAGAAGAAGACGGTTGAGTTTGAGACGCTACACCGTGAGCACATGGATGTGTGGGATCTTTTTCATGACAACCTGTACGAAAATGACCAGCCACACACCAACTACAACTTCTGCGCATACCTATCTTGGTACCGTGGCATCACACGGACAAGGTTGAAGACTCAATGGACCCAAGCCGACTACGCCGACCTTGAATCTTCAGATGATGAAGACATGTCCTATGACCTTGCAACGCGACAAGGGACACTTGTGGAGGCAGCACCTATCCTGGACTGAGTGGTTAATGATCATTAAACTTTTCTGTACTACAATCTCTATAATGACCATAAATGACAAATAGCGATATAATATTTGTCTTATTTTGTAGGGCAACGCGCTGAAGCAATCTGTGCTTGACATCGAACGGTTTCCAAGGACAGGCATGGACGAGCACACACTCAATAGCTTTCTTGGAGTAAGTTGACACCGATGCAATCACAATATTAGTATGTGTACTGTTTTTACCTTGCTTACTAATTGCATCTTTGCACGACAGAGGCTAGCACGTAGGCTGCGGCATGCTGTAGCTCGTTGTGGTTGCGGTACTAGCGATGTAATGGATGTACACGGGCCACACACACGACGCTAGGACACACCTGTAGGCCTTGGTACTTCTTCTCACGGAGGTATATTTTCATTACATGTGTTCTTTAGTTGAATGGAGTTAAATGCTACATTCCTGACATAATATAGTGACTTATGTGCACACATCATTGAAATGATGTCTATAGGTTCCGGAGGATAGAGCTCCTCCTACGTGACTATGGACACTTTCCAAGGCTAGGGAGATGAGGACGATGAGGAAGAGGACGAGGAGTGTGGTTATGATGAGCTTGGTGAGTCTCAGCTCCAGGACTCTCCTTCGACTCAACCTACTAAAAGTGCATCTAGCCCTTTAGTGGGTTTTGGATGATTGAATGACAACATGATTAAAGGTCTAACCCATTTGCTAAGTGTGGATAGGTAATAGATTATCTCATAGGTACTTAATGGAAGCCAAAATGATATGTTGTTGTATAAACAATCTAGTTCAAGTACAAGACAACAATGCAAATGGAATTCATGCATATGCTTATTTATTGTGGGATTTCCATATACTATGTGAAAGCAAGCTCGTAAGAATTAATTAATGAGACATGAGGGATTGCATATGGAATGGTCTTATATTTGAAGCTTGCTAAATTGAAATAAAAAAGATAACAATACAAATGAATGGATGATTCAACACAAGATGTGACTTGACGGCTTGAGATGGTGAAGATAGCAAGGAAAGGCTTGAGGTACTAAGAAAGGGTGAAGGGCAAGCGATGGCTTGGCGGCCAAAGAACCTAGCTAGGGTGAAGAAGAAAGTACTTGCATTTAGTTGAGGTACTAATCAAGCTATGATGGTCATATTGATGTGGAGGCTCAAATCTATATTGGACAGAGTGTTGGAAGTGACTTGATGCATTTGGAGTTATTCATATTTGATGAATGAAATCAAGTCACGTGCTCAAGATGGCTATGCTCAAGTGAAAAAGATCAAAGTTGATATGTTGGCACCCTCACTTTATGAAGATTGGAATACATGACTTCGGTTGAAAGAGATCAACTCAAAAGGTTTAAATTCATTATACATTTGAATTTGAGTTAATAGAAATGTCGTACTATTAAGAGGGATGCATCATATCGATAGATAATGTTTCATAAAGTGCTCAAGCCAACCCATGTGAGTTTTAGAGTGTTTGAGAGACAAAAGGGCTAACTTATTTTTGCTGGTCTGGTAATACCGGATGTGTTCGGTATGTGCCTAGCCACGATAAAATTCTTGATGTTCTTGGATTGGTTCGTCGAGAGTTTCGACGTAAGTCAGGAGTTCCGATAGTCGAGAGTTCCGGCAATGGTCAGGAGTTCCGATGTATCGCACTTAAACTAACTTGGAGAGTTCACTGTCCTGGTCATACCGGACATGTCCGGTATGGACGGCCAGAGGCCGATGGCTTGTTTTCAAAAGCCTTGAGGGTGGGGAGTTTCGGCATGCATTGGGAGTTTTGACACCTAACATACTTTAACTCAGTTACCATAGTTTTCAAATATGCTGAGGGTCGGGAGTTTCGACATGAGTCAGGAGTTCCGATGGTCGGGAGTTCCGGCATTCATCGGGAGTTCCGATGCCTCACAACATTACTGTAACTCAGTTACCATTAGCGCAGTGTAAGTCATACCAGATGTGTTCGGTATGGCAACGGTTATAAAATGGCTAGTTTTTCCAAGGGGGCTATAAATACCCCCGAGCCCCCACCTTTGGAGGCTGCTGATTCTACTAGTTGCAATACATGTTTTTGAGCCTTGCCAACTCTCCCAAACCCTCTCTTAGTGAGTGTGTGATCCAAATCGCAAAATCCATTTGTGGGTTAAGAGAGAATTTCAAAAAGAGAGCAAGACCCCACTTGAGCACTTGTGCATATTGTCTATTTTATGATTTGCATTTGTTACTCTTGGACTCTTTGGTCCTAGATGGCTAGGCGTTGCCGGAGAGCACCCGAGAGATTGTGGTGTATCTTAGAAAGTTTGTAACGGTTGATTCCGCCGCCTCAGAATCAACTAGTGGAAGGAGAAAAAAAAGTTGGAAAAGACTCTGGCTAGAGTGATCTTCGTGGTACCCTCTAGGGCTGACCTTCGCTAGGTCGCCCGTAGCCCCCTCAATGGAGAGTAGGACTCGAACGAGTCTGAACTTCAGTAAAACAAATATCATGTCTCAATTCACATTTTATTTGATATTTGTGTTGCTCTAGCTCTTGTGTAGGTTCTCTATGTATCTTGTCATCTCTATTAGGTACCTACAGTTTGGTTGGAAGATAGAAATCAAAAGGAGCAAGTTTGGGGCTGTTTGACTGAAATCGTGTATACCGGACATGTCCGGTATTGGTTCCTATGCTAGGCTGTTCTTCAGAACATGTGTGTACTGAACACGTTCGGTATACGTACCGGACACATCTGGTATTAGAGCTTAGTGCTGAATTTATTTGATCTCTATTCTAACTTTGTGTTGTAGGGTTGTAGCTTCTAGATATATTCTTTATACCTTGTTTACTCTATGGCTAACTTGTGAGGGGTGGTATTACTCTTAATTTGGAGTTTTCATTTTGGAAACTCCCTTTACTAATAGTTTCCCCATTTAAAGGTGTTAATTTTTAGAAACGCCTATTCACCCCTCCTCTAGGCGTCATCCAAGGTCCTTTCACCTACGTAGGTTGTAGGAATGAGGCGACATCGTCCGCATTGCTCGTACACTCTAGGCACCGATGCTCTTGGCCCCAAGGGTAAGGGTAAGACTAGGAGGCAGTGACGATGACTTGTAGGTTAGGAGTATGCTACCAACTTAGAATCGATGGCACAACTATTTGAACTGAATGGACTTTGCTTATTTTGCATGTCCGGAGATTTAGACAATATGCAATTACTTTGCTATAACTATTGGGACTGTATGGACACTGTGGACTATTTGTGTAACACCCCTGACATTATGAGCTTGCTTAGCACCGAGATTAAGGCCCAAGAGAGATTAACCAAACAAGTTTTTAGGTTTTAAAAAAAAATTAAAACACACATGAAACGAAAAACAATTTTAGTAAACAGAAACAACATACAACGTGTGTATAGTGTTTATGAAAAAAAAGCGAGCAAATAGTGTAGATAAGAGTGCAACTTTAATTTTTGGGAAGTGAATATTGTTAACTAGCGTTTTTGGGAGCTCAAACATCGAGTCCAAAATTTAAGCTAGAACTTTTTGTTTAATCGGCAAGAAATTAAATTTATGTTTAAAATGCTATTTTGGTGAATTATATTGAGCAAAATAGTTAAAAGGGTGCTTAAATGTTTTCCTCCTATGGTTTAGTATAAAGTATGGACTATTGCATAAAATGTTTATTGGATGAAATTAATAAGGTTTAGACATATTAAAAATTGGGACAAAAGCACAAATAGTTGTTAGTCCTAACTGGGCCTTGCCCTTTTCAAAGTCTGAAAATGATAGTAGACAATGCTGTTTTGATATGCAAATTCAAACAAAATTGTTTAAACACTGACTTCATATTCTTGTACTGTTGGTTGCCTCTAGGCGAGTACTTAAGCATGGCTTAAGTGGTAGTGGTGTTGGGTGTCACAGTACCTTCGTAAATTTTCCCTTCGTTAAAACGTGTCAAAGTCGTGTTGTTGGAGCTCTGTTCGTGAACTGACGTTCAGCGCGACGAGCTCATGTTGGCATTCCTCTCACTCCCTCTCTGGTTGCTTCCTAGTTATGACGATTGCTTCGCTAGCTAGCTGGTAGTGTTGACCTTGAGTTCATGGAATTGGTTGAGCCTTCATCGAATCAATGAGCAGTTTTTGGCCCACTTTAAAAAGCGTGCGTGGCATTGTTCCTAGTTTCTTGACCTGAGGCTGCGGTCACCACGCGTGCGAGTGTGCTACCGGTGACGAGCTTGGGTCATGGCCCGGTGGCTGCCGCTGGTCAGTCTGCGTGCCATTGTCACGTGTCGCTTGGTGCCGTGCAACGCCTTAGCCTCGCCGTGGCCGAGTCCTGCGAGCCAGCCCTGGTGGTCGACCAGCTACACGCTAGGCCAGGTTTGGCTACCACCACCCCGCATTGTGCGCACGTACTACCAAGTCACACATAGGGCTAAACTCTACCTTCCCTATCACCTTGCTCCGCCCTATAGCATGCATTCACAGCCGCTCACCTCACCTACCTCGCTCCTGCTCACACCGCCTCCTGTCACATTGCGATGCCGTGCTGCTGCATGCAAGCACACCTTCAATGGCTATGTCTAAGCGCTAACCAACACATCGCTCGCTCATGTGGTCATATCCCCGCTGCCATGCCTCATCGAGTCGTGGCTGGACCATTTCTGCTAGGGCCGTTCCCCATGGCATGGCGATGGCGATTGAAAGCTCTAGTTTAGTTTTAGTAAATTGATGAAACCCTAAGTGCTAACATAGTTTATCAAGTGATCATGAGATAGGTAGCATATTCCAAGTGATGAAGCAAATGAAGACCATGACATGATGATGGTGATGGCATGGTGATGATCAAGTGCTTCGACTTGAAAAGAAGAAAGAGAAAAACAAAAAGCTCAGGCAAAGGTATAAATGGTAGGAGCTATTTTGTTTTGGTGATCAAGACACTTAGAGAGTGTGATCACATTTAGGTTTGATAGCCGTACTATTAAGAGAGGTGAAACTCGTAATGAAATACAGTTATCAAAGTGCCACTAGATGCTATAACTCATTGCATATGCATTTAGGATCTAGTGGAGTGCTAACACCCTTGAATATGTTTGTGAAAATATGCTAACACATGTGCACAAGGTGATACACTTGGTGGTTGGCACATTTGAGCAAGGGTTAGGAACTTCACCAGCGGAGTGTATGCTCGTAGAGTGCGGACAGTCATACGGTGCCACTAGCACCCTAGACAGAAAAGACGGAGGTCACTGTAAGTAATCGGACACTGGTCTCAGTTGGACTGGCGTGTGTGGTCAGTGGCAGCAGAGGGCACGTAGCATCGGTCTTTGACCAAACACTAGGTCACTCAGTGACCGGACGCTGACAGGGTACATCCAGTCCTACTGATGTGGTAGTGGACAGAGGAGTCGCCGAGTGACCAGACGCTGGGTGTGTCCGGTCGAGCTTAACCAGACGCGTCTAGTCATGAAAAGTCGTCTCTGGATGCTTACTGGAAATGACCGGACGCTGGGGTTCAGCGTCCGGTCACTTTGAGCTGCTGTGTCCGATCATCACTTGACCATTGAGATCGGGCGATCAACATTTGAAGAGAGGAGACACATGGCACGCATCGCATGACCGGACGCTGAGGTTCAACATCCGGTCGATATGATTGGAGCATCCGGTCACCTCGTGTTGTGCCCAATGAAGGGGTACAATGGCTCTATTTCATGGGGGCTTCTATTTAAGCCCCATGGCTAGCTCAAGCTTATACTATTGGCCATTTGCATTGACATAGCAACCTTGTGAGCTTAGCCAAAGCCCTCCCACTCATCTCCATCATTGATTCATCATCTTTGTGAAATTAGGAGAGAATCCAAGTGCATTGCTAGAGTGTTTGCATCTAGAGGCACTTGGTGTTTGTATTTTGCTATGGGATTTGCTTGTTACTCTTGGTGGTTGCCGCCACCTAGATGGCTTGGAGCAATGAGGATCATTGAGCGGAGGTTGGTGATTGTCTTGGGCTCTGATCATGGTGATTGTGAGGGGTTCTTGACCTTTCCCCGGTGGAGAGCCAAAAAGTACTCTAGTGAATTGCTCGCGGCTTGTGTGATTCTTATCTTGTGTTGGTTGTGCACACCCTATTGAGGGTTTGGCGTGTGATACCAATTAGCGCGTGAACCTTCAAGTGAGTGAATCGCCACAATGAGGAGTAGCTTGCCGGCAAGCAAGTGAACCTCGGTAAAAAATCATTGTGTTCATTATTTGATTCCGAGGTGATTGGTCTTGATTGGTATTCATTCTTGTGATTGATTGGCTCCTTTCTCGACACGGCGGTATAAACAAATTGCTCACTCTCTTTACTTTACCGCAAACTAGTTGTCAAGCTCTTTAGTGTAGCTAGTTGTGAGAGCTTGTTAGTTTGGTTAGTGTGTCTCTTTAGTTAGCTTTTGAAAGCACACTAACTTGGTGTAGTGTCATAGCTATTGTGTGGATAGAAACTATATAAACTAGAATTGTGGTAGGTGGCTTGCTTTTTAGTAGGCTAGCGCAACACTTGCTTTTCCTCATAATTGTCTAACCGGTTTGTTAAGTGTTGTTGTAGAAAATTTTAATAGGCTATTCACCCCCCTCTAGCCATTAGGACCTTTCAAGTGGTATCGGAGCCGAGGTCACCATGATTTGAGGCTTAACAACCTTCGGTGTAAAAATGGCTCAAATCAACAACACCAAGAAGCCACCCTAATTTGATAGCACAAATTATCCGTATTGGAAATAAAAAATGACCACACATAGCAAGTCAATCAATAGAAAAGTGTGGAAGGTGGTAGAAACCAAAATTGAGATTAGTGATCCGGAGAACCCCACCGTGGCCGAAGAAATGCTTCTCCAAAACAATGACATTGCTCTAAGTGCCATTCATGATGCAATTGATGAGAGAACATTTGAGCAAATCAAGAATATTGAGATGGCTCATGAGGCTTGGAAGAAGTTGGAAGAATCATTTGAGGGCACTTAAGCCGTGAAGGGTGCAAAGGCATACATTCTTAAAGAGAAGTTTGCAAGCTTCAAGATGAAGGAGGATGAGAGTGTGTCAGAGATGTTCCATAGGCTTCAAGTGCTTGTCAATGATCTCAAAGCACTTGGAGAAGAGGTGAAGGACAAGGATTTCTCCCACAAGTTCTTGAGATGCTTACCTTCAAGATTTGGCACATTGGTCACTATTTTAGTGAGAAATGGTTTGGACACCATGACACCAAACCAAGTGTTAGGAGATATAATGACCGATGATACATATAGAGATGATGATGAGAAGGAAGAAAAGAAGGAGAAGAAAGATTAGAAGAAGAAGAGCGTGGCATTCAAGGCCACATCATCTGAGGGCAAGGCAAAACAAGAAACATCAAGTGAAGATGATGGCTCATGGGATAATGATGATGAGAAGATGGCTCTATTTGTAAAGAAATTTGGCAAGTTCATGATGAAGAAGGGCTACCATGCTAGAAGAAAGAAGTCTTCATCTAAGAATAAAGAAGAGTCAAGAAGGTGCTTCAAGTGTGGAAGCAAAGATCATCTTGTTGCTCAATGTCCATACAATAGCGACAATGATGATGACAACAAGAAGAACAAGAAGGACAAGAAGGAAAAGAAAGAGAAGAAGGACAAGATGACCTTCAAGAAGAAGAAGGGTGGTTCATATGTGGTCACTTGGGATAGTGATGCTTCCTCAAGTGACGATGATGATAGTGATGATGACAAGACCACCAAGAAGAAGGCACTTGCAAGCATTGCAATCAATGAGAAGCCATCTCTCTTCGACACTCCATCATGCTTCATGGTTAAGGCCACTAAGGTACAAATTTGTGATGATGGAAGTAATGAGGAACATGATAATGAAAATGAAAATGAAAGTGATAGTGATGATGATGAACCTACTAAGGATGAACTATTTGACATGCTAGAAGATGCTAGAGAACACTTTGACATCTAGAGAAGGAAATGCAAAAGCTTGTGTAAGGAACTAAAAGCCCTTAAGCAAGCCTTTGATGAGCTCAATGCATCTCATGAGAGGCTAGAGGAAGCCCATGAGAAGCTTGGCAAGGCTCACAAAAAGCTTGAAAAGGCTCATTCCACTTTGCTTGATCAGCAAAATAAAAAGAAGCATGTTGAAACTTGCAATGTAAGCTTAACTTGTGATATAATTGATGAATCATTATCTATGCCTATCATTGTTGCTCCCACTAACCCTTCTTGTAGTACTTCCACTTCTACCTCATCTAGTAGTGATGGTTTCACTTGTGATGCCTCACTAATGGTTGAGAATGAGAACCTCAAGAAGGAGGTCAATAATCTCACTCACACCTTGGCTAAGGCCTATGGTGGTGAGGACCGCTTGCTTATGTGCTTGGGTAGCCAAAGAGCTTCTCTCTACAAAGAGGAATTGGGCTATACCCCCAAGAAAGGCAAGACGGCCTTTGCTCCTCATAAGACTAGTTTTGTGAAGAACAATGGTCGGTTTTGCACTAGTTGCAAGCAAGTTGGTCATGTAGAGCATGAATGCAAGAACAAAAGCAAAAATGATAATGTATCCTCAATTAAGATTAATTCTTTCTATGTGCTTACTAAGGGTACAAATGGTATAAAGGCTAAGTTCATTGGTAAATCATGGATGGGCTCAAAGAAGAAAGCCATTTGGGTACCAAAGAGCTTAGTAACTAACCTTCAAGGACCCAAACAAGTTTGGGTACCTATAAAGAATTGATCTTCTTTTGTAGGTCAATTATAAAGCCAGAGAAGGCATTTGGTTCTTGATAGTGGGTGCACTCAACACATGATCGGTGATGTAAGAATATTCAACTCAATCAACACCAATGGTAATGATGGTTATGATAGTATCACATTTGGTGATAATGGCAAAGGCAAGGTCAAAGGGCTTGGTAAGATTGCAATATCCAGTGACATGAGCATATCCAATGTGTTGCTAGTAGAGAGCTTGAACTTTAATTTGCTATCCGTGGCTCAATTGTGTGATCTTGAATTCAAATGCATATTTGGGGTAGATGATGTAGAGATCATAAGTGTAGATGGCTCTAATTTGATCTTCAAAGGCTTTAGATATGAGAATCTATACTTGGTTGATTTCAATGCTAGTGAAGCTAGATTATCTACATGCTTGTTCACTAAGTCTAGCATGGGTTGGTTATGGCATAGAAGGCTTGGTCATGTTGAAATGAAACAATTGAATAAATTGGTTAAGCATGACTTGGTTAGAGGCTTGAAAGATGCTGTGTTTGAGAAGGATAAGCTTTGTAGCTCTTGTCAAGCCAGCAAACAAGTTGGAAATACCCATCCCAAGAAAAGCATGATGAGCACTAGTAAAGCATTTGAGTTATTGCACATAAATTTGTTTGGGCCAACACAATACACTAGCATCGGTGGTAACAAATATGGCTTTGTGTTAGTAGATGATTACACTAGATACACATGGGTATTCTTTCTAGTGGACAAAAGTGATGTGTTTGTAATATTCAAATCATTTGTCAAGGGCATTCACAATGAGTTTGAAACAACCATCAAGAGAGTTAGAAGTGACAATGGTAGTGAGTTCAAAAACACTAGAATTGATGAGTTGTGTGATGAATTTAGAATTAGACATCAATTCTTGGCCAAGTACACTCCACAATCAAATGGCCTTATTAAAAGAAATAATAGAACACTCATTGATATGGCAAGGTCTATGCTTAGTGAGTATAATGTGAGTTAATCATTTTGGGCCAAAGCTATCAACACGGCTTGCTATTGTAGCAACCGTCTCTATTGTCACCCATTGAAAGAGAAGACACCATATGAGCTCTTGAATGGTAAAAAGCCCAACATTGCATATTTTTAGGTCTTTAGTTGCAAATGTTATATCTTGAAGAAAGGCACAAGATTGGGCAAGTTTGACAAAAAAATGTGATGAATGATTCCTACTTGGATACTCAACTACAAGCAAAGCATATAGAGTTTGGAATTTGGATAGTGGTACTCTTGAGGAAGTTCATGATGTTAAATTTGATGAAACCAAGGGTTCACAAGTAGAGAATGAGAACTTGGAAGATGTTAGAGGCATTCAACTTTCAAATGCCATGAAGAACTTGGATGTTGGTGAATTGAGACCTAGGCAAGTGAATAATGATGAAGATGATCAAGTGCAAGTGCTCTCTAACTCAAATATGCAAGATGATATAAATCAAGTTAGTACAAGTGGCTCTCATGACAATGAACAAGATCAAGTGGCTAGTACATCATCTCAACCCAATGATCAAGCAAATGCAAGCAATCAAGTTCCAATCCTCCAACCAACCAATGTTGCAAGGGATCATCCATTAGACACTATTATTGATGATATTTCAAGAGGTGTGCAAACTAGATCAAGTTTGGCTTTATTTTGTGAGCATTTCTCATTTGTGTCATCCATTGAATCAAAGAAGATAGATAAAGCATTGAAGGATGTTGATTGAGTGAATGCTATGCATAAAGAATTGAATAATTTTACAAGAAATCAGTTATGGGAATTAGTAGAAAGACCAAAGGGACATAATGTGATTGGAACCAAATGGGTCTTTAGAAACAATCAAGATCAAGATGGGATAATAGTAAGGAACAAAGCAAGATTGGTAGTACAAGGCTATACACAAGTTGAAGGTCTCGACTTTGGAGAAACATATGTCTCGGTTGCTAGATTGGAAGCAATTAGAATCTTGCTAGCCTATGCTTGTGCCCATAATATTAAGCTCTATCAAATGGATGTAAAGAGTGCATTTCTCAATGGTTACATAAATGAAGAAGTTTATGTTGAGCAATCTCCTGGTTTTGAAGATGACAAGAAGCCCGACAATGTGTACAAGTTGAAGAAGGCATTGTATGGCTTGAAATAAGCACCTAGAGCATGGTATGAGAGATTGAGGGACTTCCTACTCTCTAAAGGGTTCATAATGAGCAAGGTTGACACCACTCTTTTCATCAAGAAGATTGGCAAAGACTTATTTGTGTTGCAAATCTATGTTGATGACATCATATTTGGATCAACCAATCAAGACTTTTATGATGAGTTTGGAAAGATGATGGCTAATGAGTTTGAGATGTCCATGATTGAAGAATTAAGTTACTTCCTTGGTCTTCAAATCAAGCAATTGAAGAATGGTATATTTGTGAGTCAAGGCAAGTATATCAAGGATATGATCAAGAAGTTTGGCATGAGTGATAGTAAAGCCATTAGCACACCAATGGAAACCAATGGCAACTTAGATAGTGATGCAAGTGGAAATATGGTGGATCAAAAATTGTATCGGTCTATGATTGAAAGCCTACTCTATATGACCGCATCAAGGCTGGATGTCATGTTTAGTGTATGCGTGTGTGCAAGATTTCAAGTCTCACCAAGAGAAAGTCATTTGAAGGCTACAAAGAGAATATTGAGGTACTTGAAGCATACACCAAATGTTGGTTTGTGGTATCCCAAAGGAGCAAAATTTGAGCTAGTTGGTTACTCCGACTCGAATTATGCGGGATGCAAGGTTGAAAGAAAGAGCACCTCGGGCACATGTTAATTGTTAGGAAGATCACTTGTTTCATGGTCATCAAAGAAGTAAAATAGTGTTGTATTATCAATCACCGAAGCTGAATACATATCCGCCGGTAGTAGTTGTGCACAAATATTTTGGATGAAGGCCACTTTGAGTGACTTTGAAATCAAGTTCAAGAAAGTGCCATTGCTATGTGACAATGAGAGTGCAATCATGTTGACCAACAATCCGGTTCAACATGCAAGAACAAAGCACATTGATGTCCGCCACCATTTCATAAGAGATCAACAACAAAAAGGGGACATTTGCATTGAGAGTGTAGGCATCGAAGATCAACTTGCCGATATATTCACCAAGCCATTGGATGAGAAAAGGTTTTGCAAGCTAAGGAATGAGTTGAACATATTGGATTTCTCAAATATGTGTTGATGCACCCCCACTCATATGACATGACTCTCCTTCGAGCAATCCAAGGTAAAAGTTGATTGGCATGGCATACATCCTTGCTAAGGATATGTTTAGTGTATCTAGACATCTTTCACATTTAATAGGTTCATTCATAAAAATCAAATGAATTTGATGATTGTATGGTACCACTATTGCTTCTATGCTTATTTTGATCTAGTGGTAGCATATGACATGTTTATGGGCTTATAAACCTAGTGTTTAATCTAGAAAATGAGCTCTAAGTGTTTAACTCAATATGGTATAAGATAACCCTTATTTGGAGGTGTGAAGAAGCTTGTCCTTGGATCAAACCGAGTTAAATATCTTTGGCAAATGATCTAGATTGGACCAAATTTGGGAAAATGATCCTCACCCCATTGATTGACATTGATAATCTCAACCTATCTATAATTTAAGCCTTTGTGGTCATTGATGACAAAGGGGGAGAAATAGTGTACAAAGATAGTGAAAAGACAACAAAGAGGGAGAATTTAACATAGGTGGAGAGATATGATAAAGGAAAGGGATCAATTAACGAGCACACAAGTAGGGGGAGCAAGCTCATAAACTTGTATGGTGGATTTGAATGTGCATTTCATATGTTTGCTTGCATGGCATAAGTTTTAAATTTCAATATCCATGCTTGTGTGGTGTATGCTAGTTATAGGTTTGAATGATGAAATGAAAATCTAGCATGCATAGGTTATCTAGTGATTTCATTTCTAAGTGTTTCCAAGTGGTATCGAGCTAACCATGGTGCTAAGGATGGTATAATGGTGCACTCCGATTGGTATCACGCTTCAAAGGTCCATCTTTTATACCTTAGCATCATTTGGTAGACATTGTCTCCTATATTTCCTATATAAACATGTGTGCAAGCTTCAATCCAAACTCTTAGCATATATGTAGGGGGAGCAATTGCTACCATTTGGGGTTCATAAAACTTGTCCATATTCTTTTACACATGGTAAATATGCTTGGGCAAGCAACATAGATTCAATTGAATTTAATTCATATCTTTATGAAAGGGTTGTCATCAATTACCAAAAAGGGGAAGATTGAAAGCTCTAGTTTGATTTTGGTGAATTGATGAAACTCTAAGTGCTAACCTAGTTTATCAAGTGATCATGAGATAGGTAGCACATTCCAAGTGATGAAGCAAATGAAGACCATGACATGATGATGGTGATGCCATGGTGCTGATCAAGTGCTTGGACTTGAAAAGAAGAAAAAGAAAAACAAAAAGCTCAAGGCAAAGGTATAAATGGTAAGAGCTATTTTGTTTTGGTGATCAAGATACTTAGAGAGTGTGATCACATTTAGGTTTGATAGCCGTACTATTAAGAGGGGTGAAACTCGTATCGAAATGTGGATATCAAAGTGCCACTAGATGCTCTAACTCATTGCATATGCATTTAGGATCTAGTGGAGTGCTAACACCCTTGAAAATGTTTGTGAAAATATGCTAACACATGTGCACAAGGTGATACACTTGGTGGTTGGCACATTTGAGCAAGGGTTAAAAACTTCACCAGTGGAGTGTCCGCCCGTAGAGTGCAGATAGTCCAACGGTGCCACCGGTGCCCTTGACAGAAAAGATGGAGGTCACTGTAAGTGACTGGATGTTGGTCTCGGTTGGATTGGCGCATTCAGTCAGTGGCAGCAGAGGACGCGTAGCGTCGGTCTCTGACCGGATGCTGGGTCACTCAGTGATTGGATGCTGATAGGGTGTGTCTGGTCCTGCTGACGTGGCAGTGGATAGAGGAGTCACCGAGTGACCGGACGCTAGGTGTGTCTAATCGAGCATGACCAGACACGACCGGTCGTGAAAAGTCATCTCTGGATGCTTACTGGAAATGACCGAACGCTGGGGTTCAGCGTCCGGTCACTTTGAGCTGCTACGTCCGGTCGTCACTTGACCATTGAGATCGAGCGATCAACATTTGAAGAGAGGGGACATGTGGCACGCATCGCATGACCAGACGCTGAGGTCCAGCGTTCGGTCGATATGACTAGAGCATCCGGTCACCCCGTGTTGTGCCCATTGAAGGGGTACAACGGCTCTATTTCATGGGGGCTTCTATTTAAGCCCCATGGCCAGCTCAAGCTCATACTCTTAGCCATTTGCATTAACATAGCAACCTTGTGAGCTTAGCTAAAGTCCTCCCACTCATCTCCATTATTGATTCATCATCTTTGTGAGATTGGGAGAGAATCCAAATGCATTGCTTGAGTGTTTGCATCTAGAGGCACTTGGTGTTTGTGTTTTGCTGTGGGATTTGCTTGTTACTCTTGGTGGTTGCCGCCACCTAGACGGCTTGAAGCAGTGAGGATCGTTGAGCAGAGGTTGGTGATTGTCTCTGGCTCTGATCGTGGTGATTGTGAGGGGTTCTTGACCTTTTCCTGGTGGAGAGCCAAAAGGTACTCTAGTGAATTGCTTGTGGCTTGTGTGATCCTTATCTTGTGTTGGTTGTGCAGCACCCTATTGAGGGTTTGGCGTGTGATGCCAATTAGCGCGTGAACCTCCAAGTGAGTGAATCACCACAACGAGGAGTAGCTTGCCGGCAAGCAAGTGAACCTCGATAAAAAATCATTGTGTTCATCATTTGATTCCGAGGTGATTAGTCTTCATTGGTATTCATTCTTGTAATTGATTGGCTCCTTCCTCGACATGGCGATATAAACAAATTGCTCACTCTCTTTACTTTACCGCAAACTAGTTGTCAAGCTCTTTAGTGTAGCTAGTTGTGAGAGCTTGTTAGTTTGGTTAGTGTGGCTCTTTAGTTAGCTTTTGAGAGCACACTAACTTAGTGTAGTGTCATAGCTATTGTGTGGATAGAAACTATATAAACTAGAATTGTGGTAGGTGGCTTGCTTTTTAGTAGGCTAGCGCAACACTTGCTTCGCCTCATAATTGTCTAACCAGTTTATTAAGTGTTGTTGTAGAAATTTTTAATAGGCTATTCACCCCCCCTCTAGCCATTAGAACCTTTCAGCGGTGCACCGCTATCCTTTCCCCTTCATAACCTATAGCTCAAAGCTTCCTAGTCCAATTCCTTGCATCAGTAGGTAGCAGAGGGAGTCAGCTAGGCGCCCTATTCCCTCCAAGTCTAGTCGTTGCCTACCTGTGACCAATTTTGCATTTTTGGCCACCACCGGCCTTGTGCGTCGCCGAATCGGCGGGTTGGGAGGTAAGGCAAGTAGGATTGGTAGCAATTCAATTATGTGTAACCCTGAGTTTGCCTTGACTTTCTCCATCTGGTGCTCGTGTTACTTTGGCTAGGAAGCTCGACGATGGAGTGTGGACACGTCAGTGCCGAGCTCGGAGTGCCACCGCGCAGTGTGGGCGCACGTGGCCAGACCACCACAGCGCTCCCCTGCTTCAATCGTCAGTGGGGCGTGCACCACGGTGAGCCACTAATGCTTATCCGCCACCTCTACTCTATTGAGCGTATGTAGGTTCATTGAAACAGGCGAGCCACCACCGTAGTTAGCCACTCGCCGCTGCCGCTTGCGGCAGTGCGCCGCTGAGTCCCTAACTTCCACCCATACGTGTGGGTTTAGCCGTAGATGCTGGTCGGTGCGTTATTACTATCATAGTGGGTCTAGGTTGCCCGACATAACCGCCATTGCTGCCGGTGTGCCGTGCCACCACGCGTGGGTACACCAAGGACCGCCCTGTTGCAAAGGCAACACATTCTGGGGTCTTTAATGCAAAGCGTGAGTCTGTAGTAATAGTGCTCTGTTGCTCTGCATGATTATCCAAAAACCCAAGCCCTCTTTTGCAAAGCACGCGTGGGCGTCCCGTCTTTAGGCCGCGCTGGGCCATCGCAACACACACGTGGCCGCGACCCGCGCTGGGCTGCTGGGCCAGAATGGGTTGTTGCTTGCCCTTTTCTTTTTCTAAAGCATTTTCTAATTAGTTTCTAAGGTAAACTTGTAAATTCAATAGAAATTTATGTAGTTGACCAAAAATTGTGAAACTAATTTTGTTAGGTTCCTATAATCATGATCTATCTGCTAGTATATTTTGTTCACATAATTTTATAATATTTTTAGGAGTTATCTAATTAATTTGAGATGCTTGATATTGTAAGATACAAACTTGTAGGAATTGTTGTGATAAATTGGTGATAGTGTTGGCTCTGAAACTTTCACAATAAATTCCTAATATTATTAGGTGCTCACTGTAATTTTTGTAGCTCCATAATAATTAGTTTGCTAGGATAGCTAAATGAGACCTAGTTTGAAAATATATATTTAATCAATAAAATATCGAAACACCTTGGGATTTTAGAACTCAAGCATTTTTCTAGACACAAAGCCTTACTCGACGATGTGGATACGTAGACTAGTATGTTAGTCATTAAAGCTAGCTCGTTAGCTTGTGGAGCGTAATCGTATTTTAGAGTTGCAGTTGTCGTTGGTTAATTAAGTTTTCTGCGTTGCATCCACGTATATCATAATAGGAACAACGATGGATCATGGAGTTGACTAGGGAAACAAAAAAGATCATGCCTCGGTGATTGTGTCACCCTAATAGAATGCTAATCCTTGGTTATATCTTGCCTAGGCAAGCCCCGATACATAACCCCCATTATTCTGCACTTATTTTATGTTGAGCATTAAGTTCTAAGGAGTTGAATGAAACCTACTTGCATATATATCCTTATCCTATGAGTCATACTAGTATGTTAGGATCGTATAGATTGCTATGCTATAAGACTCCAGTAGAGGTCGAGTGATTACCTATCACTCGCGAGAGATAGGAAAAATATTATTGTTCTTATTATCATATAACTATCACATGGAATATATATGGATAATAATTGGAGACCGGGCGAGACCATACTTTAGGTTTGGATTTGGACTTGGTTAGGCAACCGAGCGAGGCTCTGGTTGCATTTGTCCTACCTATGTCGATTGAGGACCGTCCATTGCTGTGGATGGTAGTCAAGTCACGGACTTATTATCCTGAGCACATACTTGCTTATGGGAGCGAGAAGACTTGTTACTCTCTTGTCATGGGTTTCGGCTCTTTCCAAACCGGTTTTTAGGGGTGGGTATTAGGTGGAGGTCTAAGTACCATACTGAGACCGGGTCTCAGGTGTTGGGGGCTTGGAGTCTAAGTTTGGATGGGGACCTAGACCTATTGACAGGAGTGGAACAGGTTGGTCTTGTTTGTGCCTGGGGTACAAGTGAGGCGTATGTTTTGGGGTACCCAGCTAGGATACATTGATTTGTGATTTGCCATTTCTATGAGACGATATAACTTGGCTATGGTCTAGTACCGTAGTAAGAACTGGAACATGGAAGGTGATAAAATAGTTCTGATTGCTTACCACATGCTTGAAAGTAGCCTAGGTGCTTACATAGAATGATTAGCTAATTAACTAAAAATAACTGCTAAAAACTCTGAACATAAGGATGCACTATTAGTAATGCTTCCTACAAATACAAATAACCCATAAACCAAATAAGCCTTGCATATCCTTGGGGTCTTTTATTTTCCTCCTGTTCGGTAAGTCTTGCTGAGTACAATCGAGTACTTAGGGTTTTATTCCCCCTGTTGCAGTTGACCGATGGATGGTAGATGACTTTTGTGTGGGGAAACCTCCTGGTGGGTTCAGCGAGGATTTCCTTACGTTGCGGACGTAGAGTTTATTCAAATTTTCATAAAAATGTTTGCAAGGGAAAACTTATAATCTGTTAGCATTCTTGTACGTAAATGTTCCTCATGTAGCTCTTAACATGTAGTATATGAATTTTTATTTTCACTAAAACTCTGGTCATATGTTTAATTTTGCTATTGTATTATGCAATGTAAGAAATGGCTAAAAGATGTTGTAAGCTTTATACTCTCATTTATGATCCTGATGGAAAAATGTAGAGGTTCGAGTTCTCCCTCAGAGTGTGATCGACATAACTGCATAGTTTAGTGTCCTCGCTTTTGTACTCAATGTCTAATGAAAGACAAGTACCCTTGAGAGGGCATTAGATTAGCTGGTTCTACCACAATTTGAAACATGCAAGACATGTTATGTTGGTTGTGATGTTCTATGTGCTTGTGTTGTGCTATTTGGATGACTACATGTTTGGATCATATTATGATGTATCTATTTATAACTGTGGATGCTCCTAAAACAAGGGAAACTCTTGCGAATTTTTTCCGTGAATCATTGATTATACTACACAGCTAAAAAAGACACAAATGTAGTACACAGACTAAATGTTAATATAATTTTTTGGTACATTTTTCTAAAAACTAAATAGTTCTCATAACACAAAAATAAAAATTTATTTAAAGCATTAAACTATGTCACGTCACCATACACTGTTTTTGAAATAAACCGTTCATGTAAATTCACTACAACGTGTGTAGTCCAATCGTATTGTACACAGACTTTGTAGATGATTCTAGGATTTTTGGTAACAGTAAACGAATCTAGGCTTTTCAGACAATGAAAATAGCCTTTTCAGTTACAAGGATGAGGAGGATGATGACAGCAGCGATTTATCACTTCATATACATAGTACACCTATAGCATCTAGACTTTTCAGTGATTTATCATGTCACCGTTGAATAAGCTTTTCCGTAATCGAATCTAGGCTTTTCAGTGTCCATTGAAATATGCTTTTCAGTGATACTAAGTAGGCTTTTCAGGACCATTTACACCACATTAAAACGGCAACTAAACATGCCTCCACCTCTATATATACGCAATGTTGGATGCATTGCTACTTACTTCCCAATGAATATTTCCTTTTGTTGCAGTAGGAATGTCTGGAGGATTGTCCAGAGGGAGAGGAAAGGGGGGGAGGGGAGGAAGGGAACTCCCATTGTGTGGGAGGGTTCTCTTAGTCCTAATTTCTTTGAGGAAGCATTGTATGAGAGGTTTCCAGTTGAGAGCAAAAGCGATTTCACCAAAGAGGCACCACTGAGAGGATACGATGACCAGAAAGAAGATTGGCCAAAATGCATGCATGGTGAGGACTACTTAGTGCAGATGTTCACTGGGAGAATAGATGGAGGTCATTGTTTCTTCAAATGTCTGTGAGCATGGGTAATTGCTATTACTATTTCTTTCTTCAATACGTTCCTCTTCTGTACTATAACTTACAGGATGTATTTATTACGGTCTTTTGAGGCCGAAGAAAACTATGGGTTCACTAGGTGGGTCGTTCATGTCTAATTTATTCGCATCAGCAGTACATCTACTACCTGCAAGACTGTATCTTCAAACTAGAAAGGGAAGTTAGCAACGGTTACAAGGATGATGAAGCGAATGACAACAACAATGGTGCCGGTTCATAGGAGCCACTCTGCAATGATCCATATTTCACTTGCCCTAATTACAAGAACAAGGGGCCTCCACCGCCACCCTTGCCACCACCACCACCAATACTAGGAGGATACTGTGGAGAAGGTGCAACATAATTTGCTATGTGGCCACACTACTAAGAGTAACACAATTTGTTTGTTGTTTATTTTAATTACCTAAGACATGTTAGGTTTAGTCCTGGACGTCTGTACCCTTGTTTGGTACATGTTCTCACATGCCATTTCATGTGCTTGTTGTTTACTTCAATTACCTAAGGCATGTTAGGTTTAGTCTAGGACCTCTGTACCCTTGTTTGGTACATGTTCTCACATGTCATTTCATGTGTTGTGCGTGTTCAATTATGTACTGCACTACTTCGTTACCTTTTATTTTCACTACGTAACTCGTTGCAGTACCTCCGCAATATTTAAATGAATATTATGACCACAATGAATGAAAACATAAACAAAATTAAAGGTCCAATACTAGGGCACATTAAATAACACAATGATAATAGAAGTATATCCCGACAAACTAAATAACGCAGTACATAGCCTAAGTACGTCCATACTTAAAGTGTAGTATATGACAACATAATCAAAAGTCTAGGACTAGACGACATTGTTCATGAATAAACCATAAAACTAGTAAGTCATGAAGACTACTGAGTGCAACGAGGCCACTTTATCTTCCTCAGGGTATCGGGATTCTCCTCCATCGCCGCTTTCGCTCGACGCGCACGCTCATGCTTCTTCTCCCTCTCCTCCCTGTATGCTGCAACACGCCTCCTTTCCTCCTCTTCCTTGTGCTCCTTTTCTACAACCTCCTCTCTACGTCTCTTCTCCATCGTCTCCTTGTCCTCTGTCTTCCACTACAACAGTTTCAGCATCCACTTCTTGTCTTTCTGCTTGATCTCAGTGTCGATCCACTGCTCAAAATCACAGAGCGGTGGAGGGTCTGCAATACATGCAAATGTTACACACAAAATAAATCATGCATGATTTCATATGACACAAAATAATTATTACACAAAATTAATTTCTCACCATCTTGTTAATGCGGCGCTGACGAAGTGTAGGTTCAAACGCAAAATTGGCACACATCCAATACCTCTGCCTATACGTGTCCTCCTCATCGGACTTGGCTACCTTATAACGATCACCGCAAAAGCACATATGCACTGGAACACCACTAGGCAGAGACAAAGGGTCAAAGGCATTTTCGATCATCCGGCCATAACTACAATTGAACCAATTTCGTTCTAATTACTGAAATGAATGAACATTAAACCCTAAACCCGTAATACAACAAGATGGACAGAGGTTACCTTGGTTTACTAGATTTACCACGCCTTGACATCCTACGGTTGCATAATACAAAAAATTAATAATTGCTTAAAACCCTAAGTAATGACGTACCTAGGGTAACAAAATAGACTTAATATACACCAAATCAATGCGTAAAAAATGGAGAGGGAAGACAAGATACCTTGCCCTTAAAGATCTATGGATCAAATTAAAGTTTTCAAGGTGCAATTAGTCGATTCAAGAGATTGGGCGGGTTTGGGAGAGGAAGAACCCGAGAGGGAGGAGTAACAAATGGAACAAGCCTCGGATAGAGAGAGTTGGCCGTGGGTTTTGAATCCAGGCTCAGCGCCATGATGTGTGGCGCCGTGCTCGGCGCCGTGATCTATGTCGCCGAGGTATTTGCCACGTAAGCGCCAGATCGGCTTCCACGCAAATAAGGGCCACGCACCTCGGCGCCGTGAATCGTGGCGCCGAGACGTGTTACCTCGATGCCGTGAATCACAACGCTGACCCCCAGGGTCCAAAGTTGAGTTTACATCGCCCAGGAGTCTAAACGTGAATTTTCTTCAAAAAAAAAGGGGGTCAAATTAAAAAAAATAGGATTCCTCACCTCCATGAACGACGAGGGGGATGTATCCAAAGACTTCAAGATGCTTGTTTACACCATGTTTCAGTAATACTCAGTAATAGAAGGAACTTATAAGCATCTCGATGTCATGAATATTTCACCTAAAATGTGTTGGGTATAAGTGACCTATGGTTCACTTTGGTTATTGTGCGATGACTTTCAATTGCTACGAGTGTTCGTAACTTGTTGTTGTACCTACTGCAGCTGCAGCTGCAATTTCCTCCGCTAACCACTGTAGCAACAACAACTGCAATGCTGCAAGTAGAAGCGAACACAAGCTTTACATATGAATATAAGTTATTATTTCCTCCGCGTGGTACCGTCACATAATTGCCTTATACCATCTTACTTTGTTAAGTTTCAATTTTTTTTAATCCTATTGGCTATTTCTCACAGCATTTTGTTTTTAATTAAGTTCTATCTTGTGGACTCAAGCTATCCTACTTGAGTGGGTCGGGTTTCTAGCTGCACCCTATAGACAAAGAGATGAAAGTACCATTTGTTTGAGTTTCACAATGTTATTGATCACTTGTTTGGTGTGCGACAAGTGAGATATTCAACCATCTTCATTAATCTCTTAACAATATTTAATTGAGCGTATTTGGTATTTTGAAAATGAAGTGGAGAATTTTATTGAACTACTAAATTATCCTAGTGAAGTCAATCAAGAATAATACTGGCATGCATGGTTGACTTCATTCGGGAGAGTGCTGTTAGTGATCAAGGATCAAGCTCCTTTGTGTGTGATCAAAATGAAAACTATTCCCTCCGTTTCAAATTATAAGTCGCTTTGACCTTTTTGATACATCATTTTTGCTATGCATTTAGACATATATTATATAAAGGTACATAGAAAAATGGATGTACCAAAAAAGTCAAAGCGACTTATAATTTATAACGGATGAAGTACATGCTAATATTTGAAGCATCTTCATCTCGAGGGAGTGGCCCCAATTGTGAATTGACAGATGAAGAGGGAGAAATGAATGTGTTCCATGGTAACCTTGTCTATACTTTGGTATGAGGTGATATGTTCTTTGTAGAAGAATAATATTTGTATGGACACAACCTCAAGTTTATATGAATGATGTTTTATTTAAATTATATGAATCATTATGGATTTCCATACTCTACAAATGAGCTTCAAACATGTCAAAAAAGTGATAAACAATCCAAAATACTCCCTCAGTTCTAAATTATGTCATTGACCAAAGTAGTAGAGAGAATTATAAAAATTTATGACATCAAATAGGTATACTATAAGAATATAATTAATTAAGAATCTAATGATACTTATTTTATATCATAAGTGTTAATATTTTATTATATAGATTTGATCAAACTTGAGATGCTTTGACTCTCCAAGAAAGTTAGAATGACTTGTAATTCAGGACTGAGGGAGTTGTGACTTGTGAGGCATTACAAGCTAGCATTAACATCCACAAACAGCAATCAAACCCACCCAAAATCCAGGTGTTTGCACCGTCATCTGTATCCACAGTTGAGGTTCAAGCTTCCTTTCCACAATGTATCCACAATCCACCACCTAGCTGCTTTTCCAAATTCAGCAGGACCAATGCATGCACCACATTAACCAATTTCCCAACAAGGAATAAAATTATTGCCCTCAGAAAAGAGAAGCAGATTTCCTTTCATTTTTTGGACATACACATGCATTTGGAATTTGGAAAACAAGACAAGATGGGCCCTGATTACATTGGTGGGAGTATTTGCTGGGGCTGTTACAGTGCAATTTTCTTTCACATGATATACTTATGAAACAAATCCTCGGTAACCAAATACAACTGAGCTGCCTAATTTTACAACAGGGGTAACACTAACAGTGATGAAAACTGTATGATCAGTTGTGGGTCCTGACACGGGACTTGCAAGTAAGTTTGCTAGCATCAGACAGGCCTCTCGCCACCATCTGGCGCAGCAGCCTTCTGTGAACTACTTTGGTCAACATCCATTGGTGCGCTTGTCCTGGGAGGTGATGGTGGTGAGACCTCAACATCGGGGTAAGCAGCCTTGTACCTTGCTCTCAACCCTTCATCAACAAGCCTTACTCCGTTTAATTGGTTACCCAGCGAAAGCCATCTGCCCAGGAGAAAAAAGGTAAGTTGAAATATAATAGTATGCATCTGGATAGAATGAGACAGAAAACTTAGCCAAGAAGAGAGGCAAGGACTAGTACACACCCAGCTTGTGTATTATGCATTCTTGCAAACAGTTCCAACTTCCTTGTCCTTGGGCTAATTCGTTCTAGCATTGCGTACATCTGCACAAGACAGATTTGAAACATCAATCCTGTTCTTAGGTTTTCAGTTTTGCCTTGGGATATATGCAATTTTGTTGGAGGAAATGCAAGCATCAAACGATGCTTTTGCAAGCAACATATAGTAGCTAAATAAAAATTTAATACCTCATCAGGTTTTCTGCTTGTTTCACGGACTTCAGCAACAATAACATCAGTATCTATATTCCTGTTCACTAAAGGGTTTCCTTTTATTCCAACAAGACAATGTTCTTTGCTGTGATTCAACCAATGGCCAGTGCGGCCAGTTCGAATGATACGTTGAAGTTGATTGGTCTTCACCCAGATAATTTCTTCAACACGCTTGTAACCCCAGAGCTCCAGACTGAAGATTAAAAAAAAAAGAGACAGTGAATAGATTAAAGATATTAACAGAGTCTAGAGGACATTGGTCTAGAAAAAGATCAGAAGAGGAACTAAAAAATAAAGACATTGTGCTGGAATAAAGTCCACACCAAAGAGTAAAGGAACATTTATAAAAGTTGTAACGAATCTTGCCAATATGGCACACATATCGTCTACATTAAGTAACAAGTATATGACTTTATGAAGCATGGAATCAAAACCCTTCAACAGCCATTGGGATCTTGTTGGAGAAAACATATTGTTAGTTGTTACAGTAAAGCTAAAAAGAATTAAGGTTTAAAAACAGAGAACTTACCATTCACGCCCAAGTTCCATGGCACGACCAGTGACCCATAAAAAAATCAAACCATCAGTTTGCAAAGTTGGAACATTAAGCGTCCTCATTTCATCATCAGCCATTGTGCCATATGGTAGCTCCATATGAATATCCCAAGGGGGGTCAGCCATAATTACTCCAAATTGTCCTAAGATGTCCATCCTGAAGTTCCGAATGTCACAGTTTATCCATTGCGATTCTCCAAGCTCTATTTCTGAACAATATTCAGCTCTCTGGGGCTTTATCTGCCTAGGTGGTGCAAGGGCACCAGCCATCATTTGAGGTACATCTGGTGTTTGATCAAGCTCGTAGTGGACATATTTGCAAGTCTGGACATTGTACAACATATGTAAGATACATACTTGCAAGTCTGGACATTGTACAACATATGTAAGATACAAAAGTCACACAAATACATGATAGACATTATATCAAAAGAAAGAACACTATGGTCACCTTTGTGTGACGGCATGTGTCTAGGAAAGAGCAATCTCCTAGGTTTGTATCAGTATGTGGAGCTATAATACGCCGAAAGTGGACCTGCTCACAGTGAAACAGAATTACATAAAAATTAACGGTGATACCTAAAAACCATGTAAGAGGGATACAAAAATTCAATGAATCATATGAATATAACTGAGAAAATTATATTGTGTGATATTAATAAAATGGCACATTTCTCAACAAAGTAAAACCTTATTTTTGCAGGTTATAGCAATATAGCCACATGCTGTGTGAAAATAATTTAAGTTAGGTTTGCCACAAAATATCAGTAGTTGTCTTTCCAAGTTTCTAAATCATTTGCAGATAAAAATACATAACCCATTTCTCCTGGCATTGACTTCGAGAAACAAATGGAACTGAGATTTTATCCTTACCAGTTTGATCTCATTTAAAAAACTAGGAGGAACCACTAAAGGTAAAGGATGGTTTTGCATATTACTATAACTAAGTAAAGATTCTAGCTTTGCCATAAAAATTGTGGCTAAGCGCTTAATGTCAATGGACAAACTGATTTCTTATAAAATTGATGGCATTAATAGTGGTGTGTGCTTTTTTTTCTTCGAAAAGAAGAGAAATTATCAAAGCAGGGAAACCAAGAAGAACATTAACACTGACCTTATCACAGGCCACAAAAGAATCTGTTTGGCGTCGGCAATCTTCTTTAGTTAAGTTGGTACAATATTCCTTCAGCTGGGAGCCACCCTTTGTTTTAAACTGAAAGAAAGAAACCAAAGGTATAAAAAAAAATGTGATAATCAAAAAGTCAAAAGCATTACCAATAACCTGAATATAGAGTAAATCGTAGTTTTAATGTGTCGGACGCAGAGGCTACAATTTTGGGAGTTAGCAAAAGCCAGGTAATGACAATGGAAGCACCAACACCGGAAAATAAAGTTGCCTAGTCTTTCACACAAAGCCTGTAAGCCATCATGTAGTTTACTAGTGGCGGCTCCAACAACTCAGTTAAGAACATCACAGGGTGAAGAAAGAACAAACCTTTGCAGCAACAGCAGTCTCCTTAGCTGTAGGACGGTGAATGAGATCCAGCAGCTCCTCTCCAGTCTTTGTATTCTGCTTCTCTCTATATGTCTTCTTGTTTAGCAGCAGTTCAAGGTCCTTAAGATCATCCTCCTCTGTCCTCAGCTTCAGCTGCGTGGAACTCGGCGCCGGACCACCACCCATTGGGATAACTGCCCCTGGTGCCATGAATGGTCGCTGCAGCGGCATCAACCCTGGCGGCATTCTGGGCATTGCCATGCCCCTGGGACGTGGGAACATCGGTGGCATTGGGTGACCCCACATATCCGGCTGCTGCAGTGGCGGAGGCCTTGGTATGATGGCGCTGTTAGTATCAGTATCGGTGGGAGCCACCTGTGGAGTCGTCGGAGGTTGGATTTGGAGCACAGAGGAGGATTCTGGTAGCTCTTTGAGGAGTTTGCTCCGGTCGATGGCCCAGACCATAGTCATCTGCTTGCCCCCAATGAAGGCCTCCTCGATCTGCAAGCTGCCGCTGTCTTCCGCGATGCGACGGAGCGCAAGAGCAACCGCAGCGGGCGCGGAGCCCCCAAGCTCAGCGGCGAGGTCGGCCAGAGCAGCCCGCTCGGCCTCGCTGGCGGACGACGTTTCGGACTGCAGGCGGCGCGCGAGCGCAGCGGCATCGATCTCGGCAAAGGGGACGAGCTCGAGGAGACACACGGCAACCATGGTACGCACGGCATCGATGCCACCACCGGTTCCCGCGCCCCCCGCGGCGGCGGAAGCTGGGGAGGACCCCGGCGAGGTCTTGCGGCGGGTGGAGCGGGCCGGGTCGGGGAGGGCGCGGCGGTGGTGGGGCTTGAGGCTGGGGTTCTGCACGTGGATGCTGGCGTTGGGGTACAGCGTGGGGACGAAGGGGCGGCCGTTGAAGGCGGCGATGAGGCGGAGGGATTGGTCGAGGGTGGGGACCAGGTCGGGGACGAGGTGCTGCAGGGAGCCGATGAGGTCGAGTTGCGCCTCCCGGCGGGTAGTGATGGACTCCTCCAGGGTCCGGCACTGCTCGCGCATGGTCGCGAGATCGTCGCCGCCGCCGGGGGCGGCGTCGGTCTGCGCTTCCATGGTCGTAGGCGACGAGATCGACGAGGGTTTTGGATCGACCAAAGCTAGTAGCTGCGGCAAGGAATTCTGCGGCAAGTTGGGGGCCGCGAAGGAAGGGGAAGGTACACTCCGTCGGCCCACTTCTGACGTGAGCCCTAACTCAACAATTTCTGCGGCAGCTGGGCCGCGCCCTTCTGTCTCAGATTTGAGATTTTTTTTTTTTAAACGACGTGGCTAGCCCACGGGGCCCGTAGGGCCCGATGAACACACACGTCCAGACAACTACACAGCCCACCCCCGATGAACACACACGTCCAGACAACTACACAGCCCACCCCATCTGCCTTCGCCCCGCTTTCGTCCGCCTTCGCCCCGCTCCACGGTGTACTCCGTCACGTCTCTACGTCCGCCGGTCCTTCCCCTGACCCCCTCCTCTCTCTCCGCGCGGGCGGCACTTGGGAGTCGGGATGAGCAGCTGAGGACGAGCACGCCCCCAGTGTACCCCGACCGAAGCACCCCTGTCCGTCGGCCCCCAACTCACCCCCGACGCACAACATAAAACACTTGAAACATGAAAAAAAACATTTGAATGCAATATACGTATGGAAACAAATCAAACATTTGGCACATGCACTTACAACATGTGTGTGAAACACATGAAACATCCAAATAAAACACTACAACTTGCAACATGAAAACGCTTGCTGCAACATAAGATTGAAACAATTGAAACATTTGGAACATACTGTTGCAACATATGTGTGAAACATATGCAACATCTAGATAAAAAACGATTGCAACATACGTCTGGAAACAGATAAAACATTTTGAACAAACTCTTGCAACATGCCTCTGAACCACTTGCAACATGTACAAACATCCCCCGATCTACTTTTGCAACATCAAAATGAAACAATTGCAACATACATCTGAAATGTCTGAAACACTTGAAACATATATATGCAACATAGGAGAGGGGAAGGTCGGGGCTGGTCGATTCCGGCCGTTGGGGTGGGAGCCGGCGGCGAGCCATGGAGCACAAGCACCACCAGCACCGGGCACGCTCGTGGGTGCCCTTGGCTCGTCCGGGGAAGACCTGAGGTGCCACGGCATGTGCTCCCCAGCGGCCATGGCGGGGTTAGCGGCGCGCGCGAAGGCGATGGGGGATGGACGGACGGCGAGGGAGCGAACGACGCAGGTGACTGGGACGGGGCGCGGGTGGGGGCAGGGCATGGTGTGACAGCTGACTAGCGTGGTAGGGGAAGGGGCGTGGTAGGGCGGAGTGGCCAAGACAGGCGGATGAGCGGATAAGCGTAGTGGATATTTTTTTTGAGAGAGAGTGGATGAGGATGAGCTGCATCTGGAGAGGACGAATGCCGTGGCCAAGCGTTATCGATTAAAAAACTATTTGACTCTCATCACCTAGTTATTGATATATTCGTATTTTACTTTCTCGACCTTAAAATAAGTATTTTTCTCCACGTAAAGTTTTGTTCGACTACACACCTATCCATCTCAATCCCATGTATTAGGATGAAAAATTAATTAATTTTGTTCATTGCGGTCCACTCCAACACACTTGAATTGAGATGGATATGAGTGTAACCAAACATGTCCTAAATTATTTAATACAATACAAATAAGTGGTTTTTAATATGGTTTTAAGTGGAAAAGGTGACATAGCTCAATTATATACCTAGTGTTTTAGTTTATTTTTTCATCATGTACTGTGAAAAACAAGATATCTTTTTTTTAGAACACGACCTCACGTGTATTTCATTAAGAAGTGTAAACAAAACAAACAGCAACTATCCCGGCGAGCTGCCAGGATAGGAAAGTTCACAGTCTTACCGAAACGAGCAACCGGACAGAAACAAGCATAGCGGATATTATCTCAAAAGCACAGTGCGACGAGCGACAAAAACACTAGACAATAGAAGAAACGACCAAGAACTCAGCGATCGCCACGAACCCAGCAGCGATCCACTCGTCGGTCTCCTCCAACACCAGCTTCGCAACCTGCTGGACCGTGGACGCGGAGTTGTCGAAGGTACGTGATGTTAGTCCTACTCGACTAAAAACAAGATGTCATTTCCTCAAATTTTTAGTAGCATGCAAATCATATGTTCTCAATAATTTTGGTGTCTAAAGGCTTTATAGTTCATCAAGGATAGTGAGCTCCACATGTCATAGCACATCACTTTCTCTTCCTCTTATATGTTTAATGTGCTAAAATATGACCCACTAGGTTGCAGTTAGATCAATAGAAAATGTTCTAGTTAGTATAAATGCAGGACATAAAAAAACAAGATCCTTTCCATAACCTTAACATATCCACTTACTTGTATGCATCGTTATTATTTATTCATCTTTAGCTACAGTGGATATAGAGCACTGGTGCTCAATGATTGGCACCAATAGCATTATGAACCTCAATGATAGGAAAACCTAACAAGTTCTACAAATGTAACCCACCTCTGGTAGCCTCTTGGCATATAAGGGATCATTTGGCAATACTCTTTGGAGCAGGCTTTAGTTTTTTTTTTGGTGAGAATCACTCTTGTTTAGCCAGAGAACAAAAATTCACGCAGATTTTGGTGGGATCAGAAAATAGTCACTTCGCCGTTTACGCTGGGAGCTTGGAGCTAAACGACACTCATTGCTCCCTATTCAACTCTCACCAAAATAACTTTCCATCTATTCCTCCTCCTCAATCATCACTACTGGAGGCCGCGGCTTTGCCGAGTGTTTCTACACTCGGCAAAGAGCCCTTTACACTCGGCAAAGTACGCTCGGTAAAATTTTTCTCGACAAAGGGTCCTTGCCGAGTGTTTTTTATCGGGGCACTCGGCAAAATAAAAAACAATTTTGTCGAGTGCTTGGGGCGGCACTCGGCAAAATATTTTCGGCCATTGCGCGCCGGCCGTTAACGGTTAGTTTGCCGAGTGCCCGACCCAGCACTCGGCAAAAAAAAAATTTCTTTTTTTAAAAAAAATTACTTTGCCGAGTGCCCCAGCCCAGGCACTCGGCAAAAAAAATTATTTTTTTTAAAATTACTTTGCCGAGTGTCCCAGCCCAGGCACTCGGCAAAGTTTTTTTTTATGTTTTTAAAAAAAGTACTTTGCCGAGTGCCCCTGCTAGGCACTCGGCAAAGTTTTTTTGTTATTTTTTTTAAAAAAATTACTTTGCCGAGTGCCCCTGCCGAGGCACTCGGCAAAGTTTTTTTAATTTTTTTTAAATAATTTCTTTGCCGAGTGTCCCTGTTTAGGCACTTGGCAAAGAATTTCTGGAATTTTTTTTAAAAAAATACTTTGCCGAGTGCCGCGGCGAGGCACTCGGCAAATAATGTTTATTTTAGTTTTTTGAAAAAACTTTGCCGAGTTCCTTGCCCATGGCACTCGGCAAAGACCCCGAGAATTGCAATTTTTTTTACATTCCATTGTAACAGACAATATATATATATATATATATATATATATATATATATATATATATATATATATATATATATATACATCAATCATCACATCTATATTATCAACATGCATTATATATCACAAGCACACGCATATTTAATAAATCCATCGAAAATCCATCACAAATGCACCAAAGTTCAACATTACAAGTTTATTATTACAAGTTCAACATCACAAAGTTCAACATCCCTACTGCGGCAACGGAGACTGCAGGTGTGGCCCCCTGGACAGCGGTGAAGGACCGGACTACGGCGAAGGGTTGACGTGATCAGCCGCCGGTGACACGCTAGCAGGATTGTTTGAACCCGTCGACGGAGGCTGCACAAAAGAGAAGAGATTACATGTGTTAGACTCAAAATTGAAAATTTTGGCAGCACCTCCCCTGCACGGGGAGGTTTCCAACCTGCAAGAAACAACGGCACGAAGGCCGATAATCACAACGGCATGAAGGTCGACAATCCCAACGGCACGAAGGCCGAAAATCACAACGGCACGAAGGCCGACAATCCCAACGGTACGAACACATTAAACTTTCATACTCACAGGAGTGAAGTGTCGAACCGGAGCTGGAGCTGGCAACTGCACTTGGACACCAGATGCTTGCCCGATGGTTTGCATGATCTGATATATGTCCGCCATCTGCTTCTTCGTGGCCTCCAGCTCTGCGGTCAGGTGCGCTTGCGTCTCCCTTGTCTCTGCTAGCTCGGCATGTAGTGTTTCAATCACATGTTTCAGTATTGCAAATTTGATCAATGTGTGTAACGTTCAATGTACGACAAGTGAAACCAGAATTACCTGAAGTTCATCGACCCACGATAGTGTTGGAGTAGGCCGTGCACGTATGGGAAGGCTTCTGGTCGTGCTCCGTGCCCTCACGTCAGAGAGAGAGGGTGCAGAGCTCGAGGAGTCGGCGCCATCTGCAATCCACAACCGCCCGTGCTTCCTGCCTTGCCCCAGCCTCACGATCACCTCTGTCTCAAGGGGCTCAATGCTTAGATTGTGATCTGAGCCATGGAGCGCCCTAACCGCCTCCGTGTAGTCTCTGACCTTAGCGCGGATGCTCGGGTCAGAGTAAGCCTGGGCAGGGGCATCCAGGTTGAAGACGACACTAGATTTCACTAGGCCCATGTGGGACACAGCCCATGCCCCAAACTCTGACACCAGCACGTCCGGCTGTGCCACCTCCTGCAAGAAAGACGGCAAGATGATTAGAAATCAAGCAAAATTGAGTGTTAGAATAGATAAATGACATCTCGTACAAGTGCCCGCTTGAATGCGGGGAGGTTGCGGCTGCCTTGGTGGTGAGTTGGAGCGGTCCTCAGTGCCCGCTTCCGCTTGCCTTGCTTGTGCTTTGCGATGTACACCGGGTCAAGGTACTTGTCCACGATCCTCGACCATGCCGATCTATACGACATGCACCACGAGGCTAGCACCTACACATCATCAAGTGTTTGACATATAAGAAGATCAATTCTGGACCTACTAAATCTCAAAACGAATCAATATTATTCACCTACCTGAAGGTACTGCTCCTTGGTCAGCGCCACCTTTCTTGCGCCGGTTTTGTTGAGGAGCTCTTTCTTGATGGACCTATAGTAGTCGACGTGGGCCTAGAGTCACGCCTCATGAATCATGTCACCGACGTACTTCTTATAGGCTCTGTGTGTTGTTTGATCCGCCAGGGTCTCTCTACCTTCTTCGGCCTTGAAGTACCTCTGCATACAAACACGATGTATCCGTTCATTATTTCAATAAAAGACTTAAGCAATGGTGGAGATGTATTGAGCTATGTTGTGAGACGCTTACCCAAAAGTCCGACAAAACCCGCTCCTGCTTGTTGTCCTGCTCGTCATCCGAGCTGAGCTTGTACCTGTCACACGACTAGGCCGGCTCCCACCTCCCCTCTTTCAAGTCCACAAGGCCGGGGAAATGTTTCCTACATAGACATCCCAGGATGGTAGCGGGGGTGCGTGGGGGGTCAAGAGCACCCGACAGAACTAGCCAGCCCCTGCATAAGTGATTATGAAAAATTATTAGTTTCTCTTTTGATTTTCAACATATTATATGAAGTACTAGTGATAACATCTATAGTTACTTACCTTCTTCCCATAGGACGAACCAGTGGGCGTCGGTTAGGAAGCGGAACTGGAGGAAGGCTTGTGGGACCTCGCAGGTAGGGAGCCAACTGAGCAGAACTGTCCTCCATCTGCTGAGTCCCCTCGTCCCCCGACAGAGTGTCTATGGTCATGCCCGTGGCCGCCACGTGGTCCTCTGGGGTAGGAGACGGGTCCTCTAGCTGGTCAAGAACCGGGGGAGGAGGTGGGTCCCTCCTAGGGCGACCTTGGCCCCTACCCCTCCCCCTCCCCCTCCCCGTGCTGGGGTGACCCAGGCCTGCTCTCGCCACTGGGGGCGAAGACGTCCCCTCGCCTCCATCAGGAGGGCGTAGCCTCTAGTACACCGAGAGCACCTGCCTTGGTGAACGGTTACCCACCATCTTTGTTCTATCACCTGCAATGTACAAAGAATGAACAACAAGCGTTAGTACATACATGTCAAATAGTTCAAAATGAATAAACATAACAAAATTTAATAAAAAACATAGTATTACATGGTTTAGGAATAATCTTCATGATTGGGGTCATAGGTCTCATCATCACTGTCAAAATTGTCCAAATGGGCAACACTATTTGAAGGTTCTGTGTCTTCTTCATTGTTTTTGCCTAAATGGAATCGCTCAAGCATTTGAATGTCCTTCGGATTTAGCACTACATCTCCAGGGTCCTCGTCATCAACCGTTTCATTGTCTACTTCCATGGCAGTCGTCACACCGGGTAAGACTATCTCAAAGCTCCCTTTAGCCCATCTGCTTGATAGAAGTCTCCATCATATGTGTTTGTGTCGAAGGTGTAATCTTCATCATTTGGAACAGGTAGTTTACCGTGCGAAGATACCTGGTGCACAATAGACCAACCCTTAAGATGGTCTTTATCTTGGCACGCATATGGCGTATGATACACCTGCATGGCCTGTTGAGCCACAATATAGACATCTTTTCCTTTATAGACAGAATCATGCCTAATCTCGACTAGCCCAAGATGAGGGGTCCGTCTTGTTCGTGTAGGATCAAACCAGTAGCACTTGAATATGACAGGAGTAAGAGGTACCCGACCCTCGTATTCAAGTACATAGATCTCCTCAATTATTCCATAGTATTCGATGCCATTAGTGCCCAGCGTAAAAACTTGGTTGTTTGTGGTTTTCCGACCAGGCCGAGTCTGCTCGTGTCTTGACATGTGGAAGCGATATCCGTTCACGTCATAACCGGTATATGACTTCACCCTTAACTTGAAGCCATTTGCAACCTGTCTCAACTCGTCACTCATGGACGCATTGGTTTGCGCCTGCAAGCTCAAGCATGATACATCGTTATACTATTGGAACGTACGAGCTACTAAGGAATATCGACGAACGTACGACCTTTTGTTTGAACCAAGAAATGAAATCATGCCTCCTAGCTCCTGCACCCTCTGAAAGAAGGGTATCATGTTCGTGTGGGGTAGGATCCCTTGATTGATGCCACTCTTGACGAACAAATTCCCTATACCAAAGAGAATCAATGGGTTTCGATATAGAATAGTGACGTCGTATTGAAACAAGTTCGTTGAGAACTTACTTAATGAATGGCGCAACCTCGACAAGGTTGGTGAACACATATAGCGTGATTCTGCACCACTCTTCTGGATCCAATCTCTTGGGGGTCGATCCACTTGCGCTGCCTAGTTGGCATTTGAAAAGGCTGAGGGTCGATTCAACTTTGCCAGCATTGTAACGAGGGGGTGGATTATGCTTGCTAGGAAGGTTCAGCTTGTAGTAGGATGTCGTGAAGTTTGTAACCTCCTCCCGAATGCTTGCCTCTGCAATGAAAGCCTCAATTCTGGCTTTATTTGTATATTTCTTGGGAAGAGTCTTTAGACATCGCTCGATTGGATAGCACCAACGGGCCTACATGGGCCCCCAATCGTGCCTTGGTCGGGAGGTGCACAATCAGATGCTACATCGGCAAGAAGAAGCCGGGTGGAAAGATCTTCTCAAGCTCACAGACCAACTCTGGTGCCATAGTTTCCAATTCTGTAATGACGGTCGAAGATAGCTCCTTGGCACAAAGCTGGTGAAAGAAGTAGCTCAACTTTGCCAGCACTAGCCAGACATGCTCAGGGACATAGCCTCGAACCATCGACGGAAGTATGCGCTCAATCCATATGTGGTAGTCATGACTCTTCATCCCATTGACTCATAGAGTCTCTAAGTTCACTCCCCTGCTCAGATTCACTGCATACCCATCAGGGTACATTAAATTCTTGATCCATCGAAGTACTTCTCTCCTTTGATCAATTTTCAAGACATAGGGGGCCCTAGGCCTTCTCCACTGCTTTCCTATTGCAGAAGGCCGCATCTCTAGGTTTGGCCTACCGCACAACGTCACTAGGTCCACTCTAGCCTTAGGGTTGTCCTTAGACTTATCAGTGTCCATGAGCGTTGCCCAAAGTGCCTCGGTAATATTCTTTTCAGTGTGCATGACATCAATGTTATGGGGCAGTAGGAGGTCATCAAAATAGGAGAGCCTCATCAAGCTGGACTTATGAGTCCACATATGTTGCTCACCATATCCCATGAAACCACCATCTTTGTTGGGCACGAGAGCATCTATCTGAGCATGAACCTCCACCCCAGTCCTCAAGTGCGGTCTAGGGTCCATCACTTTGACACCTTTCGTAAAGCTCTTGATGTCTTCTCTGAATGGATGGTCAAGAGAGAGGAATTGATGATGTTTGTCAAACAATGAATACTTGCCACCCTTCTTCAACCATATGAACCTCACAGCTTCCTTGCATATTGGGCATGGGAACTTCCCCTGAACACACTAGGCGCACATTAACCCGTACGCCAGGAAGTCATGCAGGGAGTAGTGGTACCAGACGTGCATTTTGAAGCTAGTCTTCGTAGCTCGATCGTATGTCCACACCCCTTTGACCCAAGCATCAATCAACTCATCTATCACAGGCTCCATGAAGACACCCATATTACTCCCTAGGTGTCCAGGGATTATCAACGACAGGAACACGGTATGCCATTGAAAGGAGACGCCGAGGGGGAGATTCAAGGGGATGACGAACACAGGCCAACATATGTATGGTGCAGCCATCATGCCATATGGATTGAACCCATCTATTGCCAGCACGACACGTACATTACGAGCCTCCTCTACTTTGAGAGGATGCCATGAATTGAAGTACTTCCATGCATCAGCATCAGAGGGATGTACCATCTTCTCAGGATTGTATCGTGTGCCATTTTTGTGCCATGTCATCTGTTTCGTGGATTCCTCGGTCATGAATAGCCGTTGGAGCCTCAGCAGGAATGGAAGGTGTCGTAGGACTCTCATGGGGATCTTAAGCTGCCTCTTCTGACCATCGCCTAAGTCTACCTCCACATACCTAGAGGATTTACACTTTGGGCAGTACTTTGCATCCACGTGTTCTTTCCTAAATAGGATGCACCCCTTCGGACACATATGTATCTTGTCATATGACATCTTAAGTGCAAGAAGGAGCTTCTCTGACTTGTACAAGTTCTTCAGCATAATGTGTGTCTTCGGTAGCATATCGCTGCACACGGCCACCATCTTGTTGAAGCCTTCTTGACTTAGGTTTAACTCGGCCTTCAACCCCATTACGCGACCAATGGCATCCATCTGAGAAACATTAGTATGATCGTGAAGGGGTCTCTGTGCTGAGTCCAACATTAGGTAGAAGGCATCTGCGGTAGCCTCCATCTCCTCCTTGTCACGTCCTTCAGTGAACTGAGCTTGGTGCATGTCATCCAGCATGTCTGCTACCCCGACATCATCATTGAAAGCCTCGAGCCATGGTCTCACCACCTCCTCCCTGATACGATCGGCTTCACCATGGTGGATCCACCGGTGGTAGCTCGGAGTAAATCCAAACTTCACAATATGTTTACCCATAGTTAACCTATCTTTCCTTCTTTTGTTGTCACAACCGCTGCATGGACAAACCACTAGAGAATGGCCTCCAGCACTCTCGCCAAATGCATGCTGTAAGAATTCTTCGACCTTGACTATAAACAACAAGTCGTAATCGTGCTCGTCTCTCCAGAGCGTGTACATCCACTCACGGTCCTCCATCCTTTAATAGACGTATCAGCACATATGAGTCACCATCAATTGCATCTACGCGGTGTCCCTACTCTCTAATAGGTGAGTATAGGTCCTAATCCCACCCGTGGATACGTAGATGAGGTTAGTTTCCATGCTCCGCTCCTATCCGAGATGGAATTTCGGCAGCACCTCCCTGCTGTTCTCCTGATACACGTCCTACAAGGGAGAGTGTGTATCCAAAGAACAACAGGGGGGTGATGCCAAAACACCATCTCAGACCAGAGCAGACCTTGGAAACTAACTCATCTACGCATCCGCGGGCTGTCCAAAAAACGTGGACAATCCGAAACAGAAACACTCGCAGATATGCAAAGATCTGCATACCTCCAAAGATATCTCTTTCAGACGGGAGATGCCTAACTAGGCTACACCGATCTACGATGACAGACAAGCGGAAAAGAGGTGATTTATACCTAGGGTGTCGGTGAAGTCAGGCTAGCGAGGCAGTGGCGAGTCGACGTAGTGGCGAGGCGACGCAGTGCAGGCAGACCCGCGACACCGACGAAGACGATCGGGGACCTCCAGGTCACCTCCAATAGGCCCTGCTCTGCAAAAGAAGAAACACGGCACTATAAGTTCAAAATTTTGACAACACCTCCCCTGCACGGGGAGGTTTCCAAAACCTGCAAAAAACAACAGCACGAAGGCCGACAATCACAAATGGCACGAAGGCCGATAAGCACATCGGCACAAAGGCCGACATCACAACGGCACAAAGGCCGACAATCACAAATGGCACGAAGGCCGATAAGCACAGCGGCACGAAGGCCGAGCAGAGAAAGGGTGGATATACCTTGCCCGCGCTCGTAGGCGGTTCGATGACAGTAGGGACGTCGACGGGACGGGCACGCGGAGAAGACGGCCAAGGCACCTCCTCCTCCCCTCCACCTCGGCTTCCTCCCCCTCTCCCCTTCTCCTCCTCCTTCCTCTCCTCCTCCTCCTTCTTCCTTTTTCTTCTCTTTTTTCCTTCTCCTTCTTCTTCCTTTTCCTTCTCTTTCTTTCTCCTCTTTTTTCTTCCTTCTTCTTCCTTCTTCTCCTCCCTTCTTCTTACTGCTGCTTCCTCCTCCTTCTTCCAAGCCGACGGTAAGACCAGGGGAGCATGGGGGCGCGCGGGGCCGGCGCGTGCAGGGGAGGACGGTCGCGCGCGCCGGCGGTGGCAGCACGCGCGAACGGCGGCGCGCGCTTGGGAGCCACGCGGCCTGGCGGCGCGGCTGGGCTGGGGGGTGCTCGGGGGCGGGCGATGCAGGGGCGGGGGCGCGCCAGCGCGGTGGAGCGGGGTGGCGGCGCTGGCGGGCCGGGGATGCGCGCGCCGGGACCGAGCAGAGCGGGCGGGCGGCGCGGCCGGGCTGGGGGATGCTCGAGGGCGGGCGATGCAGGGGCGGGGGCGCGCGGTGGCGGGGGCTCGCTGGCGTGGGCGCGCCGACGCGGCGGAGCGGGGGTGGCGGCGCTAGCGGGCTGAGGATGTGCGCGCCGGGACCGAGCAGAGCGGGCGGGCGGATAGGGTTCTAGGGTGGGGGGGATTTTGGGTCGGCGGCCCATTTTCTATTGGGCCTTTGCCGAGTGCTCCAGAAAGGGGCACTCGGCAAAAAAAATTTATTATTTTTTAAAAACATATTTTGCCCGGTGTAAGCCTTGGGCACTCGGTAATTTTTTTTTAATTTTTTAAAACTTATTTTGCCGAGTGCCAGCGCCAGGCACTCGGCAAATTTTTTTTTATTTTTGAAAATCAACTTTGCCGAGTGCCCCCTGGGCCGGCACTCGGCAAAGCCCACTTTGCCGAGTGCCCCCCATGGCACTCGGCAATTTTTTTTTATTTTGGGCCCAAATTTTTTTCTGTGGCCTTATGACAGTATTTCAAACTCTATTTTAAAATTTGGGGCAATTTTGACTTTTCTTTGATATATTTTATTAGTTTATTTCGTTTCGTCGAATTTTTTAGGATATTTCAAATTTGAACTGCAGGTACATGGAATAATGAACTTTGGTCATCCAAGAATTGATACTCATGATATTTAGGGTATGTTTAGGCCGTATCCAGGAACTCACATGAAATCTCGAGCATCTCGTTGACGTAACATGTTGAGGTACTTGCTAGAAATGTGATTTTAAATTATATAAAATGCAAACGAAGTCCAAAAATCACGAAACTTGTCGAGGCATCGTGTTATCGCATGTGGAGGCTGTGGTAAAAAATTGTGAAGGTTTCGAGCAAGTTGTGACGTCGGATGCCAAAAACCCAGACACCACATGTGGAGATGTTTGGGTTTTTGGCATCCGACGTCACAACTTGCTCGAAACATTCACAATTTTTTACCACAGCCTCCATATGTGATAACACGACGCCTCGACAAGTTTTGTGATTTTTGAACTTCGTTTGCATTTTATATAATTTAAAATCACATTTCCGGCAAGTACCTCGACATGTTACGTCAACGAGATGCTCGAGATTTCATGTGAGTTCCTGGATACGGCCTAAACATACCCTAAATATCATGAGTATCAATTTTTGGATGACCAAAGTCCATTATTCTATGTACCTGCAGTTCAAATTTGAAATATACCAAAAAATTCGACGAAACGAAATAAACTAATGAAATATATAAAAAAAGTCAAAATTACCCCAAATTTTAAAATAGAGTTTGAAATACTGTCACAAGGCCACAGAAAAAACTTTGGGCGCAAAATCAAAAAAAAATTGCCGAGTGCCATGGGGGGCACTCGGCAAAGTGGGCTTTGCCGAGTGCCGGCCCAGGGGGCACTCGGCAAAGTTGATTTTCAAAAATAAAAAAAAATTTGCCGAGTGCCTGACGCTGGCACTCGGCAAAATAAGTTTTAAAAAATTAAAAAAAATTGCCGAGTGTCTGGGACTGGCACTCGGCAAAATAAGTTTTTTTTTAAAAAAAAATTTGCCGAGTGCCATCCGTTAGGCACTCGGCAAAATCTGATGGCAGGTGGCCGCCGTCACGGGCCGGGCACCTTTTGCCGAGTGGGACTTTTGCCGAGTGCCTGGCACTCGGCAAAGCCACCTTTGCCGAGTGCTTTATTTTACCGAATGCGGCACTCGGCAAAATATTGCTTTGCCGAGTGCCCCGATAAAAAGCACTCGACAAAGTCTCCGGCACTCGGGAAAGTACAGTTTCCAGTAGTGCATGCTCCCTTACCAGAATCATTCCACTAGAGAATGGAGAAGCTGGAGCTAAGAATCGGACAGGTGAAGCTTACCAAACATACTTTAACAACCTAATCACAAATGCAGAAGAGAACTCCTGTGAAAACAAGATATATGCATGTCTTCGTCGGAAAAATATGTAAGGTACGGATGTGTGTCTCCAATACGGAGAACGGTAAGATGCAAATAAAAAACGCAGTGGCCGTTTTGGGGATATAGATGAACAACCAATTCGAAGGAAGAAAACACAGCTCTATTCAGCTAGTTTCTTCGGCCAAGCAGTCATTCAGCATAAGAAATAACAAATCAAGACACGCTGGCACAAGGCCAAAATTGATCTATCGAGATCCACTTACCAGTGACAGTGTGCCAGCAGTGGAGAGTTCTGTTATGAATGAAGAATACATGAGTGATATTGGTTCGGCTCATCGCCTCTTTCCCGATGATACACTCAAGAAGGATATGAGCCGAAACAACATCACGCCATGTCGTCTTATTCTCTCACTTCTCTCAATCATTTCCCTCTGAATCGGATGCATCATGCACAGCTCCCAGAAAGTTGGCTACCCTTGTCTCCGCTAGCGCGCGCTTCATCTGTAGTATTCTGTAAGCGATGAGCAACCGAAGGATTGTGGGCTTTAAAGCGAACTAGTACGTTCTATGTATGGACAGCCTATATATGAAGCAGGCAAGCAGCAGCTCTCAGCACCCCTTTGCCTTTCTTCACTATCTATAAATAATTGGCGCTAGCTCCTGGATATGCCCAAGGATCAGGGGAAAACGATGCCCGTCGACATCGCTGGTGGGATCCCACTGACCTGCAGCTAACCTCTCCGATCTGAATTGTTTTAAGCACTGTGATAAAAAACTGGCTATAGTCCTTGTTTAGGGCAAAACAATCTAGTTCTAGTCCTAATGCCAGGCTGCCCCTCACGAGTCGGCGAAAGTGAAAACATGTGTCAGTTTGGATCATTGTATTTGTCAAGAATCTTTGTCCTTTCACGATTGGTATGTTGCAAACTCACCACCTTGTTGTCCATGTTCCTATGATTGTTGTACTATGTGTTTGGTTGCATATGCTACGGTATTCACTGTACCTACTATATACTAGATAATATATCTTAAACAATTTGAGCCATTACTTTTTATAGATTTTCTTAAATTAACTAATTTGCATGCGTAGCCTATCACGGAAAAGATGAACCTTGGAACAAACTCTACACGTACGTAGCAGCCTCAAATATAGCTGACAGTGACTGACGGTGTTAAATATCTATATATCTTTTGGCTTGATAACCTAACAGAAAAATAGAGATGGACCCATCGCTCTCAACTGAACATAAAATGGATAATCCCTTTTGCACAATCAGAGATACAATAATTCCCTTGCAGGACGTCGCTAAAACCATAAGTTCTTCTAGACAGCCACATGGTCTACAGAACATAGATTTCACTATGGTTTTCTATTGCAATATATGCAAATTTGAACAAGTATTATTAACAGATCTTTTCAGACCAATCTATATATATTTTTGCAATGTTTCGATCGAAGTACATATTATATATATGCATATATACAAATGAAAGCTCAAGATCTTTTTGGTGGAGAGCAGAACTAAAGATGGCAATGGGCCCCGATCCCCGATTCCCCGCGGGGAATTCCCCTATTAGGGGACGGGGATGGGATTAATTAACCCCTCACGGGGATTTAAATGGTAGGAAATCTTTCCTTCGTCGGGTCTAACGGGGCCGGCCGGGTCTGGTAGACTGTCCCCTGTCCCCGTTTCCCCGCGTCCCCGTTTTTCAAAGCCAGCCTGTTTACTCGGCCCATCAAAGCCCAAGTCGAACATACATATATAAGCAACAGAAAAATTAACTGCCCCCCAGTCCTCGTCCTCTCCTCTCCCTGTCTCGCCCGCCGCCGCCACATTGCTTAGCTGCATGTCACCTGCACCACACCCCATGCGCTACTGCAGTCCACAAGGTGACCCCATGGGAGCACCCGCGCGACCCTCCAACAGCGGCGGCGCATCCGCGTCTGGCTCCCCAGCGGTAGCAGAGGAGCATCACGTGTGGCTCCCTAACGGCAACAGCGCGCGGCACCCACAGGCAGCAATGGGTGCAGCGCGGGTCTCCTAGGCCAACGGTGGTTTCTTGAAGCAGGTAGGCACTGGAGCTTCAGATAAGACTTACTTGTCACCGGCGCCATGGATTTTTCCTTCACGTCACTTCTCAAGATCTTCCATGACCACACAATAGATTGAGCCCGTGAGCTTTGGCGGGGACGGGGATCCCGACGGGGAATTTTCCACATGTGGGGACGGGGATGGGGGAGAAAGTGTCCCGTAAGCTTTGGCGGGACGGGGATGGGGACGGGGACTTCTTCTCCCTACGGGGACGGGGATGGAGAGGCATTTCCCGACGGGGAATTTCCCGTTGCCATCTCAAAGCAGAACGTGCCACGTAGAATGTTAGATCTTACACGTGAATTCGGCAAGAATCTAGCGAGAAACTATATTTCAGTACCGTGCGAGTTTTATATGTTGTCATCTGCCAAGGTGATGGCCAGTTATGGTCACTGATTAGCATATGATGAGGCCACATGCATACGGCGGTTTGCCACTGGACAGGGGACGCATCTACAGTTGTATAGGAGTAGTACTATATAAATACACAGCAGAGATGTGATGTTTTTATTTTCTCTCCAGACATTAGCATATGAGTTTGCTTCGTACTCGCCAGCCAGGCAAGGACATGGACGTTTTTGTTTATTTATTTGTTCGTACAACACCAGTTAACTAATATTTATGATAGCAAAAGTGTTAACTAGAATCTTTTTTGCATATGGAATTTAGGGGGTGTTTGGTTCCGTGCACTAAATTTTAGTCCATGTCACATCGGACGTTCGGATGCTATTTAGGAGAACTAAATATGAGTTAATTATAAAACTAATTACATAGATGAAGACTAATTTACGAGACGAATTTATTAAGCCTAATTAATCTGTCATTAGCACATATTTACTGTAGCACCACATTGTCAAATCATGGACTAATTGGGCTTAAAAAATTCGTCTCGCAAATTAGTCACAATCTATGCAATTAGTTATTTTTTCGTCTATATTTAATACTTCATGCATGTGTCCAGACATCCGATAGGACAGGGACTAAAATTTTCCTGTAGAAACCAAACACCCCCTTAATATGGGCTGGCCAGATGGATAACAAAAGTCATATATACTACATCATCAGTCTCATATCGTAAATCAAACAATCTTAAGATAAACTATTTTTATATGAAAAAACTAATATTTATGATGGCTCCGTTCGCTTCGCTGAAAAAATAAGCCGAAACACTGTTCCGGCTGATTTGTTGTAAGAGAAAAATATTGTTCCGGCTGAAAAAACAAGCTGAAAAAGACGGATTATAAGAGAAGCGAACAGGGCCGATATCAAATAAATATTATTAGATTCATCATAAAATATACTATTAGAGCCAAATATTTCATACTTAAACTATTTAGTTTTTTTGAAAAAACTTAACATATTTACTGTCATAAATATCCAAAGTAAATCAAATATAATATACTTTTTTTAGAAACCGGGTGGCATTAGATTTATTGATATAAAAGTTTACATGCATTTCTTACAAAGACACCCCTGATAAAAGCAAAATTACATCCAAGTCCTTGTAAGACTTTCCCGGTCATCTTCAACGCCGGCCAC
Source organism: Miscanthus floridulus (assembly GCF_019320115.1). Classification (NCBI taxonomy): domain Eukaryota; kingdom Viridiplantae; phylum Streptophyta; class Magnoliopsida; order Poales; family Poaceae; genus Miscanthus; species Miscanthus floridulus. Next base: position 153,257,731 of record NC_089587.1, read on the forward strand.
CGGAGTCACCGCTCGACACGCCATCTCACGAAGAGAGGAGCGCCAAAGCTGCAACTTGAAGTCGATTCCCAGCTCGACGAAGGAACTTATGAAGAAACGACATACACTTTAAACGCTACATCAGTCGGCACACCGAAGAAGTCGATGCACACTTGAATCGTTGAACGCCCGAGCAATCTATCGCCGAGAGAAAGGAGATCCGGTGCCTCAAGACGTGTTGGTGACCTCCAAGCAACCAGCGACGAAACGACGCCAAAAGGGAGACTCAAACCCGATTTCTCAAGGTAGGAGGAAACATACCTCACAGCTCCATCCCCAGAAGACATGGTGCCACTACCGCGGTCGCCAGAGATGCTCTGGAGGAACAAAAGAACCGGTCGCCTAAACCCTAGGCCACTGGGATAAGCTCGCCTTCGCGCCACCGATGTCGAAGCGAAGAACCCTAACCCTAATCTAACTAGAAGTACTCTAATAGGAGAGAATATGTACACCACCCACCTGATCCCCGACTCTCCAGGCACACCGGCGCCACAAAGGCCACCGGCGGATAGGAGAGCCAGCAATTCCGGCGATGGGAGCTAGAATCGCCTCGAAGTCGCCTGTCTCCACTATAAAGGGAATGAGACGCTTCGAGTGCATGTCAATGTTGGTCCAACCTAACGTTAGCACAGCCCAAAAACGAATCTGAGCGTAGGCCAGATGAGAGATGACGCAAGACCCACTAGTCCATTGTGTCGTCCTGGCCCTTCAACTCAAATAAAAAGAAAATTCTATTGTGAGACATCTATTTTTTTTCAAATAAATGGTCAAGAAGCGAGGGCAAGCTAAACCTATTTGTTTCTTCTTATAATCGACTCGCTTATAACTGTTCTATGCAAGAACTTTTTCTATTCTCGATTTTCTTAGTTCAAAATTATAAAGCAGCAATAAAAAAAGGGCAAAAAAGAAACAGAAATAATAGAAGTTTGGAAATAGACATAGCATTAGTCCAATGTACAAGGAGCACTGCAACTGACTGTCGGCTTCCTTCAACCGTGCACAGAGAAAAAATGCAACCACACAAGAAAGACTCAGCGCGTGTTTAATTTCAGAAAGTTGGAATTTGGGGCTACTGTAGCACTTTCGTTTTTATTTGGCAATTAGTGTTCAATCATGGACTAATTAGGCTCAAAACGTTCGTCTCGCAATTTCCCACCAAACTGTGCAATTAGTTTTTTTCGTCTACATTTAATGCTCCATGCACAAGCCGCAAACATTCGATGTGATAGGTACTGTAGCACTTTTTAGGAATTTGGGGTGAAACTAAACAAGGGCTCAGGAAAAGTAACAACGCCAAAGGCCAGGGGATTTCCGGACAGAAAAAGGCTGCTTAATTAAGGCCTTATTTGGATACTCCAATGGATTGTGGAAGTTTGTTTCTAAAAGCAGATTATAGAAGCTAAGTTGTGATGCTGTTTGGATCCATGGATTATAAAAGATGAGTTGGACAACTTTTTAGAGAAAAATTACCATAGTGCCCTCACTCTTTGATTTTTATGTTTGTTGCTATGGAAGAAAGAGAGGGGCATAATAGTCTTTTGGTGTCTAGAAGAAGAAGCCAAGTTCCCTGAGCTTATCGGGAATATTAGGGTCTCTGTATTCCAGAAGCTCAGGAACCTAGCTTCTTCTTCTAGACAATCTTCTGCTAAAGATATGATGGCAAATATCAAAATATGTTCTCAGGCTAGAAACGACGACTACACATCATGAGTGAAAAGGACAAAGGAGGCACATGTATAACCTAGTTTAGATCTTGTTTGGATCAAAAGGATTCTTAAAAAAATTGAAGGAATAAATTCCACAAAAAAAGAAATACATTATGGTATTTGGAATGGAGGAAAGTTGAGTTTCTTTCCAAAGGAAAGGAATTTTGCTCTCTATTGCTATGCTTTCTTATGTTTTCATATTTTTTCCTCCATTCCAACAGCTCAAAGTATCTATTTTTATGTTTTTTAATCCTATAGTTTTTCACTGTTCAGTGCATAGGCAGACCCAGGAACGCAGCAGCCCAGGCGAGACAACGGTGATCTCCTAGTACACAGCTCCCAGCCCAAATAAATCATGCTCAGCTAATGGGCCGTCTACTGGGCCCTAAGGGATTATCAAGAGAGGAGCCCGGCCAAGGGCCCAAGGTCGCTGGCCCTGGGTCCGCCTATGATTCAGTGTATCTTATTTCCGTGTTTTTTTCATTCCTCTTATTTGTATTCTTTTATTTCACAAGCAGGTCATTAAGGGCCGTTGGAAAGGACACAAGAAATTTGATGTGACCAACCTCGCAGAGCTAAATTATCCGGATACTAGCAGTGCAGTAAAATAATTTGTATTTGTATTCCGATTACGACGCGGTTACTCCCTTCCAGTCCAGTTTAGTCCAGTCCTACTCGTATCAGTTCTACCTCTCGGCAGCGATCTCCAACACGTCGGTGGACGCACCCGCACCCGCACCCGCACCCGCACCCGCACCGGAGTCCAACTCGGTCCCGTCCCGTCCCGTCGGCCTCGCACTGATAAACCCTGAACCCAGCGACGCTACAAGACCACGACCAATCGCAAGACGCCCGCGCCGCGTCTCGTCTCGCTGATTTCGCCTCGTCTCTCCGTCCGACCCGAACGCCGGCGCCTCAATCGATCGGCCATGTCGCGCTCCATCCCTGCAGCCGACCCCCGCGACAGCACTTGGCAGACGGATCCGGCCCGCCGCATCGCGTTCCCCAGCGTCGCTCTGCCCGAGCACGACCACGACGGCGGCGGCATCGCGTTCCCCCACCCGGCGTACCGCGCGCTCTACGACCTCCCGACGTCGCCCGAGATGCTCTTCGAGGAGCAGGCGCGCCGGAAGGGCCTCACCTGGGGCGAGCACCTCACCCTGTGCACGGGCGTCGGTTACCTCACGGGCGCCGCGGCGGGCGCCGTCGCGGGGCTCCGCCGCGCGGCCGTCGAGGCGGAGCGCGGGGAGCCGCTCAAGCTGCGCGCCAACCGCGTCCTCAACAGCTGCGGCTCCGCGGGCCGCGCCTACGGCAACCGGCTCGGCGTGATCGCGATGCTCTTCTCCGCCACCAAGTCTGGCGTCAGCGGGTGCAGGTCTGGCGCGGACGACTGGATCAACGCCGCGGTCGCCGGGGTCGGCACCGGTGCGCTCTATCGCATGCCGGGCGGGCCGCGGTCTGCCATCGTCGGCGGCATTGTCGGGGGTCTCCTGGCAGGGGCCGCCGTTGTTGCAGGGAGGCCCATGCTTGGGAAATTCGCGCCAAATCTTGGCATCTGAAATATATGCTGTGTTTATTACGGCCTTACGGGTGGTGTACTATTGGCTGTATATATAATTTGATTTGAATACGAGTATGTCTCAATTTACATAGAAAGAATAATCGAAAGAGAATACCTTTTATGCCACAATTTTTTTCTGAACTAATTTATGATTCCCTGACATTCCGCTTTTCCTATGCATACTCTCTTCGGCTCTTCCCCTTCTTCAAAGCTTGAAGGGGACATATCAATTAAGAGGTCTGAGTTTAATTTTATTGTCGCCTGACCTTCAGACGTCGCATTGACAACTTAATTAGTAGCATGTTCACTTGTGTTTTGAGCCTTGGTCCTATTCCTGTAGATGTTTTATGTGATGCAGGCAGGATCATACAAAATAAACAAATACTTAAGGCATCTTGTTTAACCCAGTAACCACGGGATCAACTAATAAAGAATATAACATGACAAGACTACTTTGCACTATCCTTACCAGGACTCGATACCTCCTCTAAAACAACCGTTGCCCTCCCCGTGCCACCGCCTAGATCGCCCTCCTCTCTTCGTAGATTTAAGTTTTGTTGATCTTTCTTCATCGAGAAGTCATTAGGGGTCATCGACAAGCGTGGTGGCGACAATATAGTGCATTAGAATAAGGTCTCTCTGACCTCTTTACCTCGAAGGCGTTTGATCTAGTGTCACGAAGGGCAACGAGAGTTTGGTTTGTCAGTCCTTAGAAGGTGCAAACACATGGTGGATATGTGCCCATGTGGATGAGTGATAAGTGATTGTCAAGAGATGATAGAGCTTTGGTTTAATGTTGAGACTAACCATGGCGTGAGTACTGATGTGTGCAACATGTCTCTTTGTCATGTGATGTGTAGGCATTAAGCGTTGAGATGGTCAACGGCAATGGAGAAGGTCAAGCGAGTTCGTGCAGATGGACTGAGAGTGGTGAAGGACAGACGTGGAGGCTTGGACCGAGGGACCAATGGGAGGATGGACTATGGACGACTAGCATTTGGTGATGTCGACAAGCAAGTGTATATGTGGAGACGGCGTAGACGGTATTGCTCGAAGTCGAGACGGCGGTTGACCAAGTTAAGGCGGGTACGCGATGACTTGGTGATCGGGCGGTTGAGGACGAGTGGTGACACGCGTCGAGATCGTGGAAGATACGCAGTGGATACGCCTACTTGGGTTTGGCGGTTTTGGCCTCAAAACCATGGGCGACAGGTTTGCCGGGTTTGGGCCTCAAAACCCAGGACAGGATCTCGGGACAGAATGTGTCATCATTGGAGAGCTTGCGTCGAGGCGAAGTGTCTTCGTGCGATGCAAGGAACTCAACTTGGACCATTTCGCCCATGTGCTTAAGTGGTTCAAGAAAAATATCTAGGAGTAATCTTAGAATGTGTAATAGCCCTATAAATGAGAATAGAGGCTGTCTAAGACAACCATCCTTCCTACCTAGTCATTTCCTACTATCTGTAGTCTGAAAGCATGAAAGCCTAGAGGATTTGTGTTTATATATTTACATGTGAATTGATCTTACTCCCATGTCTCATTCTCATTTCCTTACCACCAAAATTAATGGTTAATCTGTTTTTAAATAATTTTGTAACAAAAAAAATAAAGGGAGACGATAATATTATTTGAGCTAGACGTTACTGCACTCATCATTAAATATGTAACTCTTATCACAAATTCACGTACACTTGAATAAAAATACCAAATCATCAGGCCAAATAACCTCTCATCTATTCAAGATATATCAGGTTTCATTTTTAACTAAAACTAGAGAATCAACCAGCTTCAACAGATCCTTGTGTCTGTTCTCCATTGAGGCTTCCAGAGTAGCTGCCTTGTTGATGGTAACATGTATGGGATCCTCTGCTGCGACAAGCATGTCACTCATCAAGTCATAGTTCCCGCCATAACTTTTACCCCGTTCGTGAAGCTTGAAGAAGAACACAAATCCATCCAACACGATAGCCCCCTGGTATGTTGTTTTCACGTGGCCATGAGGTACAAGTAACCCACCACTAACATATACTTCAGTGTCAGCGTCACCGTTTTGACCTTCTTTGGAACTGGAGGCTGCTCCAATTCTTCCCAATGGCGCTTGGGTGGGCATGGAACCGAGGGCTGTTGGGGTTTCAGTGACCGTGGTGGAGAGAGAGGTGGTGGTGGCGTCTGTGGGTGTTGAACCGAAGGCTGTTGGGGTATCGGTCCTGGTGGCAGCGGTGGTGGTGGTGGTGACCCATCTGGTCCGAAACTGAAAGTGATGGGCGGAATGGTGGTGGTGGTGTAGACATGCCCAAACGCGGCGGTATAGGAAAGCGAAGGGCGAGATGGGCAGAAGTGAGAAGCAGAGGACGTCGACGCGCCGTGGTATTGCCCCTCGAGCTCAAGGCGAGGGTTTTGCGCCTAGGGTTCAGGGTTTTGCCGCTCAAGCTCAGGTCGAGGGTTTTGCGCCCCGGCTTCTGGGTTTTGCTCCGAGTGCCGGCTCATGACGATGCTCAGCGGGGGTGGCTCGATGAGGGTATGGAGGAGCGGCGGCCGGCTGGTTTAGGATTTCGAGCGGCCGGTGCTGGTTAGTTTCGGAGGCCTGAGGGGAGATTGCCTGGAGATGGTGCGGCCAAACCGCCAGATAGGTCAGTCGTTTCGGGGTGGTTTGGTGCGACCTGTTCCTGCGGTCTTCGTGCTCGTCTAAGGATGGCAACGGGGATGTACCCGTCGGGTATCGTCGGAACGTTCTCTTCCCCGCTACGGAGAATTCATCCCGTCCCCGTCCCCGTTAACTGTCTCGGGTATAGATTCTTGCCCATCCCTGTACCCGTCGGGCATCGGTCGGGTAACAGATACCCGACGGGTACTGCATACCCGATAAACAAGGACACTTGGGGTCGTAACTTTGTAATCGGAGACGTTTCTTCTTCACCCGGGTATAAGTGTCGGAGTCTCGAAGATGCCGAGGAGAAGGTGCGAGGTTGCGAGGAGGACGAGCAAAGGTGGTAGAGAGACCGAACTGAGGAAAGCGAGGGGCACGAGCGCTCGTGAGGCAGGCGTGCTTATGCTGCTGACGGAGATGGTGAGAAAAAATTGAACTAGGGTTTCTAGAACACACAAACTATATATATGATTATTCAGATTTAGGCCAAAATACCTATGTTGAGCTTCTTTGGGCCTAATACTCGCATGACAGCCCAAATAGTCGGGTTCCCCAATGGGTAACGGGGACGGATAAACATGAAACGTTCTCGTACCCGCTATACCCGTCGAAGATGAATTTTTGCCTATTTAGATGCTCACAGATAAAGATATAATTTTATCCCCGTTTCCTAATAGATCAAATACCTGTCGGGTATCAGGTATCAGGGCCCGTTGCCATCTTTATGCTCGTCCATAGGCATTCCTCACGATGCAGGTGGGTCGGCAGTGGGTCAACCAGTGTCTAACCCAAACGACCCATTAAATATTTTTTGGGTTTTGGGTTGACCCACAGATGCGGTGGGTTACCCGATACACCAGAATTGAGTACGGGCGCACATGCAACCAGCGTTGCCGCTCTTAAACAAATGCACAGTCAAGTAAATAATGATTATACTTCAGCCGTGAGCACAAGCAAGTTAAAAATAGAGATTTAATAGAAATGTCCATGCCACAGTAAATACAAACTGTAGATGTCAGATCATCCGTGAGCAAGTAAAAAAATTATTAAAAACCAAACAACATATATGAAAGAAACAATTGCAAATCACTGAATTTCCGTTCACAGGTAAGTGGAATAGAGAGTCTATTAGCAGTTCTCTCATCATGCCAGGACCAATACAAACCAGAAAACACTTAAGCTATATATATCAAAAAAGGCAGGACGTGAGGCCTTACAAATTGTAAAAATAAGTCAAGTCTCAAGTCACATCATCACAACAAGGCCGGTTCAGTTCTTCATTACAGATGATGAGAACATCTTTTTTTACATCACAAGAACAGCAATAATCCAAAAATAATCCAGTGTTATGCGCCAGCATAGAAGGCCGGTTCAGAACAAGGAAGTTCATCTACAGTTGCTCGATGCAGATTATCTTCAGGGATCTCACCAAGAAAAAGATGGGGTAGAACATGCAAATCTAGACAATCCTTCATCTGTTCCTGCTCAAAACTTCACCCAATAAATAACATAAAAACAGGATTACTTCTATAAAAAAAATAACATTGTATAAAAACTGTGAATGTTTCTTTAGGAACTCTGAATGTTGTTGCATAGTTCAAATGTAGTTCTTGCATTGCTGCATTGTGAGAGCTCTAGTAGAAACTGTATTATTTGAGTTCAGTCTTCAGTGTCAGAGGATTATATATAACCCGTGGTGCCCCGGGCTTCTGAAAGCCCTAATTTAGTTTTGGATAATTGATGAAACATAGGACTAACCTTTGATATAAGTATGTGATTTAGATAAGGTAATCCAATCCAAGTGGTGAAGCTAGATGATGATCATGGTGGATGGCGATGACCAAAAGATGATCAAGTGCTTCACATGTGGAAAAGAAGAAAGACAAAAACAAAAATCAAGGAGATCAAGACAAATGTATAAGATAGGTTTTTGTTTTGGCACTTAAGACATCATATAGTGTGTAAGTGCATTTAGGATCGATAGCCGTACTATAAAGAGGGAAAATCTTTGGCTAAGTGGTTATCGAGTGCCATTAGATGACATGACTCTTGCATATGCATTTAGGAACCTAGCGTGCTAACTTTGACCCTTGTAAAATGCTTTAAAAAAATGCTAACACACGTGCACACAAGTTCTACACACTGTGGTTAGCAACTTGGAAGCAAGGGTGAAGAGGTTGGGGACTTAGAAAAAGAAAAAGAGGAGAAAGTACTTGACCTGCGCGTCTGGTCATTTATAGCCAGTGGAGGCGCTGCGGTGGCCGAGGGCGCGGTGCAACAATCGAACGTAGTGACCTAACGTTGTCGGTGCGTCCGATCATGCTGTCTAGAGAAGGTGCAGGGCGGCTTCGCGACCGAACACTGGAGAGAAGTTGTGAACGAACACGCAGGGGCTGCGTCAGGTCTAGCGTGATGTACGCTGGCGTCAGCATCACGGGCGAGCGCAGAGAGGCGAAGTACTATCGGACTCTGGGGCGCATCTAGTCCCTAGTGACCTGACGCGTCTGGTCCATTAAATCTGTCTCTGGATGTTTACTAGAAATGAACGGACGCTGCGCGTTCGAGCGTCAGGTGACTTGAGCGTCGCGTCCGGTCATTACTTAACTACGCAAGCGCTGGAACTTGACTGTTGGGATCGAGCGATCATGGTTGAATCGTGAGGACACATGGACGACGATGGAGGACTGGACGCGGGGGGGCTGTGTCCGGTCATACCTCATCTGCGCGTCCGGTCGGCCCGAGAAGACAGGCAGTGAGGGGGCCAACGACTCTTTTGTGGTTGGCTCCCTATTTAAGTGTGTTGGCTGGCCCTAGGCTCACTCTCTTAGCACTTTGACATACTTGACATCCTTGTGAGCCTAAGTAAACACCTTCCACTCATCTCCATCATTGATTCATCATCATAGTGAGATTATGAGTGATTCCAAGTGCATTGCTTGAGTGATTGCATCTAGTGGCACTTGGGGATCTATGTGGCTGTGGATTTCTTGTTACTCTTGGTGGTTGCCGCTACCTAGATGGCTTAGAGCAGCGGAAGAGCTTCGGCACGTGGTGGTGATTGTTCGTGGCCGGCTCTGGTGATTGTGAGGGGCCTTGCACCTTCCCCGACGAAGAGCCGCAAGGTAGCTCTAGTAAATTGCTTGTGTCATTGAGTTACCTCACTTGTAGGTAGGTTCTTGCAGTGTCCAATTGTGTGGACGAGGTTTGTGCAACACCTCTTAGCCGTCGAACCACCAAGTGTTGGTCGACACAACGGGGACTAGCGTGCCAGCAAGCACATGAACTTTGGGAGAAAAATCTTGTGTCTCTTGTGTGATTGGATTTCTCTCGGTGATTGAATTGACTTCATATTGTGATTGGTTCATTTGGTATAATCACCCTACTCACTCCATTACTTTCATGCAAACTAGTTGTAGCAAGCTCTTTAGTGTAACTAGTTTTGAGAGCTTGCTTGGTAGTTCAGTTTCTTCTAGTGGAGCTCTTTAGTGTAGCCTTGTTGAGAGCTCTTAGTGAGTATTGACTTAGTCTCTTGTGTGCCTAGAGATCATAGCTACTAGAATTATTGGGTAGGTGGCTTGAAAACATTCTAGAGCTAGATCAAGTTTGCATTTTGCCATTTAGTTCACTAACAAATTGCTCTAGTGGATTTGTAGAGTTTTAAATAGGCTATTCACCCCCCTCTAGCCGTATTAGGACCTTTCAAGTGGTATCAGAGCCGTGGTCACTGTTTGATTGAAGGCTTAAAAACCTCGATGTCAAAAGATGGTTCAAGTTATGTTCAACCATGTGGGGAGCAAACCACCGTTCTTTGATGGTACATGCTATGGCTATTGGAAGAGAAAAATAAAGATGTATCTTGGTTCAATCAATGATAAAGTGTGGGATGTGACAGAGAGTGACTATGTGATTATTGATCCCACCAATCTCACCAACCAAGACAAGGCAAATAAGCAATGCAATACAATGACTCTCAACACCATCTATAATGCCATTGATTCAAAGGTGTTTGAGCAAATCAAAGATCTTGAGAGAGCAAGTTGAGTTTGGAAGAGATTGGAAGAAACATATGAGAGCACACCGGCGGTCAAGAGTGCCAAGCTATATATTCTTAAGGACAAGTTGACAAACTTCGAGATGAAGGATGATGAGAGCATTCCGGAGATGTTCCATAGATTGCAAGTGATTGTCAATGACTTGAAGGCTTTGGGTGAGAAGATAAATGATGATGATGTTTCTCACCGATTCTTGATGTGCTTACCTCTAAGATTTGAGATGTTGAAATTGCTCATCATAAGAGGAGGATTGAAGGAGCTTACTCCTAACTAAGTACTAGGTGATGTCATGACATAAGAAACATACCATGTGGAAAGGAAGAGGGTTGACAAAGATGAAAAGAAGGAAGACAAAGACAACAAGAAGAAGAAGAGCATATCATTCAAGGCTAGCTCATCATCAAAGAACATAGGCAAGTCCAAGAAAGAATCAAGTGATGATGAAGATGCTATTGACATTGATGATGAAGCTATGGCTCTCCTTGTGCGCAAGATGGGCAAATTCATAAAGAAGAAGGACTATGGTGCAAGAAAGAGAAGATATCACAAAAAGGAGTATGTGAGGAAATGCTACAAGTGCAAGAGCCCAAATCATATTGTAGCGGATTGTCCCTACAATAGTGACAATGATGAGGATGAGAAGAAGAAGCATAAGGAGAAGAAGGAGAAGAAGGAGAAGAAAATGACTTTCACAAAAAAGAAGAAGGGAAGTGACTATGTAGTCACTTGGGATAGTGATGGCACCTCCGATGATGAAGATGATGACTCTAGTGATGATGATAAGAAATCCATCAAGAAGACACTAGTAAGCATCGCCATCAACAACAAGCCTTCTCTCTTTGACACTCCATCGACATGCCTCATGACAAAGCCTACCAAGGTAAAATATGATATGAGTGATGACGATGCTTGTGAAAGTGATGATTGTAGGAGTGATGAAGATGATGAGGAGTACACCAAGGAGGAGCTCTTGGACATGTGTGAGCAAGTACACGCTTGCTTTGAGATGAAGAGAAAGGAGTGCAAAGAATTACGCAAGAAGGTCAAATCTCTTAAGCAATCCTTTGATGAGCTAAATGCCACTCATGAGAGGCTAATGAAAACCCATAAGAAGCTTGGCAAAGCTCACTCTAAGCTTGAAAAGACTCACTCTTCTCTCCTTGAGCAAGTCAATGAGGAGGAAGCCAAGAAGGAGCAAGTGATTGTGTCATGTGATGTGGGACTAACATGTGATATTATTGATGAATCTTTTTATAAGCCCATTGTTGTTGCTCCCACTAACCCTTCTTGTAGCACTATCACTTCTACCTCACCTACTAGTGATGGTTTCACTTGTGATTCCACACTAATGGTTGAGAATGAGACACTCAAGAAGGAGGTCAATGAGCTCACTCACGTCTTAGACAAAGCCTATGGTGGTGAGGACCGCTTGCTTATGTGCTTGGGTAGCCAAAGAGCATTTCTCTATAAAGAGGGATTGGGCTATACCCCCAAAAAAGGCAAGGCCACCTTTGCTCCTTACAAGACTAGTTTTGTGAAGAATAATGTTTGGTATTGCTTTAGTTGCAAGTTAGTTGGTCACAAAGAGCATGACTGCAAGAACAAGAAGTCACATGCTAATGTATCCTTTATTAAGTTTGATTCTTATTATTTGCTTACTAAGGGTACCAATGGTGTGAATGCTAAGTTTGTTGGTACATCCTTGTTGGGCCCAAAGAAGAAGGTTGTCGACGAAATATGGTCGGCAGTCTACCTAGGGGTATGCCCAAGGAAGTAGATTATTGGCAGACAGGTGCACAAGCTATGAACGAGATGGTGACGCAAGACAGACATAAGGTTTTATCTAGGTTCAGTCACCGTGAAGGCGTAATACCTACGTCCTGCGTCTGATTGTATTGCTATATGTTAATGAGATCCTTTTTGAGAGGGGTCCCCTGCCTGCCTTATATAATCTGGGGGGTAGGGTTACAGATCTAGAAACTAATCCCAACCAGTTACAATTACCATAGGTGGCTGGATAAGGATTCCTATTCTAACCGACCAGGATCTTGCTTGATCTCCAAGTCTGCCTTGATTCCTTATGTGGGACTCCGTCTAAGTAGATCGGCTAAGCTGCGCATCGTCTTCTAGTGGGCCGGACCCCCTGGTCCGGGTCAACCCAAACCTAGTTGTAAGGGTATAGGGGTTAATATCCCCACAGCTAGTCCCCGAGCACCATGTATTATGTTGTGACACGCCATTTGATCTTCTTCGGCTAATGCAGTCTGTCTTCATATCATCTCCAACTGGTTGAAACATTGACCAAGCAAATGTGCCAGTATTCTAGTCAGCACAGAAAGCAGTAGACCATGATTATAGCCAAAGATTTTGGTTGTTCGAAGAATGCATGGTGCTCTAAAGAAAAAAGAAAAAGATTTCTTTCCTGATCAAGTGTGCCCACTTGTATTTCTAAAAAGAAATGTAAGTGACCCTTGTACAGTAGTAGTTATGGCCAACAGTCAGAGCGTAGGGGTCGATAAAATAAGCACATTCACCGCAAGGTGAAGTGTGCCCACTTAGTCCCCGAGCCTGGTAGTAGGTGACGTAGGCATGTGGTGCCAGGGTCTAAAAAGAATTCCCAGTTAAGTTGAGAATCCAATCGTCGTACAAGCGATACGAGCTGCACCGGTAGGTGCATCGTACCAATGTAGTCCCCGAGCTTGCTGGAAGGCGAGGTATTAGCCTTGTAGCAAGGTCTAAGTGAGAAAAAATAAATGCCTCTCGACTGTATGTGAGTACAAATCACATGTAGCCGAGGAGAGCGGTCCCCAAGCAATGGTCAGAGAGTGGTCGGGGCAGTCCCCGAGCGCAGCATGGGGAAAACGATGAATCCCCGAGAATAACCGTAGTCGGGACAGTCCTCGAGCACAAAGGTAGTCGGGACAATCCCCGAGCACGAGGGCGGTCGAGATAGTCCCGAGCACGAGAGTGGTCAGAACAGTCCTCGAGCATGATGGTGGTCGAGATAGTCCCCGAGCACAAGGATAGTCGCGATAGTCCCTGAGCACGAGGGTGGTCGGGACAGCCCCCAAGCACAAAAAGTGTGGCAAAAAACCATATGCCACTTTTACTATTATTTTATGTATTTATTTATTTATTTGTTCTAACAAGTCCGATCTGACATGTCTGGTCAAAAAAGTAGACGGGTATAGCACGTCATACTGCCTTTTTGTCTTGTTAAGCAAACAGTTACATGGCACCTGTCAGTAGGTGCGTCAGCGTGGGCCCTCCCACACTAGCAACGAAGAGGCGCATATATTGGCGTAGATCTCGAGGCTAAGTAATACTGCAAACGTGAAAACAGAAGATGTGCCAAGGACCTTAACCTCATCAATCTGGTGCTAGCAGAAGATGTGCCAAGGACGCCGCAGCTGGGATTGATCGAGAGATGCCAAAGGGCATGGGGATGGTTCCATGGGTTTGTAAAGGAGGCGGGAGAGTACGCAAGTGAACATGTGCTAAGCATGGTACGTGCTCACTACCCCCTGATTGATCTCAAGCGCCTGGAGGCTAGATACCCAAAGGAGGTAGATCCAGACAAGGCCGAGGAGCTATGGATGACCCAGCTGGACTTGTCGGCAAAAATAATTGGCGATATTAACATGTGTGGAGGTGCGACACCACCCGTACAAGGAACACCATCAACAAGTCAGCTGGGAGCACCGTCATCTTCAAGCCAACCGACGAAGCCTGCGGTCTCGACCAGCCAGGCATCGGCGGGGCCATCTTCTTCAGCTCTATCAATGCCAGAGTCCCCGAGACCCGAGCACGATGTCAGGCCCAGCGAGCAGTAGGCGCTGTGTGCCCCGACCAGCCAATAGTGTAGGCTATAGCTGTAGAAGAAAATGTAGTTGGGTTATTATAAACTTGGACCTTTTTAGGCAAGCTTGTAATAACGTACTTGTATATCAACATAAGCTTGTTTGTTTTGTAGAAAACGTGTTTAAGCTTGGATATCGTGTTGATGTAACTAAGTTAGAACGTGTTGGTGTTCTGTTTAGTTGTACTAGTTTAGTCAACACGTCATCCTGAAAGGTTTGTATGGCCCTGGTTTGTCTTGCGGTCGGAGTGTGAGGTGCGTAGCTTGTGCACATGTAGAAACACACAAGTCAAACCAGAGAGCACCTACCGATCACCCGTAGCGTAGAGAGCGGATCCCATGCATGCGTTGGGAGGAACCGGAGATAGGGCCTGCTCCGAGAACCCAAGAAGGAATGGTGGTCGGTTTTAATTGGTAGAGTTAGAATAACAATAGACTTCGAAGTGACACATTAGAATGGTCGAAGAAATCATAATAACTTTATTGAAATAAATCAAAAGTACAAGAGGGGTATATATCTTAGTAGCTAAGCATAGAAACGTCTAAGCTTGTCGATGTGCCAGGAATTGGGTATGTCTGTGCTGTCTAGGCGAACTAACCTGTAAGATGTAGGGCGTGTAACCTCCTTGATCATGAAGGGTCCTTCCCATGGGGTTGCGAGTTTGTGGACACCAGCCTAATTCGTCTTCCACTGCTTACTACGACGCATCAGGCGTTCGTTTTCTGTCTGATCAGTGTAACCGCTACCGTCTGTCAGGTACTTGATGAAAGGTACTCTCTAGTCAGGCTTCTTAGTGGTTGGAGGTGGTTTGGTGGTGTTTGACGCTGGAACCATAGCCACCAATGGCTGGTCTGGAGGCTTGTAGACCGCGGGATCTTCTTCTTTGATGGAGGGCGTGAGCAGGTCTTGAACAAATACGCCATGTGGGACTTTGGCTTGGGATGATCCTAACTTTGACAGCGCATCTGCTGCTTGATTTTTGTCCTAGATCACATGTGTGTACTCGATGCCATAGAACTTGCCTTCTAGCTTTCTGATCGCTCTGCAGTATGCGTCCATCTTTTCACTAGTCGTATCCCAGTCCTTGTTGAGTTGGTTGATGACCAGAGCCGAGTCTCCATAGACATAGAGACGCTTGACACTGAGCTTGACCGCAATGCGCAGACCGTGTAGGCATGCTTTGTACTCAGCGACGTTATTAGACACCGGGAAATAAATCCTGAGGACATATCGGAGCTGCTCCTTGGATGGTGATATGAAAAGGACTCCTGCTCCTACGCCGTTGATGTTGAGAGAGCCGTCGAAGTACATCTTCCAATACTCGATGGCCCCCTGAGAGGCAGGTGTGCTTAAGTCTATCCACTCGATGATGAAATCAACAAGTGCCTGCGACTTGATTGTAGTACAGCTTGCAAATTCCAAGGAGAAAGGGCATAGCTCCATTGCCCATTTGACGATGCGCCCATTTGCATCCTTGTTGTGAATGATGTCTCCTAGAGGGTACTCGGTCATGACCACCACATGATATCCGTCAAAGTAGTGTTTCAACTTTTGGGATGTAATTAGTATGGCGTAGATCAGTTTCTGAATCTATGGGTACCTGGTCTTGGATTCACTGAGCACCTCACTGATGAAATAAATTGGTCGCTGTACCTTGTAGACGTGGTCGGGCTCATCGCGCTCGACCACCATGGCAATGGAGACCACTCGATTAGTTGCCGCAATGTAAAGCAGGAGGGTTTCGTCTTCTCTGGGAGCATTGAGGACCAAAGGTGATGTAAGGAATTGTTTTAGCTATGTAAAGGCAGCGTCTACTTCCTTCGACCACTCAAACTTCTCGGATGCTTTGAGCAGCTAGAAAAACATATTTTTAGCAGTAGCTAGGAGCACTGTGACCGATTCAGGTCTTTTGCGGAGGAGCTTGTCCCTTAGGGCATCATGGAAGCGGAGACCAGTGATGAAAGCTTCGATTGCCTCATTGTCGGAGATTGATGGGACCTTGATGCGCATCTCCAAGAAGCATCAGACGTACTTGTGTAGTGGCTCATCTTTGCGATCTTGAATCCACTGTAGATCATATTTGTTGCCGGGTTGTTCGCAAGTAGCAATGAAGTTGTCGATGAATGCTTGCTTGAGCTCTTGCCAAGAATCAAAGTAGTTTGCTGGCAAGCTGACCAGCCATTGGTGGCCTGCATGGCCGATGATGACTGGGAAGTAATTAGACATGATGTGCTCGTCAGCCATTGCTGATCTGCACATGGTTTCGTAGAGCATGACCCATAACTCGGGGTTCTCCTTGCCGTCGTACTTCTAGAGTTTTTCAAGCTTGAAGTTTTTTGGCCACATGACTTGGCAAAGGTGAGGAGTAAACTGCTTCAAACTTGGAGGGCTGTGGGTAGTATCATATTCCATACGGCAATATCTTTTGTGGGATGCACGATCGTTGGCTCTTTGGTTAATGTGATCGCGCAGATCGCGTTCTCCGAGGGAATGGCGGAGATCATTATTGCCATCATGGCAATCCTGATTGCCACCCTGGTTGACCCCGCGACCGCGGTTATTATGGCGATTGTCATGGTTGTCATCCCAGTAGTCATGGCGGTTGTCATCCCGACCACCATCATGACCACCGTTTCTACCTTGATGGTTGTCTGGTGGGTCGTTGTTGCGCGAGCCACGTTGGTTGGGTGGCTGTGGGTGACTTGAGTACTGGCGACTATGGCTTGATTCGACTGAGACAGATGGAGCCCGGGCTTGGTTTGCAATCTCTGCAGTCTGGGCTATAGCAGCCGTCAGGTAGGCTTGTACATCATCACAAATTGCCTGGATTTCTAGGGTATTGGGTGGTCGTTGCATTGTCACCATAGCAACAGCTACGTTGGTGCTTGGAGTCCTGAAGACCTACTTTTCCCCTACCCTATCAAAGGCATTGTTGAGATCGCGTGGCTAGAACCTTATGCGTCGTGCCTCCTCTTCTGCCTCGGCTTCGGCTTGTCTGCGATTAAACCGGTCAATATTGCGTGCTTCGCGTGCTAGCCTTTCTTGTTCTATTTCGCCAACTATCGGTGGTTCGTCATTACTGACGACATTGATCAAGTCTTCTCACCTTGGTGGGAAGGATGGGAATTATGGGAACCCCGGGGAGTGGTCTAGGATATCCAGATCGTATTCAACTTCTTCATTGTCACAATGCTAAAACTCAGTGTGGACGAAGCCATTAGATGCGATGCTGGAGGGGGAGCTTGAGCCGCCCTCTTGAACTGTGTGGACCGATCCTTCTTGTTACTCCTCAATCCAAACCATGTTGACGAAGTTGCGTGGCTTTGGCCGAGGTCGATGTATAAAACATAGATTCGAGCAGCATTGTATATTATACGTATAGTTGGAAGCAGTGTTTCATAGGCCATAGGGCTGAGCCTGGTAATTCTCCATCAAGGCTGCGCACTCAGAGAGCCGAAGACCCATTGCGGGGGCTGGTCGGTGACGAACAGAGTGCCCTTCAGGAGTAGACGTGACCACGAGATCCATACCGAGTCATGTAGGATGACTAGCCTGAGCTAGTCAGGTTAATCTATTGTGGGTAGTGGTTACCTGCTCAGTAGGTTGATTTTGAATCGAATCTACCACAGCTAGGGTTTCAGCAAGCTTGGTGCTGACCTGATCGATGGAGTCGAGTAGGTCAGTGTTGTCGATCTACCTCCCTTTGTAGCGAGGGAGCGAACGATGGGTTGTCGGTGTGGCTGAAGATGATGCCGGTGTGGTCGGAGCCAGATCCAACATGGTTGGAGCCATAGCTGATGCTGGTGAAGCAGTGGCCGACATAGATTGGATCTGTGCCTCCTCCGTGGTCATGGTGATGAAGTTGTCGGAGCCAGTGGTCTAGGTGATCTGGCTGATGGTGAACGTGAGGCCGTTCGGCATAGCCATGGAACCAGGGATGATGACCATCTTGTTCGTCTGGGGAGCAGTACGCACACTCCCTACCTGGCATGCCACTATTAATGAAATATGATCGGCAGTCTACCTAGGGGTATGCCCAAGGTAGTAGATTATCGACAGACAGGTGCACAAGCTACGAATGAGATGGTGACGTAAGACAGACACGAGGTTTTATCCAGGTTCGGCCGCCGTGAAGGCATAATACCTACATCCTACGTCTGATTGTATTGTTGTATGTCAATGAGATCCTTTTTGAGAGGGGTCCCCTACCCGCCTTATATAGTCTGGGGGGTAGGGTTATAGATCTGGAAACTAATTCCAACCAGTTACAATTGCCATAGGTGGCCAGATAAGGATTCCTATTCTAACCGACCAGGATCTTGCTTGATCTCCAAGTCTGCCTTGATTCCTTACGTGGGACTCCGAGCAGATCGGCTGAGCCGCGTGTCGTCTTCTAGTGGGCCGGACCCCCTGGTCTGGGCTGGCCCAAACCTAGCCGTAAGGGTATAGGGGTTAATACCCCCACAAAGGTCATTTGGGTACCAAAGAGCTTAGTGACTAACCTTCAAGGACCCAAGCAAGTTTGGGTACCTAAAAAGAATTGATCTTCTTTTGTAGGTCAATTAAAAAGCTGGAGAATGACATTTGATGCTTGATAGTGGGTGCACACAACACATGACCGGTGATTCAAGAATGTTCAATTCAATCAACACAAGTGATAACAATGGGGTTGATAGTATAACATTTGGAGATAATAGCAAAGGCAAGGTCAAAGGGCTTGGTAAGATTGCAATATCCAATGACTTGAGCATTTCCAATGTGCTACTAGTTGGGAGCTTGAACTTCAATCTATCATCGGTAGCTCAATTATGTGATCTTGGTTTCAAGTGCATATTTGGTGTGGATGATGTAGAGATCATAAGTGTAGATGGCTCTAACTTGATATTCAAAGGATTTAGATATGAGAATCTATACGTGGTTGACTTCAATGCTAGAGAAGCTTAATTGTCAACATGTTTGTTCACTAAGTCTAGCATGGGTTGGTTATGGCATAGAAGGCTTGGTCATGTTGGAATGAAACAATGGAACAAGTTGATTAAGCATGATCTAGTTAGAGGCTTGAAAGATGTCACATTTGAGAAGGATAAGCTATGTAGTTCATTTAAAGTTGGAAAGCAAGTTGGAAACACTCATCCTAAGAAAAGCATCATGATCATATCTAAGGCATTTGAGTTAATGCATGTGGATTTGTTTGGACCAACAACATATATTCGCATTGGGGGAAACAAATATGGGTTTGGAATAGTGGATGATTATACAAGATATACATGGGTAGTATTTCTTATTGATAAGAGTGATGTGTTTGCAACCTTCAAGATATTTATCAAGAAAATTCACAATGAGTTTGAAACAACCATCATGAAAGTAAGAAGTGACAATGACAGTGAATTCAAGAATACAAGAATTGATGAGCTATGTGATGAGTTTAGAATTAGGCATCAATTCTTGGCCAAGTACACTCCATAATCAAATGGTCTTGTTGAGAGGAAGAATAGAACTTTGATTGACATGGCAAGATCAATGTTGAGCGAGTACAATGTTAATCATTCTTTTTGGGCCGAAGCAATCAACATGGCTTGCTACTATAGCAACCGACTCTATTATCACCATTGAAAGAGAAGGCACCTTATGAGCTCTTGAATGATAGAAAGCCCAATATTGTATATTTTTGGGTTTTTGGTTGCAAATGCTACATATTGAAGAAAGACACTAGATTGAGCAAGTTTGAGAAGAAATGTGATGAAGGTTTCTTGCTTGGTTACTCTACTACTAGCAAATCTTATGGAGTTTGGAATTTGGCTAGTGGTACTCTTGAGGAGGTGCATGATGTTGAATTTGATGAAACAAATGGTTCCTAAGAGGAAGATGAGAATCTAGATGATGTTAGAGGCACTCAATTGGCCAATGCAATGAAGAAGATGGACGTTGGTGATATAAGGCCTAGAGAAGTGATTGAAGTTGAAGATGATAAGAATTAAGTGCTCTCTAACTCAAATGTGCAAGCTAGTGATTCTCATGATCAAGGTTAAGTTAGTACAAGTGATGACAAAGTGCAAGATCAACAACAAGTGGCTAGTTCATCTCAAACAAATGAGCAATCAAGTTCAAATGCTCCAACCAACCAATGTTGCAAGAGATCATCTCTTGGATTCTATAATTGGTGATATCTCAAGAGGTGTGCAAACAAGATAAAGATTAGCATTATTTTGTAAACATTTCTCATTTGTGTCATCAATTGAACCTAAGAAGATAGATGAAGATTTGTTGGATGTTGATTGGGTGAATGCCATGCATGAAGAACTAAAGAACTTTACAAGAAATCAAGTATGGGAGTTAGTTGAGAGACCTACGGATCACAATGTAATCAAAACTAAATGGGTCTTTTAGAACAAGCAAGATCAAGATAGGATGGAAGTAAGGAACAAAGCAAGACTAGTGGCTCAATGTTACACTAAAGTTGAAGATCTTGACTTTAGAGAAACATATGCCTCGGTTGCAATATTGGAAGCAATTAGGATCTTGTTAGTATATGCTTGTGCCCACAACATCAAGTTGTACCAAAAAGATGTGAAGAGTGCATTTCTCAATGGGTACATCAATGAGCTTGTGTATGTCGAGCAACCTCCCGGTTTTGAAGATGAGAAAAACCCAACCATGTTTACAAGTTGAGAAAGGCTTTGTATGGCTTGAAGCAAACACCAAGAGCATGATATGAGAGATTGAGAGATTTTCTACTCTCTAAGGGATTCATTATGGGAAAGGTTGACACCACTCTCTTCACCAAGAAGATTGGCAAAGACTTGTTTGTGTTGCAAATCTATGTTGATGATATCAAATTTGGATCAACCAATCAAGATTTTTGTGAGAAGTTTGGAAAGATGATGGCAAGTGAGTTTGAGATGTCCATGATTAGAGAGCTTAGTTACTTCCTTAGTCTTCAAATCAAGCAAATAAAGAATGGCACATTTATGAGTCAAGGCAAGTACATTAAAGATATGCTTAAGAATTTTGGAATGGATGATGCTAAAGCGATTAGTACACCAATGGGGACAAATGGAAACTTGGATAGTGATGCTAGTGGCAACATGGTGGATCAAAAGATGTATTGGTCTATGATTGGAAGCCTACTCTTTGTGACCGCATCAAGGCCAGATGTGATATTTAGTGTATGCATGTGTGCTAGATTTCAAGCCTCACCAAGAGAAAGTCATTTGAAGGTAACTAAAAGAATATTGAGGTACTTGAAGTATACACAAAATGTTGGATTGTGGTATCCCAAAGGAGCTAGATTTGAGTTGATTGGATATTCAGGCTCCGATTATGCGGGATGCAAGGTAGAGCGGAAGAGCACATCAGGCACATGTCAACTATTCAGAAGATCACTTGTGTCTTGGTCATCAAAGAAGCAAAATAGTGTAGCACTTTTGACCGCCGAAGTGGAGTACATTTCGGCCGGTAGTTGTTGTGCTCAATTACTTTGGATGAAGGCTACTTTGAGTGACTTTAGAATCAAGTTCAAATAGTGCCATTGCTTTGTGACAATGAGAGTGTCGTAAAGCTCACCAACAACCTAGTTCAACATTCAAGAACAAAGCACATAGATGCCCGCCATCACTTCATAAGAGATCATCCACAAAAAGGGGACATTTGCATTGAGAGTGTGGGCACCGAAGATCAACTTGCTGATATATTCACCAAGCCACTTGATGAGAAGAGATTTTGCAAGCTAAGGAATGAATTGAACATACTTGACTTCTCAAATATGTGTTGATGCACCCCCATTATATAGCATGCCTCTCCTTCGAGCAAAGCAAGGTAAAATTGATTGACATGTCATTCATCCATTGCTAAGGACTTGTTTAGTGCATCTAGTCATTCCTCACATGTCATAGGCTCATTCATAAAAATCAAATGAATTCGATGTTTGTATGGTACCACTATTGCTTGTATGCTTGAAATGATCTAATGGTAGCATATGACATGTTTGTGGGCTTGTAAACCTAATGTTTAATCTAGAGAATGAGCTATATGTGTTTAACTCAAATGGTCAAGATAACCCTTGCATTGAGGTGTGAAGAAGCTTGCCCTTAGATCAAACTGAGTTAAATATCTTTTGCAAGTGATCTAGATTGAACCAATTATGAGAAAATGATCCTCGCCTTACATGATTTTACCCCAACCTATCTAAAATTTGAGTTCACCTTTTGTGGTATTTGATGCCAAAGGGGGATAGAAATTCCCAAAGATAATAAAAAGGGAGAAGAACTACAAAGATAGTAAGTGATAGGGGGAGCAAACAAATGAAATGACATTGGGGGAGCAAACAAATGAAATGACATTGTAAGGGGACCAATTAAAATTTAAAGCACACAAGTAGGGGAGCAAGCTCATAAACTTGTATGCTGCATTTGTATGTGCATTACATATATTTGCTTGCATGGCACAAGTTTCTAAATTCCATATCCATGCTTGTGTGGTGTATGCTAGATTGAAGAAAATGATTGGTGAAATGAAAGACTAGCATGCATAGGATGATAGTTAGATGTGCCTTGCATGTTTTACAAGTGGTACTAGAGCCTTGCTTATAATATTAATCTCATGAGGTATCTAGCGTTTGTGTTTTGCAAGTGCTATCTAACTAACCATGGTGCTAAGGATGGTGTTCAAATGGCAACTCTGATTGGTATCATGCTTCAAAGGTCCATTCTTTACACCTTAGCATCATTTGGTAGACATTACTCTCCCACACTTCCAAATCCAAGCATACGTGCAAGCTTTCAAATCCAAACTCTTAGCACATATGTAGGGTGAGCTAATACTACCAATTTGGGTTGATGAAACTTGTCCATAACCTTTACACATGGTAATATGCTTGGGCAAGCAACATGAATCAAAAAGATTTTATTGAATATCTTTGTAATTAGGTAGTCATCAATTACTAAAAAGGAGATTGAAAGCCCTAGTTTGGTTATGGATAATTGATGAAACCTAGGACTAACCTTTGATCTAAATATGTGATTTAGATGAGGTAGTCCAATCCAAGTGGTGAAGCTAGATGATGATCATGGTGGATGGTGATGACCAAAAGATGATCAAGTGCTTCACATGTGGAAAAGAAGAAAGAGAAAAACAAAAACCAAGGAGATCACGACAAAGGTATAAGATAGGTTTTTGTTTTGGCACTTAAAACATCATAGATGGTGTAAGTCATTTAGGATCGATAGCCATACTATAAAGAGGGGAAATCTTTGGCTAAGCGGTTATCGAGTGCCACTAGGTGACATGACTCTTGCATATGCATTTATGAACCTAGTGTGCTAACTTTGACCCTTGTAAAATACTTTAAAAAACGCTAACACATGTGCACACAAGTTCTACACACAATGGTTAGCAACTTGGAAGCAAGGGTGAAGAGGTTAAGGACTTAGAAAAAGAAAACGAGGAGAAAGTACTTGACCAGGACGCTATAGTCAGGGTTGACCTACGCGTCCGGTCATTTATCACCAGTGGAGGCGCTGTGGTGGCCGAGGGCGCAGTGCAACGACCAGATGCATTGACCTGACACTATTGGTGCATCTGGTCATGCTGTCCAGAGAAGGTGCAGGGCGGCTTCACGACCGGACGCTGGAGAGAAGTTGTGACCGGACACGTAGGGGCTGCGTTAGGTCTAGCATGATGTATGCTGGCGTCAGCATCATGGGCGAGCATAGAGAGGTGAATTACTGAATGCTTACTGGAAACAAATGGACACAGCGTGTTCGAGCATCAGGTGACTTGAGCATCACGTCTGGTCGTTACTTAACTATGCAAGCGCTGGAACTTGACTGTTGGGATCGAGTGATCGTGGTTGAATCATGAGGACACATGGACGATGATGGAGGACCATACAGTGGGGGCCTACGTTCGGTGACCGAACACGCAGGGGCTGCGTCAGGTCTAGCATGACGTATGCTGATGTCAGCATCACGGGCGAGTGTAGAGAGGTGAATTACTGACCAAACTCTGGGGCGCGTTCGGTCCCTAGTGACCTAACGCGTCTGGTCCATTAAAACCGTCTCCGGATGCTTACTAGAAATGAACAGACGTCGCATGTTTAAGCGTCAGGTGACTTGAGAGTCATGTTCGGTCGTTACTTAACTATGCAAGCGCTGGAACTTGACTGTTGAGATTGGGTGATTGTGGTTGAATCGCGAGGACACGTGGACAACAATGGAGGACCATATGGTGGGGGGCTGCATCCAGCCATACTTGATCTGCATGTCCGGTCGGCCTGAGAAGATATGCAGTGAGGGGGCCAATAACTCTTTTGTGGTAGGCTCCCTTTTAAGTGTGTTGGCTGGCCCTAGGCTCACTCTCTTAGAACTTTGACATACTTGACATCCTTGTGAGCCTAACTAATCACCTCCCACTCATCTCCATCATTGATTCATCATCATAGTGAGATTGAGAGTGATTCTAAGGGTATTTGCTTGAGTGATTGCATCTAGTGGCACTTGGGGATCATTGTGGCTGTTGATTTCTTGTTACTCTTGGTGGTTGTTGCCACCTAGATGGCTTGGAATAGCGAAGGAGCTTTGGCACATGTTGGTGATTGTTCGTGGTTGGCTCTGGTGATTGTGAGGGGCCTGGCACCTTTCTTGGCGAAGAGCCGCAAGGTAGCTCTAGAAAATTGCTCGTATCATTGAGTTACCTCACTTGTGGGTAGGTTCTTGAGGTGTCCAATTGTGTGGATGAGGTTTGTACAACACCTCTTAGCCACCAAACCACCAAGTGTTGGTCAACATAATGGGGACTAGCATGCCGGCAAGCACGTGAACCTTGGGAGAAAAATCTTGTGTCTCTTGTGTGATTGGATTTCTCCCAGTGATTGAATTGACTTCATATTGTGATTGGTTTATTTCTCTACACGGCGATATAATCACCCTACTCACTCCATTACTTTCATACAAACTAGTTGTAGCAATGTGGGGGGTACGACCCCGAATACCCATAGTAGGCCACATGGGCTATGCCCCCAGGGGCGGCCTAGCCCACAAGACAAAGCCTTACGGGGCACAGCACTGTTCGGTGAGTCCCGCAAGACACCAGGAAGATATCCTGAAGATACTACAAGATCTATTAGGATACGTATGATCCCATGATTCCTGTAATATGTTATTACTTTTCGGTTATCTCCTAGATCTAACCAACTTGTAACCCTACCCCTAGACTATATAAGGCGAGCAGGGACCCCCTTCGAACACATGCAATATCATATGATAGCTAATACAATCTAGCAGACCATAAGAGTAGGGTATTACATCATGCCGATGGCCCAAACCTATCTAACTCTTGTGTCTCTATTGCCTTCTTGTTCTCGATTACACGCATCTCTGCCGATCAATCTACCTTCATGGGGTACCCCTCGGAGGACTGTCAACGATATTCTGTTGACAGTTGGCGCGCCAGGTAGGGGCATGCGTGCTGTTTCCATGTTGAACAAGATGGTAC
Organism: Miscanthus floridulus; assembly: GCF_019320115.1. Taxonomy (NCBI): domain Eukaryota; kingdom Viridiplantae; phylum Streptophyta; class Magnoliopsida; order Poales; family Poaceae; genus Miscanthus; species Miscanthus floridulus. The sequence continues at coordinate 153,283,086 of NC_089587.1, forward strand.
ATTTTGTAGGCTCTTCGTCCCTCCCACAGCCTAGCCAGATCTTCATGGTCGAATCGATCTCCTAGATCATCAACGTTGATGGAGTCGGAGAGCTCATCAAGCCGATGCAGATCAATACTGTGCCGATCACCCCAACACCTGTGATTGCAGATCCAATCTTGGAACCGCCTCTAAGGTCATCTTCGTAGACAATTCGCCACCTGCTCCCCCGCTACCCAAGGAGGTGAATCAACAATGACAATCTGATTGCATCCATCGATCAGGTTGGCCAGAAGCTCGCCGATTGCCTCTCCATCATAGAATCAGCTTTGACCACTCTGGTTCAGCGCCGACCACCCTCCGATTCAGATCTATCAAAGGTGGATCAGGAAACTCTAGGGGTTATGGCCCTACCCTTTAGGCTCGCCAACATCGCCACCACCTATCAAGATGCCCTAATGGGCAACTTTGCTGACCAGGTTGGAGATGTCCATCCTCTCGCCGACCAGATCACCGACTAGCTCTCGCCAACTATCAGCATGCTACACATCGGTCGATGGCCCAAAGCATCCTTCCAAACCATCCTGGAGGAAAATCTAGACTCCAAGTCCCAGGGCTCTATGGAGACTATCACCAAAACCACCGTCGTACAACCTCCTTTCCCACCCCTCCATGGAGGCAGGATTTTCAATGTCAGCGTTGATAGCCCCCAACTAGATGGGGAAACCGAGGAGGATTGCGCCACTTGCGTCAATAGGAATGTCAACCATGCGCAGCACCGAGCAAATGAGGCTGCCCTTGTCCTAGCCGAGGCTGCTTGCAATGATCATCTCGACTAGCAAGGAAGGCCACGCCCACTCCAATGCAACCTCAACAATGAATTTGTCCATGTTGATGGCCATGATGTCTATAAGACCCCAAGCGCCAACTTGGCTATGGCCACTAATGAGCTCGCCCAGCTCCCGCAGACATCAGAGGTCGCTAAGGTCACTGCCATGTTTAAAGCAGCGCACTGCTAGGTCAACGAGATTCACTAGGATTAGAGACCTTCCTACTCCACAAGCTGTTACAGATCTAATCGCTGCCCTAGCCAAAGTCATTTCAGCGACCAGCACCACAACGATGGACAACCTCTCTAGGGGGGAGCTAGGGGCAATCGCATCGGCCACCCTTGCCAACACAACTAGGAAGTCAACCAGGACATCCGAGCGCACATCAATAATCTCTAAGACACGTGACGTCATATTGATGAGCGTCGTTTCTCTCACCACGAAGAAGTACGAGCAAGAGTTTGATAATTCAGACTCAGCCCTCCAGCCGCTCAACATCGGCAACGCTGCAGATCATGACGGCGATGATCCTGAAGGGCCCCGAGCATTCACAAGGGCACTCCAAACACTTTAGTGCCCCATGGTTTCAAAATCACTGGGGTCGAGCCCTACGAGGGATGGATGAACCCCACACAGTGGCTACAAGCTTATGCCACTGTTGTGCACGCCGCCGGGGGAGATACCAGTGTCATGGCAAACTATCTTCCTATCATGCTCATGCCAACTGTGATGAACTGGTTCACAAGCCTCACCCCAGACTCCATCGGATCCTGGGAAGAGCTAAAGAAAGTCTTCACTGACAACTACATGGCTACGTGCACTCGGCCAGGCACCAAGCATGACCTAAACCGTATCTACCAGAAGCCGTCCGAGCTCCTCCATAGCGACATCAGACATTTTTCTAAGATGAGGAATTCTATTCCCAACATCATGGAAGCAGAGGTCATCACTGCCTTCGTCCGAGGACTCCATCACTGCGACCTCCACTCCAAGTTCAATCACAAGCCACCTAAGGGGATTGGCGAGATGATTATGACTGTCGATCAGTATGTCGATGCTGAAGAGGCCAAAGTACGCTTCAACGAGGATGCGAGCACTCATTGCCCAACTCACCATAGTGACGAGCGATCCGACAACCAATGCCACTGTGAGTCTGTGACCACCGCTACGACGACCGTAGTCACCATCAGGATAGTGGCCGTGATCGGCCAGAAGGGTCCAAATCTGGTCAATATCGCCACCGCCGACCAGACCACATCGTCGCCGCCATTGATGAACCTCGCACCAAATGCAACTATGATGAGCAGTACAAGAAGATCCTCGAAGGCCCATGCCCTATCCACAAAAATAGCAAGCATAAGATGAAGGACTGTCTCGGCTTGGCTAAGGAGTTCTAGGCTCAAAATTCAGACGATGACAACAATGATGGAGCCAGAGGCCACCGACCACCTAGGGGCAACAATAATGCCTTCTAGGATCACGACAAAGTGGTCGCCACCATCTTTGGGGGCCTCACCGCCACCGAGATCAGAAGAGATCGGAAGCTCACCGCCCGCCGGGTGCTCGCCATCAATGCGGAAGACGCCGTCGCCAACCCCAGCTATCACCCCTGGTCTGAGGTCCTCATCACCTTCTGTAGGGCCAACTAGTGGGTGAACATCCCTTACATAGGGTGTTTCCCCCTCGTTCTTGATGCAACCATTAGGAAAGTGCTTTTCAGGAAAGTACCCGTCGACGGCGGAAGCGCCTTGAACCTCCTCTTCGCCAAAGCCCTAAAGGAGCTAGGCCTCGGGATAGGAGACCTCGCACCCTTCAACTCCTCCTTCTAGGGTGTGGTACTTGGCAAGGCATCATAACCACTTGGAGAGATCACCCTCCCAGTTCAGTTTAGCCCGGCTTGAAACTACCACGTCGAGCACATCTACTTCTACGTCGCTGACTTCAACACCGCCTTACCATGCCATACTTGGTCAACCAGCTATAGCCAAGTTCATGGCCATACCGCACTATGCCTATTTGGTGCTGAAGATGCCTTTGCCTATAGGAGTCCTGGCCCTGCAGGCCAACCTCTCCATCGCCTACGCCTGCGATACAAAGAGTCTCTCCCTCGCTGAAGCCACCGACCTCTCCATCTAGATGGCTAGCGTGGTCACCGAGACCAAGATGGTGTCCACCGATGACCTAAAGATCCCAGTGCTGGAGCCTCCATGTGCCTCCGCCAAGTCCAAGGAAATAAAGGAGGTTGGCCTCTATCGTAGAACCGACCAATTTATAAGAGCACAAGTACAATGGCAGCCCGCAAGCGGTCGCACTGTCATACTTGAGCCCATATAAACCCGGTAGTCTGTCGAGTACCACGACGGGTCTCGATAAATGATCCACAATAACCAAGATCATACATGATTCAACATACATGTCACATATTACATAAAGTTCATAGATACATTTCCATTATTAGAGTATGAAACAAAGTTATTACAAACCAAGTTTGATAGATAATAGCGGAAGCAAATTAAGTTCAAAAGTAGCATTTGCCAACATAGTTTAGTACAGTGCCAACATACGATCATAGTCCACAAAAGCATATAGGAGGATTAATAAAGATGCCTGCCCAAGGCTTACTCCTCATCCACAGCGGAATAGAAGCAACTCTTGCAATAACCATGATAAACTGTGCCATCTGCAACAATGGGAAATAAAACCCTGAGTACGAGAAGGTACTCAGCTATACTTACCCGTCATAAACCAGAAATGAATTGACTCCAAGGATTATGCAAGGCTGTATAAGTGGTTGTAGCTTGACAACATTTTGCGTAAAAAGCGATTAACTTAGTTATACAATTATGATTCTGTTATCAGGTTAATTATGACTATCCATCTCTAAATTAGCAAATATCCTATGCCAAACATGTGGTAAATCATTTTAAGAGCATACAATAGTAACCATAGCAGGTATAGAAATTTCATGTTTATCTAAACCATCATATTCCATAATACAATTACTACGAGGTTGGAGCTAGCTAAGCTTCTCACTATCCGGGAGAGATGGCGATTCGAATCGATTTCAACCAGCTGGGAATTTATTCCTAACACAAACCTAGGTCTACCAACCACGGTAGCCTTAGGTTACCTTTGGTACAACTCAAGTACACATTTCATGGGTTCGCCTAGCGCCGCACAATTAAGGACACCAAATGCTAGGACATTCAGGCCTAGCCTGCCCTTGGGCTCAGTTTGGCTCCCCGCTGAAAGCTCTAGTTTGGTTTTGGTGAATTGATGAAACCCTAAGTGCTAACCTAGTTTATCAAATGATCATGAGATAGGTAGCACACTCCAAGTTGCGAAGCAAACAAAGATCATAGCATGATGAAGATGATGCCATGGTGATGATCAAGTGCTTGGACTTGGATAGAAGAAAGAGAAAAACAAAAAGCTCAATGCAAAGGTATAAACCATAGGAGCTATTTTGTTTTAGTGATCAAGACACTTAGAGAGTGTGATCACATTTAGGTTTGATAGCCGTACTATTAAGAGGGGTGAAACTTGTGTCGGAATGCGGTTATCAAAGTGCCACTAGATGCTCTAACTCATTGCATATGCATTTAGGATCTAGTGGAATGCTAACACCCTTGAAAATGTTTGTGAAAATATGCTAACACATGTGCACAAGGTGATACACTTGGTGGTTGGCACATTTGAGCAAGGGTGAAGAAGTTAGAGGTGTAATGGAGTTGGTCGCAAAGATGCTGGCGTCGGTCAACTGACCGAACGCTGGGTCGCTAAGCGATCGGACGCTTAAGGGCTGCATCCGGTCGTGTTGTCGGTCAGCACAGTAAGTAGTCAAAGTGTGACCGGACGCTAGTAGGGTCCGGTTGAGCATGACCGGATGCGTCCGGTCAGCAAAAGTCGGTTTTGGAACCTTACTGTAAACGACCAGACGCTGATGTTCAGCGTCCGGTCAACTCAAGCGCAGTGTCCGGTCAAGACTAATAACCATTGAAGTTAGGACATGTGGCTGACTACGAGCGACCAGACATTGGGGGCTCAGTGTCCGGTCAACTGACCGAAGCATCCGGTCAGCCCGCGTTGTGCCTAGTGAAGGGGTACAACGGCTTTATTTCGTGGGGGCTTCTATTTAAGCCCCATGGCCGGTTTAAGCTCATATCTTTGGCCATTTTCATTGACATAGCAACCTTGTGAGCTTAGCCAAAGTCCTCCCACTCATCTCCATCATTGATTCATCATCTTTGTGAGATTGGGAGAGAATCCAAGTGCATTGCGTGAGTGATTGCATCTAGAGGCACTTGGTGTTCGTGTTTTGCTGTGGATTTCGCTTGTTACTCTTGGTGGTTGCCACCACCTAGATGGCTTGGAGCAGCGAGGATCATCGAGCGGAGAGTGGTGATTGTCTCTAGCTCCGATCGTGGTGATTGTGAGGGGTTCTTGACCTTTCTCCGGTGGAGAGCCAAAAGGTACTCTAGTGGATTGCTCGTGGCTTGTGTGATCCTCATCTTGTGTTGGTTGTGCAGCACCCTATTGAGGGTTTGGTGTGTGAGGCCAATTAGCGCGTGAACCTCCAAGTGAGTGAATCACCACAATGAGGACTAGCTTGCCGGCAAGCAAGTGAACCTTGGTAAAAATCATTGTGTTCATCTTTGATTCTGAGGTGATTGGTCTTCATTGTTATTCATCCTTATGATTGATTGGTTCCTTCATCTACACGGTGGTATAACCTTCTTGATCACTCTCATTACATTACCGCAAACTAGTTGTCAAGCTCTTTAGTGTACCTAGTTGTGAGAGCTTGTTTGCTTGGTTGGTGTGGCTCTTTAGTTAGTTTTTGAGAGCACACTAATATAGAGTAGCATCATAGCTATTGTGTGAATAGAAACTATCTAACCTAGAATTGTGGTAGGTGGCTTGCTTTTTTAGTAGGCTAGTGCAACACTTGCTTCGCCTCATAATTGTCTAACTACTTTGTTAAGTGTTGTTGTAGAAATTTTATTAGGCTATTCACCCCCCTCTAGCCATTAGGACCTTTCACCTACACATCCTTACTACCATCCAGAGTGCACACTCTTACAGAGCGGGGCCTGGCCTGAGTTGAGCTACTCGGCTTCGCAGTCAGAACGAGTTATCTAGCCAGCTAAGTGATAGACATGCGTTCAATCTTGTCAAAAGGTCCAACAATGGTATGGTTCTTAATTGGCACAGACGGAATCACATGAGTCAACCTCCCATAGACTCCGCTCGGCCTCGATTTACATTACCCCATGGTTCTTTTCCATGATAGTAAATATAGCCAACCGTGCTTCGGTATCCACCTATATCTCGCAGGTGACAGGAAATCACCTGACTTCTACCGGTCTAAGCAAGGCTAAGCATATATTCGATCCTCGACCTACATAGGGTTAAAGGTATATTTCTATACAAAGAAAATATATGCATCGAGGGGTTCCAATCAACTCTTATAACCTAATGCATCAATCATAAAGGACTCGAGTAATATTTTGTAAAATACTAGGAGACTTAGAATGCTCCAGGGCTTGCCTTTCAGAAAAGAAGTGGGACGGTGGTCAGGGCACTCCGGAAGCTCTTCTGGGTCTGCTCTTCTTCTTTAGGAGCTGTGGCTTGAGGAATCTCGTGCTGGTCCCCTTCCTCTCCTTCGTTGAACTCCAGCAACGTTATATCCTCTGTCGATCCTAGATGCATGAGTACGACATAAGATATTGCGAATACATACATGCTGATAAGTATAGTATGATGATACATGATGAATGCATTCATGTAAGTATTCTTAATAGCATGGTGTTAACGTAATAATAAGTGTATCACATTTTACTGAGTATGTGCATATCTCTTCTTAATTACTTAATCAAACACTTCAACAATTCATTTACTATACCACAAACAGTAGCTACTTATTTTACTCACAACTAAAGTTCTACTTATCCAAATATTGTGATCTTAGACTTTCTAGAAAGATTATAAAATTGTCTACAACTCTTATTTAATCACCAAAAGCGAATTCGCAATCTATCTTAACCAAAACAGACAACCAATCTAGTGCTGTACAGAAACTCTAGAGAGCGAGCAATTCAGAATACTAACTTTAAACAGCTATAACTCCTAAACCCTTTGGCCTATTATCCTAAAATTTTGACACAAGATATATGAAGAAGTTACCTACAACTTTGTTATTAACCATTTTTATAACAAACATCATTCTTGCTATGCAAATACCAAACCACAAAATCTGTCCAAAAACCCTTCTCACCCGAATTATAAAGCAACGATATTTCTATTGCATATAAACATTCCAAATTTGACCTCACCAATCATACCAGCAGTACAAGGACATCAAATACACTCAAGAAAACATAATGACCATGCCCAAACTATTTATTTAAATACCTTTATCAATTTACTAAGATACTTAGGTTAAATAATAAACATATACCAAATGTACATCATAAATTCTCAGAAATTTACAGTGGCTTACTAGAGCTACCAATAGACTACTGTAAAGTTTTCATGCCATTTTACCAAGTAAAACATCCTATGTAAAAATGACAAGGCATAAAGGCTTAAAATAACATAAATAGGAAACCCTAGTGAAAAGTGTCAAGCAACATATTTTATATTTTTATTTGCATCCATAAGGTACTAGTACAACCTCCAATAAATGTCATGAGCATTGGATTCATAGATAATTTATAACAATTCACACAAGGATCACCTAATTATAAAAGAAAAATTTATAACTCAAAAACTATTCATGCACTGACCCTCAAATTTTTACCAGAGCTTATACCTATCAAGAAAAGCTCACCATATAAATTTCATAATTTTTGGAGCACAGAAACTCTAGATATAAATTAAACAAATTTGCATGCATTTAAAAACACATTTCAAGTTTCAATTAAATTCTTCTAGAAACTCTACTAAAATTGCTAATATTGTATTTTTCCTAAATACTACACTTCACCAAGATCCTAACAAAATTAGAACCACCAAATTTGGATCTACCAAACTCTAGATATAAATTTTACAAAACAGCATGAAATTTGGAAATAATTGAACTATCTTTTCTGAACTAAGTCACTGACAGACGGGACCCGCTGGTCAGTTGACCCCACATGTCAGCGAGACAAAACAGAGCAGTAGCGCTAGATCGACGCGGACCGTCCACAGCTCATCACCAGCGAGCTCTTCGATGAAACCAAGTGCATCTACGTGATCTACAGACCAAGGCACATTGGGTGACTTAGGTGGAGGAGGTGCACGTGCACAGGAGAGTGCTCGTCACCGTTCATGGCGGCACGGCGGCGTGGTGCTATGGTGTGCCGGCCATGGAAGGCCACGGCGAAGCTCGGCAAGAGGCGCACGAGATCCGTGGTGACTAAGCGACACTATATCTACTTCACAAACCAAATGAGAGGCTTTGACGAGCTCTGGCCACGGCGCGAGACACCGTGTTCCGCACCGGTGAGACCACTAATGGTGGTAACATCATAACATGAGCTAACACCCATCCTAACCAAGCCCTAACGCACATAACCAGAAGCAACGCGCGAGTGAGCCAAGCAGTGGCGAGTTCGCCGTGGAGGCAGCCATGGCAGCCGAGATCTCCGACGAGAGGGAAATGGTGAATACGCCCTCACCAAAGCTCTTCTGACGCTGCAATCACGTCAAGGCGGTGAAGGTGGACGTGGCACAGCTATGGGAGAGATGGAGGTGATGGCGGTGCGGTGGAGCACACGTGAGGCGACAGCGGAGGTAGTGCAGTGCTCGGCAGCGCTGTGCTCTTCCACGGCAAGAGGCAGGGCTAGCACTGGAGAGTGAGAGAGTGGGCGGGAGTGAGTGGAAATGGAGCGTGGTGCGGTGCAGATAATGGCTGCCAGCGTGCAGCATTGAGGCCAGGCATCGGCCAACGGCGGCCACGCTGTGGCCATGCTCTGTCCATGGTCGGCCATGACAGAGCGCGACACGGCGTTCATCAGCGCCTGAACCCGAGCCTAACGACATGATTTGAAGGCGATCAAACTCTTTATTTGTGGCTCCTTAGTGCAAATAATCTGAATAGAATTTGTAGACCTATGTACCTGCTACAATTCTTCTTAAACAATCAAGACCTAATTCCCAAAGGTTAAGGAGTAATACCATCTTAAAGTTGGCTGCGTCGACACTGTCAGTTAACTGACTTAGAAAATTTTTGCTAAGTGCTGAAAACAGTGAAAACTGATTCTTGTGAGCCAATTTCAAGCATGTTAGGAGCTAAACTAGTCTATGACCCAAACATAAAAGTTGTTCCTCTCATCAAATACTACAACTTTGCTTTAGTGACCACATCCATGCAAGGTCTCTATGACATAGTTCAAACTAGGTCAAACCTACTTCATTCAAATGATGGTATACACTTAAACTATGACTTAGTGACCCATTTAGCCCTAGCCATGAATACCAAAGTTGTTCATAATGACACTCTGAACATGTTCAAGCTATTTATAAGGTCACACAATCATTTCATACATGGGTTACATAGAAAGCTTTCCAGATCAACATCCTAGCATCACTTAAGTACTTGATCATGCAAAGTGATCTTCATAAACCATGTTCCATTAGTCATCCTAAGTGTAGCTAATATGTTTTAGTGACTCACATCAACCATTTACATGTATTCACTCATGATCATATGCATATATACAAAGAAACATAAAATATCAAGCATGTTTCATATGTTTCAATCACATGTTTCAAATATAAAAGCTTAAATATGAATGCTTGATGCTCATGCTCATGCAATGCAAGTCAAATTATGCAAGCTCAACACCTAGGGTGTTACAGCCTCTCCCCCTTATAAAAATCTCGTCCCAAGATTTGCAAGACATATCATTCTTGGAAAAAGGCGGGATAAACCTCTCATAAATAATACTCTTGTTCCCACGTGGCATCTTGTTCACTGTGATTGTTCCATACCACCTTATAAAACTTAATGATTTTACTCCGTGTTACTCTTTCCATCTCTTCTAACACTCGGATTGGCTTCTCTTCATAGGTAAAATCCGATTGAAGCTTTATGTTGGTGGGTGCAATAGCTTCTTCAGGTACACGAAGACATTTCTTCAACTGAGAAACATGGAAGACATCAAATATTACACTCATAGTGAGACTAGAGCTATTGGCCCGCTCATCCTGGTCTCTAATCAATGCATTGTGGCTGCGTTGTTCCCATATGCTGTGGATGGATCTACCCAAGGAAACATACCCGCTGCACTGCCAGTGAGTGCATCCCCATGCTGCTGACAGATTTGACTTAGTACCTCAAAGGCCACTACCTAGGCAACCTCCCAAGGAGTTTTCCCCTCAGAATTCGCCTTCCACTCCTGCCAGAAAGGTGCTTGTGTGTGGGCTGGTATAGTTAGCCGCACCTCATACCATGGTTGTCCCTCTAGGTACTCTTCATTCCAATGATAAAGGGGCGGTTCATGGTACCCCGCAAAGTGCAAAACTCTCCAAAGTAGAGTAGGAGTTTCAAAAACCATCAGGAAATTCTCACATCCAACTGGTGCTGCCATCTGTACCATCAACATGTACAACTTTTTGTGAGACAAGGCGATAATGGATAAGAGTTACATAACCGAGTAAGAAATTTATAAGGGGAGGGACAATGCAAGTATTGGTTAATTATTATCATGATGCATGCATGTTTCGTATGTCCTCACAAACTTAGGAAAATTTTATTTCTAACGACATACACGGTGGCATACATACGTTCTCTCATATATAGCGTAACTAGTCGAGCTACATATTTCGTTGTTAGTGTACCTGCATAAGAGTTTCATTTCAGCCCAACCCCATAATTAAATATGCAGAATGTAAATCTAAATACTTCCATATATGTATACCCATACATATACTTCTGTATCAAAGCTACCTGATAATAGTTTAAACCCATAATTAAATACGCACCACATACACATGCAAGCATGCATATGTAGCCATACCAAAGCTAACTCTCCCCAACCGCACGCTCACATCTTGCGGTCATGCCACTCATCAACTTACCTTGGCGTAGAGGCATTTGATCCATACATTACCATTCAAATGAATGGCATCCATACAATAGCACGCCATATGGACGACGAAATTAAAACCCCCATGTTAGTACTTAAATAGCCACCTAATAGTCCTTAATTTGGGCATAAGGAAAGTGATCACTGGCACACTTTAGATTTCAAATACCTATTTATATAGCTATTAGTTGCTAGAAAAGGGTTTTGGAAAACAAAAACCTTTGTTTTAAATACACATGTGACAATTAATGTTGAATCTTGCTCTGATGCTAGCTATCGCAGAACCGACCAATTTATAAGAGCACAAGTACAATGACAGCCCGCAAGCGGTCGCACTGTCATACTTGAGCCCATATAAACCTGGTAGTCTATCAAGTACCACGACGGGTCTCGATAAACGATCCACAACAACTAAGATCGTACATGATTCAACATGCATGCCACATATTACATAAAGTTCGCAGATACATTTCCATCATCAGAGTATGAAATAAAGTTATTACAAACCAAGTTTGATAGATAATAGCGGAAGCAAATTAAGTTCGAAAGTAGCATTTGCCAACATAGTTTAGTACAGTGCCAACATACGATCACAGTCCACAAAAGCATATAGGAGGATTAATAAAGACACCTGCCCAAGGCTTACTCCTCATCCACAGCGGGATAAAAGCAACTCTTGCAATAACCATGATAAACTGTGCCATCTGCAACAATAGGAAATAAAACCCTAAGTACGAGAAGGTACTCAGCTAGACTTACCCGTCATAAACCAGAAATGAATTGACTCCAAGGATTATGCAAGGCTATATAAGTGGTTGTAGCTTGACAACATTTTGCGTAAAAAGCGATTAACTTAGTTATACAATTATGATTCCGTTATCAGGTTAATTATGACTATCCATCTCTAAATTAGCAACTATCCTATGCCAAACATGTGATAAATCATTTTAAGAGCATACAATAGTAACCATAGCAGGTATAGAAATTTCATGTTTATCTGAACCATCATATTCCATAATACAATTACTACGAGGTTGGAGCTAGCTAAGCTTCTCACTATCCGGGAGAGATGGCGATTCGAATCGATTTCAACCAGCTGGGAATTTATTCCTAATACAAACCTAGGTCTACCAGCCACGGTAGCCTTAGGTTACCTTTGGTATAACTCAAGTACACATTTCATGGGTTCGCCCAGCGCCGCACAATTAAGGACACCAAATGCTAGGACATTCAGGCCCAGCCTGCCCTTGGGCTCAGTTTGGCTCCCCACTGAAAGCTCTAGTTTGGTTTTGGTGAATTAATGAAACCCTAAGTGCTAACCTAGTTTATCAAGTGATCATGAGATAGGTAGCACACTCCAAGTTGCAAAGCAAACAAAGATCATAGCATGATGAAGATGATGCCATGGTGATGATCAAGTGCTTGGACTTGGATAGAAGAAAGAGAAAAACAAAAAGCTCAATGCAAAGGTATAAACCATAGGAGCTATTTTGTTTTAGTGATCAAGACACTTAGAGAGTGTGATCACATTTAGGTTTGATAGCCGTACTATTAAGAGGGGTGAAACTCGTGTCGAAATGCAGTTATCAAAGTGCCACTAGATGCTCTAACTCATTGCATATGCATTTAGGATCTAGTGGAATGCTAACACCCCATTTTGCGTAAAAATCATTGTGTTCATCTTTGATTCTGAGGTGATTGGTCTTCATTGTTATTCATCCTTGTGATTGATTGGTTCCTTCATCTACACGGTGGTATAACCTTCTTGATCACTCTTATTACATTACCGCAAACTAGTTGTCAAGCTCTTTAGTGTACCTAGTTGTGAGAGCTTATTTGCTTGGTTGGTGTGGCTCTTTAGTTAGTTTTTGAGAGCACACTAATATAGAGTAGCATCATAGCTATTGTGTGAATAGAAACTATCTAACCTAGAATTGTGGTAGGTGGCTTGCTTTTTGAGTAGGCTAGTGCAATACTTGCTTCGCCTCATAATTGTCTAACTACTTTGTTAAGTGTTGTTGTAGAAATTTTATTAGGCTATTCACCCTCCCTCTAGCCATTAGGACCTTTCACCTGCACATCCTTACTACCATCCAGAGTGTGCACTCTTACAGAGCGAGGCTCGGCCTGAGTTGAGCTACTCGGCTTCGTGGTCAGAACGAGTTATCCGGCCAGCTAAGTGATAGGCATGCGTTCAATCTTGTCAAAAGGTCCAACAACAGTATGGTCCTTAATTGGCATAGACGGAATCACATGTGTCAACCTCCCATAGACTCCGCCCGACCTCGATTTACATTACCCCATGGTTCTTTTCCACGATAGCAAATATAGCCAACCATGCTTTGGTATCCACCTATATCTCGTAGGTGACTGGAAATCACCCGACTTCTACCGGTCTAAGCATGGCTAAGCATATATTCGATCCTAGACCTACATAGGGTTAAAGGTATATTTATGGATAAGGAAAATATATGCATCGAGGGGTTCCAATCAACTCTTATAATCTAATGCATCAATCATAAAGGACTCGAGTAATATTTTGTAAAATACTAGGAGACTTAGAATGCTCCGGGGCTTGCCTTTCAGAAAAGAAGTGGGACGGTGGTCAGGGCACTCCGGAAGCTCTTCTAGGGTCTGCTCCTCTTCTTTGGGAGCTATGGCTTGAGGAATCTCCTGTTGGTCCCCTTCCTCTCCTTCGTTGAACTCCAGCAACGTTATCTCCTCTGTTGATTCTTGATGCACGAGTATGGCATAAGATATTGCGAATGCATACATGCTGACAAGTATAGTATGATGATACATGATGAATGAATTCATGTAAGTATTCTTAATAGCATGGTGTTAATGTAATAATAAGTGTACCACATTTTACTGAGTATGTGCATATCTCTTCTTGATTACTTAATCAAATACTTCAACAATTCATTTACTATACCACAAACAATAGCTACTTGTTTTACTCACAACTGAAGTTCTACTTATCCAAATGCTGTGATCTTGGACTTTCTAGAAATATTATAAAATTGTCTACAACTCTTATTTAATCACCAAAAGCTAATTCACAATCTATCTTAACCAAAATAGACAACCAATCCAGTACTGTCCAGAAATTCCAGAGAGCGAGCATTTTGGAATACTAATTTTAAACAGCTATAACTCATAAACCCTTTGGCCTATTGTCTTGAAATTTTGACACAAGATATATGAAGAAGTTACCTACAACTTTGTTATTAACCATTTTTACAGCAAACATCATTCTTGCTATGCAACATACCAAACCACAAAATCTGTCCGAAAACCCTTCTCACCTGAATTATAAAGCAACGATATTTCTATTGCATATAAACATTCCAAATTTGACCTCACCAATCATACCAACAGTACAAGGACATCAAATACACTCAAGAAAACATAATGACCATGCCCAAACTATTTATTTAAATGCCTTTATCAATTTACTAAGATACTTAGGTTAAATAATAAACATATAACAAATGTACATCATAAATTCTCAGAAATTTACAGTGGCTTACTAGAGCTACCAATAGACTACTATAAAGTTTTCATGCCATTTTACCAAGTAAAACATCCTATGCAAAAATAACAAGGCATAAAAGCTTAAAATAACATAAATAGAAAACCCTAGTGAAAAGTGTCAAGCAACATATTTTATATTTTTATTTGCATCCATAAGGTACTAGTACAACCTCCAATAAATTTCATGAGCATTGGATTCATAGATAATTTATAACAATTCACACAAGGATCACCTAATTATAAAAGGAAAATCTATAACTCAAAAACTATTCATGCACTGACCCTCAAATTTTTACCAGAGCTTATACTTATCAAGAAAAGCTCACCATATAAATTTCATAATTTTTGGAGCACAGGAACTCTAGATATAAATTAAACAAGTTTACATGCATTTAAAAACACATTTCAAGTTTCAATTAAATTCTTCTAGAAACTCTACTAAAATTGCTAATATTGTATTTTTCCTAAATACTACACTTCACCAAGATCCTAACAAAATTAGAACCACCAAATTTAGATCTACCAAACTCTAGATATAAATTTTACAAAATAGCATGAAATTTGGAAATAATTGAACTATCTTTTCTGAACTGAGTCACTGACAGACAGGACCCGCTGGTCAGTTGACCCCACATGTCAGCGAGACAAAATAGAGCAGTGGCACTAGATCGATGCGGCCCGGCCACAGCTCGTCCTCGGTGAGCTCTCCAGCGAAACCAAGTGCATCTATGTGATCTATAGACCAAGGCGCGTTGGGTGACCTAGGTGGAGGAGGTGCGCGTGCATAGGAGAGTGCTTGTCGCCATTCATGGCGGCACGGCAGCGCGGTGTTGTGGTGTGCCAGCCATAGAAGGCCATGGCAAAGCTCGGCAAGAGGCGCACGAGATCCGTGGTGACTAAGCGACGCTATATCTACTTCACAAACCAGACAAGAGGCTCCGACGAGCTCTGGCCATGGCGCGGTGGCACGGAGGTGAGAGCGCGGCAGTGTGGCGACACCTCAGCCTTGACGACCCCTCCAAGACTGTCAAGATTGTGGCTCACCTCGACTCCAAATAGGAAAGCACGCTCGTCTCCTTCCTATGTGCCAACACTAACGTGTTTGTTTGGAAACCTGTAGACATGCCAGGGGTACCACAGGAGAGGATCGAGCACTCCTTGAATATCTCGCTGACCGCCAAACTGATCAAGTAGAAACTCTGACGATTTATGCTAGACAAGAAGGAGGCTATTAGGATAGAAATAAAATGGCTCCTAGCTACCGGATTTTGGTGGTTATCATCCTGAGTGGTTAGCAAACCCTGTTCTCGTTCAAAAAAAGAATAAAGAATGGAGAATGTGTGTTGATTACACTGATCTCAACAAACACTGCCCTAAAGACTCCTTTGGTCTGCCTCGGATAGACAAGGTTGTAGACTCCACTTCTAGCTGTGAACTGCTCTCCTTCCTTAACTGTTACTCTAGCTATCACCAGATATCCCTGAAAGAGAACGACTAGATCAAAATGTCGTTCATCACGCCTTTCGGTGCATATTGCAATACCACCATGTCCTTTGAACTCAAGAACGTTGGGGCAACCTACTAAAGGGCCATCCAGATGTGCCTTGATCAATAGATAGGCCACAATGTCCAAGCTTACATCGATGATGTGGTCATCAAGTCCAAGACCACAGACAATCTCATTGCCGAACTCGAAGAAACGTTCACCAACCTAAAACGATACATATGGAAGTTGAACCCTTCAAAGTGCATCTTTGGAGTTCCATTCGGCATACACCTAGGCTACATTGTCAGTGCCCATGGCATCGAGCCCAACCCCAAAAAGGTATCCGCCATCACCAACATGAAACGGCCAACCTATGTAAAGGACATACAAAAGCATACAGGATGCATGGCTGCTCTCAGCCACTTTATATCGTGCCTTAGCAAAAAGGGACTACCATTCTTCAAACTCCTCAAGGCCTCTAAGCACTTCTCCTGGTCAGAGGAGGCAAATATAGCTTTCGAGCAGCTAAAGTTGTTTCTAACGAAGCCTTCGATCAAGATGGTGTCTTGAGCAGACAAAACCCTACTGATCTACATCACCGCCACCTCTCGCGTCGTTAGCACAGCTATCATCGTCAAATGCGAGGAGGCTAGACATGCCTACAAGGTACAACATCTGGTCTACTTCATCAATGAGGTCCTCAATGAGCCCAAAATTCGTTATCCTCAAGTTCAGAAACTGCTATATGCTATTCTGATCACGTCACGCAAGCTTCGCCATTACTATGAGTATTACAAGATTGTCGTGGTCACCGAGTTCCCTCTGGGAGACATCCTCCGCAACAAAGAGGCCAATAGCCGCATCATCAAGTGGGTTGTTGAGCTCGACACTTACTCCATTGAATTCAAAAGCAGGCCTACCATCAAGTCACAGGTGCTCGCTGACTTCGTCGCTGAGTGGGCCGAGATCCAAAAGCCCTTCCTTGCTACTTGCCCCGAGCACTGGGTGATGTACTTTGATGGTGCCCTCAACATCAATAGTGCTAGTGCTAGCATTTTATTCATTACGTTGACCAAAGACAAGCTCCGATATGTTCTCCGAATACATTTTCCAGCCTCCAACAACGCCGCCGAATATGAAGCATGTCTGCACAAACTTCGTATAGTCATCAAGCTCAGTGTCAAATGCCTCATGGTATATGGAGACTCTGCGCTGGTCATCAACCAGCTCAACAAAGACTAGTCCTACTCTAGTGAGAAGATGGACGCATATTGCGCCAAAATCAGGAAACTCGAAGGGAAGTTCTATGGTATCGAGTACCACCACATGGTACGAGATCAAAATTAGCTCGCCGGCCACCTATCTAAGATAGGCTCTTCTCGCGCCCTAATTCTACCTGGGGTCTTTGTTCAAGACCTCTTTACGCCGTCTATTAAGGAAGAGAAGGAAGTTCAAGAAATTCCCCCTGCCGAGAAGTTGGTACTTACAGTACCTTCGCCAGCCGCCGACTGGAGGGAACAGTTCATCAAGTACCTCACCAGCATCGATGTACCTACTGACAAGACTAAAGCTGAGTGCCTAATCTATCAAAGCAAGCATTACGTGCTGGTAGATGGGAACTTGATGAGAAAAAGTTCCAAGGAAGGGATACTATAGAAATGCATCACCTAAGAAGAGGGAGTGAAACTACTTCTCGATATTCACTCTTGTTCCTGTGGCAATCACACGGCCTCGAGAAACCTGGTCAGCAAAGCTTTCTGAGCTGATTTTTACGAGCCCATGGCCATCACCGACATAGAAAACCTCGTCCGACATTGTGAAGGATGCTAGTTTTTTGTCAAGCAGATACACGTGCTGGCACAAGAACTGCAGACCATCCTAGCTTCCTGGCCTTTCACATGCTAGGGACTAGACATGATTGGGTCTTTTAAGCTAGCACCAGGTGGTTTCTGGTATGTGTATGTCACCATTGACAAGTTCTCCAAGTGGATCGAATACAAACTGCTTGTTTTGGCTACTGCAAAGAAAGCAGTCGAGCTCTTCAAAGATATCATCCATAGATTTGGTCTCACAAACAGCATTATCACCGACCTCGGAACTACATTCACTGGTCATCATTTTTTGGACTTCTATGAAGACCGATGCATGTCCGTCAAATACGTCTCTATTGCCCATCCTAGAGCCAATGGCTAGGTCAAACAGGCGAACGGCATGGTCCTTGATGCCCTCAAAAAGAGGCTATATCAGAAAGAGGAAAAGCATCTAGGTAGATGGCTCAAAGAGCTCCCAGCTGTGGTCTGGGGACTGCGTACTCAAGCTAGTCATAGCACCAGTGTGTCTCTATATTTCTTGGTCTACGGCTTAGAAGCCATACTTCCCGTGGACATTGCCTTCCGAGCACCTAGGATGAAACATTATAATGAAGAGCTAGCCGTAGTTGTTCAGATAGAGGATGTCGATAGGGCCAAAGAAGAATGCCTGATCACCTGCATCCGCATAGCTAAATACCTAGAAGGCTTGCGAAGATACTACAACCACAACATCAAAGGTCGTTCATTTGCTATCAATGACCTTGTTCTTCATAGAAAACAGAAAAACCAAAGGGATGCACAAGCTCTCCTCTCCCTAGGAAGGGTCTTACGTGGTCAAAGAGGTTACCTGACAAGGGTCTTACCGGCTATGTGACTTGGACATAATCGATATCCCTAATTCATGGCACATTGAGCACCTTATACGTTTCTAGCCTTGAAATGCTCTAGATATGCATTCTCCACTCCATAATGAATGAAGTTTTGGTCGCCATAATTTGTCTCCATTATTTCTCCATTATGATTTAATCTCCATTTATGGTCGCCAGCTATAAGCTACTCCTTAACAAACTTCAATACGCGATCTCCATAAATGCTCTGCCACGTTTCTCCATATCTCTAAGATATTTCACCAACTGCCGAGCAGCACATGTTCTGCTCTGTGTTCTTTGGAGAAAACCCAGTCTCCGATCTCTCCCTACATGTGCCACGGGCTCCATGCTCTGCGTTATGGGTGGTCGGCTGTGGTTCCTTGGCACGTCTATTCCTCTTACACGTGCACGGGCTCCGCACTCGACATTATGGAATATGGGCTAGCCAAGGCCAAGAGCTTAGTAACGAACTAACTGCTCAGATGCTACTTATACTACATATAATCATGTTAGGGTTAACAGTACAATGATTTTTCACCAAAATACTAGCAAACTACATAAATATGCACATGCCACTTTACAACATTTATACACATACATAAATGATTGTATGTGCCTTTGCGCATTTTAACTATCCTCTCTAGCTGTTACAAATCACTCTTCAAGCAGGTCATTATGTTTGGCTCTCCTCGTCCACCTCGCCGAACAGGTCGACGTCTCTGGCCAACCTCTTCGTCGCATCCTCCATCTCATCTTCAAGCTCCTACTGCTTTGTCGCACCAGTCCCTCTGGTGAATTTGGCCCCTATCCCTCGCAGATCTATGGCAGGGTAATGAGACTGGACTACAGCTAGGGCATGGGTCATGGCGGAGATAGTGGTGTCATAGTTGAAGCTTTTGAAGTTCTCCCACGCCACCATGCACCTGTCGATGATGGTGTCCGGATGAGGCAGCCTGTCGTCGGGCTGAGGAGCTACCTCCATGTCAATGTAGTCAAGCACCGGCCTGATTTTGGCCACCATGGCATCGAGCTTTTGCCTCTGGGTTTGTGCCTCCAACTCCAGCACATCGAACTAGGCCTTGGTCGTTCGTTGGTATTCTGCAAGCACCAAGAAGATCTGTAAAGCGATTAAGTCAGTTAAGCAACAACTCCGATCATGAACTACTCACCTTTTAGCTCCTCAGCTAGTTTCTCCGCTCGCCCAGACACCTTCTTCTCCTACTCTTGGAGTTGATCGATGACCTAGCGCAATGGGACAATCTCCGCATCTTGTTCTACAAAAGTGACGATCGTCAGCAACAATAAAGCTGTTCAGCAATATAGAACAAGTTCACCGATTCGCAGTACCTTTTTTCTGCTCAGAGAGGCTTCTCAGCTGCTGGGAGCTATGCGCTAGCTGCTCGAAGTTGCCATGCAACTACTCGGACATGGTTGCCAGCTGCTCGGATAAGGCCCCCTTTTGGTATTCTAGGTCCCGCGCGTCAGATTCGGCAAGATCCCGCTCGCACTGGGCCCTCTGGACGTTTTTCTCCATAAGCTTCACACCCTCCTTTAGTTTTTTGTTCTCCTTGGTGAGGGGCTTCATCCTCTTGATCAGTTGTTGCCATTGTTTGGTAGTTCATGATATGCCCTACAAAAGCAACAAGATTATGAAGAACTCCAATCTCCGACAACAGAGATAGACATTGCCGATGCAATACTAACCTTGATCTGCTTCATTGCTGTGGAAAGGGTGGACTCTAGCCTTCTAACTTCCCTAGTGGTGTCCTCCTCTTCCACCACCACAACTTCATCACCTCGCTTGCGGAGGATCCAGATGGCTTGAGGTCGAGCTTCCTCACGCTCAATCTCTTCCACTTTGTCCTCCTCCACAGCTAGTGGCACCACAAGGGGGCTCGGTGGCCGCACAGCGTGTCGGACCATGCCCTCTGACGCCTTAGGGAGCACCATCTGCTCCTCTAGCACCACTGGCTTCTTTGCTCCAGACTCTAGCATGGTGTTAGCAACTCTAGCATCCACCTCCGAAGACTCGGCAGCTCCTGCCGTTGCCCCGGGCACCGCCGCCGGTTCATCCACCATCAGCGACAACCGTTCTACGCCGCCAAGTCCACCAGCAGCAGTGGTTGACTCCTCTGCATTCCACCGAGTGCTCGAGGACTCCGTGATGGGGTCTGCCGACATTACCTCCGCACTAGGACTAGCCCCCGACTATTCACCAATTTGGACGGACGGGTTTAGATCCTCCGTACGCGTCACTCTGCATCAGATTAGCTCATCAATCACCGCAACTATAAGGATCCGACAACAAGCTGAATCTAAGGAAAAGAAACTTACACATCGGCCTCCCAGTACACGGTTCTAAATTGGCGCTGCCTTCCCGAGCCCCCAGGCATGGCTCTAGGATCAACCCGCATGCCTTGGGCTAGAGGTCTCACGGCCCTCGCCGTCGGCCTCTCCGCTTGACGCTCGAGGACTTCCTTCGCCTATTGCTTGGGGACTCCCACCCCTCCCTTCAATTGCACCTCTGCGTGCCTATTGTGTGGAGGTGCTTCAGTGCTCAGCAGAGGAGCCACTAAGGCCCCATCGTCATCTGACCACTCGGACATCACCACACTCTATGTCCGAGTAGTTTGGTCACCGCCAAGCGAGATGTCACTCGGCTTGTGGGGAGCTACACCTGCCATCTTCCTCTTCTTTTGGGCTGACTCATCTGCCACTGCCCTCTTCCCTGGGTTCCGACAAGGCGCTGATGGCACCCTCCTTAGGCTAAGTTGTTGGCTAGGCATCCACTGCCTTTGGCCAATCGCTCCTTAGCACGCCTGAGAAGTATGTTGTTTGTTCCTACGAATGGATCTTTCCACAAGTTAATTAGTTCATTGCTCGACAATGGTACATGATAAAAAAGGATCAGGAACAAACAATTGAGATGTTACCTGAGGAGGCGGGTTCATGCAGTTGAAGGCTCTCATCTACCCTTGCACGCTGAACGACGCATTGGGAGTGAATAGTTTAGCTAATCAGCCTATCACATTGTCCTTCGATAGCCTCTCCATCCTCTCCTGGGTGTCGTCGGTGTCCCCCTTGAAATCAAAGCCCATGTGGGCCCTCTCCTTGTAGGGCTAGATATGGCGCACTATGAAGCTCACCGCCACCAGTCTACCATTCATCTTCATGCCCTTTATCAGGCCGAGGAGCTCCTTCACCTGATCCATATCACCACTGCTTGGCTTCTCTGACCAGCTCCTCTGGTTTTTCAGGACGCGGTCAACATCATAGCGGATGGCAGGATGGCTCTGCTTCATGTAGAACCACCTGGCGTTCCACCCCTTCAACGAGGTGTTTAGTGGTACAGTGATGTATTCGCCCGCCATCCCGTCACGGAGTTGCAGATACACGCCGCTGACCACCCTAGAACCGCCGCCGCCCTTCTTCTTCAGCCAGAATAGGTGACGAAAGAGGTTGAAGTGGGAAAGAACTCTGAGATACACCTCATAGAAATGGATAAAGATAGAGATGTGCAAGATGATGTTTGGGTGGAGATTACATAGACTAACTCTCCAGAACTCCAAAACATCCCTCAAGAAAGGATGAATAGGAAATCCTAACCCGCGCTAGAAGTAATCTTCAAATACTATAGCTTCGTCGGTATGAGGCATTGGGTAGGGCTCACCATTGGTCAGCTACCATCCGGCGGTGACACGGTCCAGAAGAACGCCCACCTCCACCATCCTCTTGATCTCTGCCTCCCCCATGAGCGACGGCACCCACTCATTGTCACGGCTGGCTCCAGCGGCCACCTTCTTTGGGTTTCCAACTCCCCTCTTCGGCGCCATCTCTCAGATCTGGTTTAGGATTGGTGGCGGAAGCACGTATGAATCTAGAAGTGCGAGGGCTGAGGAGGAAGATGAAGTAGCAAAGTGGTAAAGGTGGGAGTGCGGAGTGCGGTGGCGCAGTTATAAAGCACTACCCCCCACCTTTTCGCATTTGAGGGTTTTTGGAAAACCGCTCCACGATTTGTGCCTCTCCGAATTCTCTAAAACAGCGTGGTGGGCCGTTACCTAGGCTTTCGCGCAACTACAGCCCGTATCACCCATTTTTCGCCATAATTTTTTACTGCTTACCGAATATTCGCCGACTTCTCCACAATCCATTAAGGCTCAGTAACTCCTACTGTACATCTGTTACTCCAGTTTTTTCTCCACGATTTGTTTTCTCCAAGATTTCCACTTGTGGCTTGGGGACTGCGTCATCAATACGACTTGGTTCCTCACTGCACTGGGGACTTTCTTCTGTTGACTGTTGTTTCTGACCCTGGCACCACGTGATAACGTCACCTACTGTCAGGCTTGGGGACTAAGTGGGCACACTTCACCTTGCGATGAATGTGCTTTTCTCATCTTGAGGCTATGCCCGGGGACTGGCTGCCTGCTCGGCTGGTCTTCTGCTTTTCTTCTACTTTGGACTCTGGCACCACGTGACTACGTCACCTACTGTCAGGCTCGGGGACTAAGTAGGCACACTTCACCTCACGGTGAGTGTGTTTGCTTTAATCTGGAAGACTCCGTGCCTCCTGAAGTTGAAGAAGACTATCTTCCTTTCTCATGGTCGGAGTCTAAGTGGGCACACTTGGTCCACTGCGAGGAAATTTTGATTTTGGACTTGAGCTCCTTATATCCTTATGGCAAGCCTTACTTGGGACACACTGCTCAGCGACAGTTCACAACTGCTTGGCGACGGTTCACAACTGCTTGGCGACGATTCACACTGCTTGGCGACGGTTCACAACTGCTCGGTGACAGTTCACAATTGCTCGGCAACTCATCACAGTCATCGAACTATGAGTTTGACTGCTCGGCTTTGTTCGCACCTGCTCGGATAAGCTCAAGGCGGCATTGCACAACGGATACAAGGCGCTCGGGGACTAGCTGTGGGGGTACGACCCCGGATACCCATGGTAGGCCACATGGGCTGCGCCCCTAGGGGCGGCCCAGCCCACAAGACGAAGCCTTGCGGGGCACGGCGCTGCTCGGCGAGTCCCGCAAGACACCGGGAAATATCCTGAAGATACTACAAGATCTGTTAGGATACGTATGATCCCATGATTTCTGTAATCTGTTATTACTTTCTGGTTATCTCCTAGATCTAACCGATTTGTAACCCTACCCCTGGACTATATAAGGCGAGCAGGGACCCCCTCCAAACACACGCAATATCATACAATAGCCAATACAATACAGCAGACCACAGGAGTAGGATATTACGTCACGCCGACGGTCCGAACCTGTCTAACTCTTGTGTCTCTGTTGCCTTCTTGTTCTCGATTGCACGCATCTCTGCCGATCAATTTACCTTCGTGAGATACCTCTCGGAGGACTGCCGATGATACTCTGTCGACAAGTAAGCTCTTTAGTATAACTAGTTTTGAGAGCTTGCTTGATAGCTTAGTTTCTTCTAGTGGAGCTCTTTAGTATAGCCTTATTGAAAGCTCTTAGCGAGTAGTGACTTAGTCTCTTGTGTGCCTAGAGATCATAGCTACTAGAATTGTTGGGTAGATAGCTTGCAATCCTTGTAGAGCTAGAGTAAGTTTGCATTTTGCCATTTAGTTTACTAACAAATTGCTCTAGTAAATTTGTAGAGTTTTAAATAGGCTATTCATACCCCCTATGGCCATATTAGGACTTTTCAGGTTCGCTGCGGGTAGGGTGAATAATGATTTGTTGCTATACTAAATCAGGCGTGTATGGTATCCAGAGGAAACTTTGTGGTTAAGGTAAATGGTGGTAAAAAGCAAAAAATGCAAAAGCATAACAGAGACAATGTACAACGCTGATATGCTAGTATGTGGATGAGGAAATGAAGATGCAGGAGCACATATCAGCGTCATATAAGCTGAATCAATTTCTCCAAAAAAAAAAGTTGAGTAGACTATTACAATAAATATTGCTCGCCATGGTTATTATGGTGACAATAAAAAATCAAGATGCAGGTCTAAAGCACATATTTACAGCAGGGTACATCATCATGTTGCAGGAAGTATGGTCTGTAGCTAAACATGGCAGCCTCTTGGCACTGGAGCGAGCATCTATGAGGAAATCGATTATGGTGTCCATCTACAAACATGTAAGGGAAAATGTGAGAAAAGAATGTGGATTGCTTATGTCTCAAATAACAGAGGCATCATCGATTAGCAGGATGACAACAGACATGGTGTTATTAAGTTTCAGCTAAGCTGTTAATAAAATGGTTACGTGTGTTAGGATTACCTTGAGCATATTTGTTTGAAGATACTATTGATCTGCCAAATCAGTGAAAATTGAAGATTTGCTTATAAACAACATTGTGAGTGCTGTCTGTTTGCTCAGGAGGGTTATTCTCGATTAAAACACACAGACCATTAGGTGATGTCAGTCTTGATAAAAGCACATATAGCTGCATTTATAGTAGATTTGAGAAGAGCCACCATTGAGAATCTTTGCATGCCTCAGGTTTGCATTTCCATATTTTTCATGGTTGAGCAGGTACCCGCGCTTCGTTGTTTGCAGGGGTGAATGGTGGATGATTTCACAAGCTGTCCACATATACGGGCACAACTAACCTTCTTGTCAGTTGAAAAACGCAGTAGTTTTACATTTCCTGCAAATTGGGGCCATGGTATTTGTGACCAAGGAAAGAAACAGTAAAGCATATACTGAGAATGCGATAGTGAAAGAGAAGTAAGCAAGGGAGGTATATATAAAACAAAAGCAGGGTGCACATGATTATATATCTCTGAACATCTCAGGAGGACCTACTAAATTATCAAAAATATGTCTGATTGATCAAGAATAATGCAATAATGGGTTGGTAACACAAACGTCTCAAATAGTCGAATCTAAATATCCCATCCAAACGCACCAGCTATGTCAGTTACGTTGTAGAGGAAGTGAATAATACCACCAGAAATCTTCCTTGCATAGGACGAAAAACTGAAAGCACAAGCCACATGGAACACACATTTAGAGGTCTAGACATATTGCACTTTACTAACAGGAACTGAGGAGCAGTGGGAACCTGTTTGCGCTGACGATGTGTATTAGGTGCTGATGTCTTAGCAGATTCTGGCATCACGCATGTTGGGTTCTGTACAAAGCATAAGAACGATTTCAACTGTAATCCATGCTGTAATACATTGTCGAAATTAAATTCCATGTATAGAGGCTGCCACTCCGATGTAAAACTGGGCAACTTTGCAATACACCAATCAAATGAACACCAAAGAGAGCTAGGCGAGGAGGTAAAACTCAAACAGGTTTTCTGGCCAATAATTTCTTGTTTAGCTCATATCCACCTTTCCAACGGTCACAAGCGCCCACGAGTGGCTATGGGAGCCGCATGCCCCCTTCCTTCTCACTCTCTCGCTCATTCTTTCTCTGAAGAACACTTTGAAGAAGCTCTTGCTCTCTCCCTCAAACTCCCACACACACTCTCTCTCTTGCTCAATTCCCCATCTTTGTGAGTGAGATTGGAGTCACTTCTTCATGGATTTCGACTCCGGGAGTAACATCCATCTCTTGAGCACTTGTGGCACCCGCCGGTGATTTGATCTTCGCTCTACTACTCTTTGGTTTCTTGAATCCTAGCAGGCTAGGTGATGCCCAGTGACGCCCTTAATTCATGCTTGTAAGGGCGCCCGGGAAGTTTGTATTACCTTTTGATTCTAGTGGAAATCTCGGCTTGATCTTTGTGGTCGCTTGGGAAGAGGGGAGTTGAAAAAGACTCTAAGGACCTTTGTGGTCGCCTCAACAACGGGGACATAGGCACAACTTTGTAGTGTGGCCAAACCTCGGGATAAGTCCTTGTGTCTCTGTGTGCTTTGACCGGTGATTGCATTATTTGTTGTGGTGGCAAGATATATATTGTGTGTAGGTGGAGGAGCAAGCAAAGGCGTGAATTCACTTAGTACAACTACTCCATACATGTGGTGAACTCAATTTAGTATTTGAGCATTTCAATTAATTTGTTCACTATTCTCCGGGATTCGGAAATTTGGACAAGTCCATAAATTCCACTTGGGACCGAGAATTCCGATACCCGTGATTTAATCCGCTGCAAAAAGTTTATGAATTTTAGGAAATGCCTATTCACCCCCTCTAGGCATTTTGATCCTTTCAGCCCTCAAGGTGAGGAGGGTCAACCCTAGGTCGTCGTCTCACCGGTTCCGAGGACAGTTTTTTGAATTTGGTGGTCGGAATTAAGTGGGTTCAATCATATGTCGATCTAACATTTTTTCATATATCTTGTGGGCTCTTTTCTGAATTTGGTGCTCAGAATTCATAGTCAGGTTAACCAATAGAAGTGCAACCAAATATAAGGTAAATGTAAACAATGTAATTGAAAGCATGCAGTCTAAAGGGATAAAGTTTATGACCCCCCTGAAAATTAGTTTTGAAGAAAGGGCAGGTGAAGAATGGAATTACCTTATGTGCTACAGAAGGTTAGATCATGGAAACACAAAATTACGACACGGCTGGTCATTCAGCCTGTTCGCTTGATCGTATCAGTCATGCTTATCAGCCATGATATAGTGTTTTTCTCTCACAATAAAACAACATCAGTCGACTTATAAGCCACAGAAACGATCATGTGTTTTCTAGTTTGAAATGAAGAAAGTAGTATCTATAAAAAAAACTAAAGAATAGAACACCTTCTCGGATAATTCGACGTTTAATTTTTGTTAAAATTATGCCTTATTAAACGACTTAAAAAATAGAGAAATATACTAAAAGTACATTTTAAGTCAAGCATGCTGTAGACTTGTTTCGAGATGAATGTGGTCACAGACATGTCACTCATTTTGAATTGTTATCATATCTTTGTCTTTTACATGTCCCTAAGTCCTAACATATACTCCCTTCCTTCTAAAGTAAACACGCATCTCACTTCTCGAGAAGTCCAACTTTTTAAACTTTGACTAAATTTATCCAAAAATAGATTAATATTTATGATATATAACAAATATCATTAGATTAAGCATAGAGTACACTTCCTTTATAAATTTATTTGAAGATATAAATATTGATAATATTTTTTATATTTTTAGTTAAACTTAAAAAAGTTTGATTCCTCAAAATGTGAGATGTGCATTTATTTTGGACCAAAGGTGAACTATGCTATCATTTAATGTTTCATGGCCGCGACAGTTCATCTGCAAAAGTGTACGAACGCAGCCACAAGCAAACCAGCCTTCAGCTTGACACTCCAGGGGATGCCATAGCTTCCCTTGCCCACAATTCCTGTCACAAATGGCCAGAAACATAGCAGCAGCCAGCTACAGCACACGAATTCCCCAACACCCGGGCCACCGTCTTCAGCCGCTCCGGCAACCACCCGCCATACTCCGACAGCTATGGCGACAATGTTCAAGATTGCAATTGCTGTCGCAGGGACGAACACCGGTGACGAATCAAAGGTGAACCGCCCAAGGTTAGCCTCGTCTGTACCACAATCGCCACCGGACGTGCTCTTGTCCTTGCGAGTGACCTCGAACACTGTATCAGAGAGCCCTATAGTCTTAAGTAGCACGGTGAGGAACGCGAGGAGCCAAGCGGAGGATGAGATGATCCGCTGCATCCTTTGGTTGTTCCACCAGGCACGAGCTGAGAGCCGGCAATCCATGTACTCCATGAAGTTGTATGTGTTGTAACTCAGGAATAGGGCTAACGGGATGCTGAAACCTGATTCTGATGGCTGCACAAGAGCATAGAGTTCAGATAGAACCGTGAAGTACAAACTTCAAACGAAGAATAAACTTTTTTTATATATGAATCTGCAGTGGGAAGAAAAAGGGGGGAAAAAAAACTGTAGTTAGAAACACTATACCTTTGGCAGAAAAGAGTGGTTTGCAAGAAGGCAGTAAGGTCCCAGCAGCGAATAGCAGAGCTCAAAAGGTGCCCTCAGCGGCCACACGTCGATGACCAGGTAGGCAAGGCATTGCCGGAATTGCAAGCGCCTGCAGATGGAGAGAAGAATTGGGTTGTTCCGGCTCAGGAGTATCTCAAAGAGGCCTGTCGCCCATCTCTTGTACTGGGTTAGGCTGGCTGGCCCACCCGTCGGTGCGCTGCCGAGGAACGCCGGCGGATTGGTGTTCAGAAGTGCTGATTTCCAGCCAGCAGCATGGATCCGCTGCCCGGTCAGAATGTCCTCAGTCGTTGATCCATAAACCCAGCCAATCTGCAGATACATTATTGTGAAGCAATGTACACTAGCAAAATCTACAAAGATGTGTGTCTACACTATAGTTACTTTGTAAAGTTGTAATTTGAACTAACAGTGCTGATCGCTAAATACCTCCTGTCCCCAACATGTGCTGGTCTCATAGCTGCAGGCAGACACTTCTTTTGCCACTTCGATGCGACTTGATAAATCTACAGTTGGTGCTGGGAGCATGTCTCCGGATATGATGCTCCAAGCTGATTTGATTAGTTCTTTTTGATTGCCAAGCTTCACTTGCAGTTGCAGCTCCTCGCTATATGGTGAGCCTGACAAATAATTTTCTAATTACACCAACTCATGTAATGGTATAAAATGAACCGAAATACATTGGAGTTTGCAGTTACTTCTGAGTGCTGATAGTTGCATATCAGTTTATGCTCAGAATGCACCTTTTATCCTTTGTTTGACTTGTCTGGTGATGAAGTCCGGTGGCACGCCATAAATGACTTTCCTTCGGTGAAAGCAACCCGTCCCGTTATAATAAATTCCTTGAAGTCCAGCAAATCCATACCCAAGCTTCTAAACTCATCAGCACAGAAACGATAGCCAGTAGCAACTGACATTAGAGCAGCTCCAACAATAATAGAAGAGCTAAGTCATAGAATATTTTATTGAGTAAGAAAGAGAGAGAATAATAAGTTGCCCTCCATGAAGAGCTTGCAACCATGTTCGCTTGATCGTATCAGCCATGCTTATCAGCCATGATACAGTGCTTTTCTTTTACAACAAAACAACATCAGCCGGCGTATAAGCCACAGAAACAATAAAGCGAACACGGTGTAAGCTCATACTCCTTTTTATGATGTATGTATCTATGCTTACAGGGTTTTGCTACGGTACATCTATTACCTCTTAGGAGGTAAGAGTTTGAATAAATCACAACCGTTGAATTTTAGAACATATTAGACAATTAAATAATCAAATAATTAGGAAAAAAATGTTGGCTATATCTGTGCGCTGATTTCCTTGCCATATCTGATATAGGAGCATGCACGATAGTTATGGCACGTATGTACAAGATTTATATGTGTATCTGTATGATTATCTCGTGTAATACTACATGCTTCTGGGTATGTGCAACTAATCAGTATGTAGCAAAATATATAATGCAACAATATCACGTATATTTTTATATATATACGGTTGTGATACATACACCTGTCATGTTACAACATTATATATATATAAATAACTATAATGATAGGGTTTTATATTTATTTCTTTTGACAAATTTGTCACGTACAAAATGTTTTGATTATGTTACGTGCATGTTTTTTTTCTTGTCAATATAGGTTCGGCTTTGTTCACATTAAGAAATGTTAAAAAGGAAGTCTCCATAGATGCCAAGGCCGAATAATACAAAATAATGCTAATCAAGTTAGTATGTCATATCCAAAGTTGCAAAATAAAAAAGATTTACCATATCTAATAAATCAGCATGCATCAATTAGATCTTGAAAAATATTTTTATATCTAAAACTTACCTTATTTCACATATTACCTCTTAGGAAGTAATAGATGATATCAACCCTCCGATCCAATTAAATAAACGGCTCACAGTTACTTGGGGGTACCACAACAAGGCCCATGCTTACATATTTTTATAATAACAATGTTGGGTTACTTTATCTTTATCCTTTTTAAATTCATATGAGCTAACAAGTTGATTCTATTGTTGAGGGTGCCCTTAGTGTTCAGTAATCAGTACCGCATTTACAACGTGAGATGCAATATCTCGGATGAACCAGCTTATAGCTTTTTATAAGCTGGGTGGTTGGATAAAATGAGCTATAAACTAGTCTGGTTGTTTGAACTAGCTAGAGTTTTGTCTAAACATGGCCAAGACTTCTTTGGTTTGGGTGCATGTAATTTGTTGGATAGTTAGTGTTTGAATTGTGATCCTCCTATTTCTAAGCAAATTGTTAGACAACATGATATGTACTACCTCCGTACCAAAAAAGATATAATTCTTTGGTTGAGTTGGGTTAGTGTGATTTGGACTAACCAAGTTGTCTAGTTGGCATGTGTTGTGTGCAACATGTCTCTTTGGCTTATGAATGTACAGGTGTTGGGTGCACCGAGTTGGTCGATAAACGATGGAGAAAGTCAAGTAAGGAGTCCATCAACGATGGACCGAGGACGGTGAAGAACGGATATGAAAGGCTTGGACCGAAGGATCCACAGGGCCGAGGACGAACCATATTGGTGGCTCGTATTGGGAACATGGAAGTAAGCCTGGGTGTTCGGGTTACCCGATTTTTTCGGGTCGGGTAATTCGGGTAATTTAAAATTCGGGTAATAAAAATTGCTACCCGATATTACCTCCGAAAAAACACTACCCACAAATTCGGGTACCCAATAATTCGGGTTCGGGTTCGGGTATTACCCGATATACCCAAATTTACAGAAAACAACAGACTACACTAAATTTCAGTAGCGATCTATACATAATTTCAGCAGCAATTTGTATAGAATTTCAATAGCAATTTGTAGAGAATAATATATGACAGTCAATCATTCAAATAGAGAGAATTATATTCTAATAAAGTGATAAGTTAAATGGTTCAGCTAAAACACATGATAAATACAAAGACAAAAACAAATTTTTGGGTAGTTCGGGTAGTTTGGGTACCGGGGGATATTACCCGAATTACCCAAACTAATTTCGGGTAATCAAAATCGCTATCCGAATTTGGGATCGGGTACCTCGGGTTCGGGTAATTCGGGTCCGGGTTCGGGTAATTCGGGTACGGGTAATGGGTATCGGGTATTTTGCCCAGGCTTACATGGAAGAGCAAGAGTACATGAGTGATAAAGACGATGTTAACCAGAGTGAAGGTCGGGGTTCAACCGAGTCAAGGCAAGGCATCACGAGTACTTGCTGGACCTCCAGGCTAAGGGCATGAAGAACACGTATCGACATCGAGGGGTTGAGTACCGGCTACACGACCGCTCGTGGTCATCTGATACTTTGAAAATGGTCTAGACCATTTTGCCCCCAGTGGTCGAGTGGTTCATGTCTAAATGTAGGGACATTTTTTATATATGTGTAATAGCCCTATAAATAGTAGAAGTGACTGCCCAACACATCCGGTCCTTCCACTCCACCCCTTCCATTTTCTAGGGCTAGAGAGAGATAGGCACCTCTTATTCTTTTTCTTGATATGAGTCGGAGGATGTTGGGAGCTAGGATGATGGGATGTATAGGTAGATTCCTAGTTTCTTAGTTCATAAGAAATCCGTGTGGAATTCACCTCTCTTGTCTACTCCTTTTGAGTCCCTTGTTTTGGCCTTTTTGTAATCTTTCATCACTTTTCTTTGGTGATTTTTGGAATTGTGTGTGATCTGATTTCCTGAGTGATTTTGGTCCTTGGAACTTGATCAAAGTATGGATTGAAGCTCAACTCTCATCTCACAAGTTGCTCTCCCTCTAAAATTGTCGTTTCTAGCCTCTTTTGGTGTTTCTTGAAGACCTTTGCTTCGAGGTTTTCTGAGACGTTCTTGATTGATGTTTAGGTGCTATGAGACCTTAGGAACACACATCGACTTTGCCTTCAACAAATTTTCCATGAGCACCTATAAACTATCGCTTTGAGGTTTCAGACAAACCCCAATTTGAGAGAGGGATTTCAAAATTCCTCGCAAAACTTTGATCTTTTTATTTCAAAATTCCTAGCCTAACTTTGATCTTTTTTGCAAGATCTCTTGGGGATAGCTTCACCATGAGTTAAAGGCGTGTGCAAAATTTCGTAATTTTTGGACCTCTTTTGGATTAGTTATGGATTTTGCTTGCAGAGCATTTTGCAGTTTTCTGAAAAAACTAGCCTAGTTGGTTTTCAAATTTGGCTAAGCCGGTTTTTTGAGGCTTGTCCCAAATGAGGTGATTTTTTATGGAGTTTTCTTTACTATGTTATAAACCTGTCCACCTAAATTTCATGATTTTGGTAGGTTGTTTGTTTGGGCTTCCATATTTTTCTTTCAAGCTGGTTTTTGTTGAAAGTGTTCGAATTTGTCCTTTTTCACCTCTGACTGTTTCCATATTTTTCTAGTCTAGTTTCTAGGGTCTGTAGGTTCGTTGGCTAACACTAATCGAGAGATTTGTGTGTTATGTCGGGATATATGACGCTCTTTCATTCTTAAAAAGAGAAAAAATTCAGACTCCTATTCCCCCTCTGGTCGTTTATTCCGGCCATTCAAGGTAGATTACAAAAAAGTATGATAAATTCATAATTATTAATATTTTTAATATAAATTTAATTAAATTTTATTTTAAGATTGTATGTTTTTTTTCAGGACGGGGAACAGGGGAAGTACAATTCTGGTACCTTGTACATGACTTCCGTCTGGTTTCCAAAAGGATCATCCTTGAGGGCATCATAGAATATCTGTGGTGCCTGAACAAATCCGCTGTGGACCTCGTTGTCGAATCCCAACAGGAGGCACATTGCATGGAGAATGACTTGTGGGTTGTTTGCAAACATGTCGCAGTCCACGTTCAGCATGATTGGCGCATTGGTCAGCACAGCGGAAACCCTTGTCTGCACACCAATTAAGGTCAACAATCAGTGATCAGCTGTATTCTGCTAATGTTAATGCAACAGACACTTCTCTGAACTTTGTGTCTCACTAATCAGAATTCACTTATTCTGCTGAGGAGCGTGAGAAACACTAACCAGGACATTCATGGCCCCGGCCTTGAAGTGCTGGTGAAATCTGGGTCTCTTTTCTCTTGAGATGTATACCAGACTTGGGAACCCTTCTCCTGTCGTGCTCTTGCTGTTGTCCCACAGGACCTGAAATCAGCAAAAATGAACACCAAACCAGTAAAAGTTTTGCAGACGATATGTATTTCACAAAATATTTTTACAACAATTGTTAATCTAGTTACTCATAAAAATAGCGCAGCTACATCTCAACCTTAATTACGGTTGGGTGATTATTTCGCTCCACACCCAAGAACTCAGTGAACTCACTGTCACTCTGCACAAGAGTGGCCTCCTCTAATTTCTCGACCTGACTCACCAACTTCTCGTACTCGTTCTGCAACACGAACAAGAAAACGAGCATATATAAGCAGCCATAAGATCAGACACCGCGCCAGTGCCAGGATCACGGACGAAAAAACGAGACGGCTCACCTTTATGACCGTCCATTCTTGCAAGAACTCTTGGCCGGCGGCGCGGGGCTCTGAGGTGGAGGAGAAGTAGACCAAGGGAGCTCTGACACCGACTCCGTGCCTCCTGCAGAACGGCACCCAGAGCCTCGCGAACGCGGCAGCCTCGCGCAGCGCGTAGCAGGTCAACGGCGAGCAGCCGTCGTCCGAGACGTAGCACGCCAGCTTGCCGGCCGGGTAGTCCACGGCAAGAAGCGAGAGCACGGTGTTCACGGTCACAACCGGTGGCTCCAGCTCCGGGTCCGCCGTGGTCACGAACACATCTACCGCCGGGAGCTCGTCGGCCCTGGTAGAAATCAGAAGCTGTGAGAACAACAAAAAAAAGGACGGGACGTTCCGGTCTTTCGGATACAAATGAACAGCGACGGCGCGTTGGGCCTTGGGCGGCTGCTACCTTTCGGGGAGGCGGTCGGGGTACGTCTCGAACCGGACGGGGTTCCACTTGCAGTTCATGTTGAGCAGCCACAGGAGCGTGAACCACGCCTCGCAGAAGAGCGCCGCGACGGCGAGCCAGCAGCGCGGCGGCGTCGTGCCGGCGCCGCCCAGCAGAGAGGTGGCACGGTGGGCGAGGAGGGCGAGGAGCAGGGAGAGGACGACGAGGTCGGCTAGCTTCCACGCCGTGCGGCGGATCGGGACCCTCTCCTGCAGCTTCTTGGCTCTCCCCATGGCCACTGCCGCAGCTCCAGAGGCAAGCACCGAAGCAGCACCGCGAGTGGTGGCTATTATTTTTTTATGCAGATAGAATTTTATAGACTAACAGGGCATCGTAAGATGCCCCGGTTCAATTTATTTATTAAACGAAACCGAGCCATAAAGCTTACATGGTGATAGAAACAAGGAATAAATTATCTCAAAGATTGTTATTATGTTTTATGCTAACAGAAATACCCGTGCATTGCAGAGTGTAAGACTATATAGATATATTATCGCTCAATAGTATGTCTATGGGTGTGACCAAATGTGAATTTTTAAAGTTCTTACCTAGTTTTTTATGTTTCGATGCTATATTATGGACAATTAACTGAGTAATAAAATTACTTTAATCTTATATTAGAATGTTAGTTTAGCTAGCAATATTTTAGGTAGTTCAAGGTTGGTTTATCGAAATCCTAGCTCTTTGCAGTCCATTACTACCTCTGTTCCTAATCTAAGGTTGTGTTTGAGATGGCTCCACGAACTCTATTCCATAAACTCTATCATGGAGCTCAAAAAAACATAGAGTTTGTGGAACACTCCTTTAGGTACTCTCACAACTTAATTTTTTCTCCTCAAGCGGAGTGAGTGGAGCTAAACCTGTTTGGCTAAAAAACGTAAAGTAAAGCTAAAAAACATGAAGTTGAGCAGTTCCAAACACTCCCTAAGTACATAATAAAAACTATGAATCTAGAAAAATCAAAATACCTTATAATTAGGAATGAACAGAGTATTGTTCTTTTGAGCAAAGAGGAGGGGGCCAAGACCATGGTTTTTTATTTTTAATCCTTCTTTATTCAATATTTCAATAATAATCGCTCCTATTTTTTTTTCTGATATAACCCTTTTAATCGCGCCAGCGGCGTCACATGCATTGGCGCGGCAATATCCGCCATGTTAAATGGCGTTTTTTACATGGAAAACGTTGTCACGTCACTCCCGCTGGCGTGACAGTTTTGTTCTATCGCGCCATCGGGAGTATTGTGACAAGACCGAACTTTTTAAAAATCATAACTCTTCGATACGACGTCGGATGAAGATGAAATTTATATGAAAATTGTAGCTCTCGATGAGATCTACAACTTTCTAGTTTTGAGTTTTTTTTCATTTGAGGACTTTAAGATGCTCAAAAAATAATATTCGGAAGCATAATAACCGCATACTAGTGCTTGTCGTATTACACAAATAATATCTTTTCTGTATGGTGTCAAATGAAAATACTTTTTACATCAAAGTTGTAGCTCTCAATGAGATCTACAATTTTATAGTTTTGAGTTTTCACATTTGGAATCATTAAGATGCTCAAAAAAAATAATATAAAATTTCAGTAGCATATTAATCGCGTACTAACGCTTGTCGCATTAGAAAAATAATATTGTTTTTTATCGTGTCAAATGAAACTACTTTTTATATCCAAGTTGATTTTCTCAATAAAATGTACAACTTTCATTTATATAAAAGTTGAAATTTATATTATTTTTTGAGTATCTTAACGTCTTCAAATGAAAAAACTTAAAACTAGAAAGTTGTAGATCTCATCGAGGGCTACAAATTTCATATAAATTTTATCTTCATCCGACGTCGTATCAAAGAATTATGATTTTTTAAAGGTTTTATCTTGTCACGCCACTTCTGGTGGCGCGATAAAATAATACTGTCATGCCAACGAGAGTGGCGTGACATCATTTTCTACGTAGGAAACGCCGTCTAACGTGACAAATATACCTGCCGCTGGATATTCAATCCCCATATTCAAATCCACACCCGCATTAATTGGTGAGGGTATGGGTTGAAATAAAATACCCATTTTGATTTGGGTGTGGGTAGGATAATATCCACCTTATTCATTCAGTCAGTTTGTTCGCTTGTTGGTTTTAGTCAGAGCTTATCAGTTAGTCAACAGTATTTTTCTCTCATAACAAACCAGCATTAGCCGAACTTATAAGCGCAAAAACCAACCAACGAATATGCCAAGTATTCATTTAGCCGTTCATGTAGTGCAAACTCCCACACAGTATGCACCGCGCTAATGCCCAGCTGCTGATGCTTGTCCTACTTCCCTGTCTTGGGCCTGTTTGGAACGAAGGAATCCAAAACGCAGGAATAGGAAAAAACGCAGGAATAAGGTATGATGAAAAGTAAAAAACTACGGGATTTCAAAACACAGGAACAGAAAATTTAGGCTGTTTGGAATACAGGAATTTATAAACATAGGAATTGTAACATGTTAGGTAAATATGGGTACTAATTACTCTTAACTGCTCTTTTTTCTCTCGTCCTCACACACGCTGCCTCGGGCTTCACGAAGGAAACCAAAACCATGGATCAGATTGGATGGTTTCTTTCCCGTGAAAAGGCTTGCCAGCTACAGTATTCCTAAGGAAAGGGTTTGCTATTTCCTCCGTTCCAAACACTCTACCACCGATCCTTTCCTCCGTTTTTATTTCCTTTGATTTTCCCGTGAAAAACCCGTGAACCAAACGGGGCCTTATCCGTTGGGTATTCAAAATCCATCGGGTATTATCCACTTTAGTACACATGGGCATGCACAGTAGGCCGGTGTGGGCGAAGGGCATGGATGCCCCGTACCCTCCCCAACGGCAGCTACAGTATATGCGTTGCCGCGTCAATGCACTCGACGCGATGATGTTATTTGGTTACACAGCTAGTCAACGACCAAAAGGGTAAAAAAAAAAATTAGGAACGATTATTATTGAAATATTGAATAAAAAAGATTAAAAAATAAAAATTCTTAGACCATAGGGTAAATATACTATAAAAGGAGAAAAAAAAGATAAAA
This sequence comes from Miscanthus floridulus, assembly GCF_019320115.1. NCBI lineage: Eukaryota > Viridiplantae > Streptophyta > Magnoliopsida > Poales > Poaceae > Miscanthus > Miscanthus floridulus. Next base: position 153,320,591 of record NC_089587.1, read on the forward strand.
CGACAAAAATGTTTATTAACATAACATAAAGAGAAACAAAATTAAAGGTCACAAAGTTCTCAAACCATGAAAAATATCTTAGAAAATCCTCTTGCATTGAGAAAGGTAAGCAAGAAATACTCTAGGAGACGAGAGCCAGGATTTATCATGATGATCCTTAATGATCTCCATGAAAAAAGGTGAGAGCCAGGATTTATGATGACAATCCTCAAAGATAATGAATGGAAAAATAGTATGTCATAATAAAATCAAGTTTTTTAATATTTTTTTATTTTCTAGGTCTAGTGAATAAATGGATAGAGCCTGTCTCTAACTCTGGTAAAATAAAAAAGCAACGAGCTTAACTTCTTAATTGGTTAATTGGAAGGATTTCTGATCTAATTAGACGTTAAAAATAGAAAAAAAATCCTAATTATTCTTGATTATGGATTGAAAAGGGATGTTATGAATTGAATATACGACATTAGTTCGTAAAGCAATACAGTTTGATTTATCTTTTTTCTCACAATATACTTCTTGAGATTAAGACTTCACCATTAGCTAGTCGAAAAGGACAAAAGGTTCGACACCAAAATTTGGTTTTTAGCAAAGTCACCAAATTTTGTTGATACCTACCTGATGGCGACGTATATGTATCCGCAATTCCGGATGTGTGTTTGTATCTTTTTTTTTTCTCAGTGTACTCCTTGTCCTCTTAAGATTAAGACTTTACCATTAACCAATCGAAAAGAACTTAGATAGAGAAAGATTCGTCACAAAAATGTGTGGTGATACCTACCTATGGCGACGTATATGATTCCGCATATGTGCGTAGCAGATTGCTATGTAGACCTAAACATTTTATAGTCAAGAAGCACATTTTTTTCAGGCCGAAATATCCACGCTCATCCCACAAGACGTGCCTTTTCGATTTTTTTTTTTTTTTTGAAATTGGATGACTTCATATTACTCATGAGCTGAAGATTCTTCAGCAACAATTACATGAATGTGCGCCAGAAGTGAATTGATGATTGTCTCACCTCCGTCGTCACAATTACACCCAACAGCTGTCAATTCATGGGCAACTCTATTAGATTCTCTAGGAATTGAGACACAACGAAACGAGCTAAAATTCATAGTCACCAGGAAGTGCAGTTCCTCCACTAGACCACCCACCAATGAGTTTGAGAAGTCCTCAGATTGCAGTGCTTGTTTCACCATCAAAGCATCAGTTTCCAAAATAAGATTGGAAATTCCTTGATCAATTGCCGCTTGGGCACCCTGCAAGCATGCTATAATTTCAGCTTGTAGTGCATTGTAAAGGTACTGCACTCTCCCTCTTCCTGCAGTCACCACATCCCCGTCGTAGTCCCTAATCACATATCCCCAACCACCAGTCTTCGTAGTAGAGGAGAACGATGCATCACAATTCAGTTTTCCTTCCGGTGGTTTCAGCCATCGCCCTTTCTCCTTTGGCACTGAAATTTTTGGATCCACCATTGTCTGCATCAACTCTCCAACATACAGGCGCACTGATTGGGCAAGCAAAGCAGCACATTTCCTCTGAGCCCCCGTTCTGATGACATTTCTCTCTGTCCACCACATCCAGATGGTGATCAAAATCAACATTTTCTTTTCCGTTCTTATAGATAGAATATACCGAATAACTTCCATAGCTGACTCCTTCTCTGCCAAAAACACACGCTCTTCTTCTAAATTCAGAAAGCGCCAAACTTGTTTGACAGTTTTGCATTTGAAAAACAAGTGGCCTCCATCTTCATCGACTCTGCAGCAAACCGGGCAAATAGTGTTCAGCTTAATTCTTCTACGCATCAAATTCATTTTCAAAGGGTGACTGTTATGAGCAAAATCTCCATAGGAAATGTTTGATCTTATTCAGGCAATCCAATTTCCATATTCCGCCCCAAAGTGGATCCACATCCCCACTGCCACTTTGCTGGACATTACTGCGATCTCTGCTACAAACGAAATCCGCCCGACAAACTTTATAGGCACTTCTGACGCTGAAAACACCTTTTAGATCAAAATGCCAGGCCAATACACTTGGACGATTTTCATGCACCGGTAGAGATAGAATTAAATTTGCATTCTCTTCCCATAAAATGTCTGTAACCATTGTTGGGCTTAGTTAGGGCATAGGCCATCCGCATACACACACAAGACGTGCCGTATCGGTTTTTTTAGGTTTCTTTTTTTCTTTTTTTATGAGACCCAGTTATAGACGCCGACGCTCACATACCACTGAAAGAATAGCGTCGTTAAATCCTAGAATAAATCTAGAAAAATACGAGCAACCATGTCAAGTCGTGGACTTTTTTTTAACAAAAACCGTGGGGAAAAAATCCCCCCGGCACCCAAAGAACTGCAATAACTAAAACAAGAACAGTTACAGAGAAAGGTCCACCTAGGGGGTGACCACACCACCAACACACACAAAGAAAGAAGAAGAAAACAAGAAAGAAAAGAAAAAAGAAACTAACTAACTAACTAAACAGAACTACCTACCAGACTAAACTACCAACAACAGAACTAAACAAAGGTTACAAGCTATGAAGCCAAGAGCGAACAGAGGAGTGCAGAGAAGGCTTGATTCTGTACAGATGGCTGGTAACTTCGTGTCTGAAAGTAGCTTTCCAGGAGCTCAAACTAGGAGCCTTTCCATCAAAGATAAAAGCATTTCGTTCCACCCAAATACAATTTGCTGAGATCATGAATATCTCCATGAAGAAAGAGTGGGGAGAAGCTTCTCTTGCAATAATTAATTTTTGAAAAAGATTAACTGAATCTGTCCAGGTGATGCCAAGAGCAAACCATCTACTAACAGCAGCTGGACAATTAAAGACTTGAATCCGGGTGAGCATGTTTTACCATAAAGAACCCAACCAGCTGAGCTACGCTCTATTCTATCTATTATTTTTAGTGTGTAATTTAAATATTATATTGTGCTATGGTTGGGCTAAGATTTTTTAGTGTTTGCGTTTCACTATTTAATAATCCCTATCCACTAAGGCTATGTTTGGATACGATCTTCCCCACCGTGCAGTGTGGTACGAGAACCGCGGTCAGGGAGCTGCCATACTAAAATCGAAGTCCCTGTTGAAGCTCACGGTGGCTGAGTCACGGGCGGTAGAAATAATTGTTGACACCACAAACCGGCCTCGTTCGCTTGTCTGAATTCTGGAGGAATCTGGATGGTTTGGAGGAATGCTGAATGAATTTGTGAGAGAAAAACACTGTTCCGGATGAAAAAAATAAGCGGATCAAGCCGGATTTCAGGACACACGAACGAGCCGTTTTGTGCAATTATGCTCGATTCTCACGGCCAGCCGTCGGTAATCGGATTATAATCGTATCCAAACAGGGACGCGGGTCAGATTAGGCAAAAATAGTCAAGTCTACTGGTAGGGTAGACCACACTCTAGTATCAGAAGCTTGATTTTGACGCCATTTTGCTTTACCTAAATAAGATTGCACAGGTCACGAGAAGCTTGCCAGGTCCGGCGAGCCAATTCGGCTCGCTTGTCACGTAAGGGAATCTGTTGAAAATTCTTGTTTGCAAAAGTCCCTAGACTGCAAGCAAATCAACCAAATGCATCCTATGGCTTCATATCGTGGCTCAGCTAGGCTAGGTAAGTTTTGCTTTGCTCGGAGAACCCTCTTAATAGACACTTAAATATCATTATTCAACAGAGAGGCAGTAGGTAAGATTGTTATTTTGCCAGTAGCGGAGCCGGAAGTTTTCAAAAGTCCGGATGTCCCTCGTTATAAAAAATATTTGTATTTACCTAGAAAATTACATGTTTTTATATAATTTGTATTTCATATATATATATATATATATATATATATATATATATATATATATATATATATATAAAATTTGTTTCCTCTGAACTTCGTTAACGAGCCCGGACAGCCGCTAGGGGAGTCGGGGTGGCCGGGCGGTGCCTCACTGCCTCCTGCCTCCGCTCTTTTTCTTTTTTATTGAAAACCTCCTCCGCCCCTGATTTTGGGATATTTAACCTTTTATCATCATAACGGATGGCTACTCCTCGGATAGCAGGTTTAGAATTGACGCTACTATTTTAGCAGCTGAGAGAGAAAAACGATACATTTTTACCATAATTGCTGGTGTGGCACGCCACCTCAGCTGGCCAGCGTGGCAGGTGAAGGGAAAATGACCGCCCCTGCCCCTGCCCTCTCTATCCCTCCCCACGCATGGCCCGGCCCACTCTAGCTCATCCTTCCGCTCCTCCTTTCTTCTTCCTCCCGCTCTGCTCGCCGACGCCGCCACCCAACGCCGCCGCACACCCCGCCGCGCGGTCGTCGTCGCTCACCTCCCCGCTCCGCGTGCGTCGCGTCGTCCTCGAAGGCCTCCGGCTCGGCGGGCACGCCGCGGCGCTGGAGCTGCTCGCGGATCTCCCCGTTCTCTCGTCCCTTAGCCTCAAGAACAACACTTTCACGGGCGCGCTCCACGGCGTCGACTTCTCCTGCCTAGCGCCGCACCTCAAGCTTCTCTACCTCTCCAGCAACGGCTTCTCCGTCCGGTTCCCCGAGTTCGTCCCGCGCCTTCGCCACCTGCGCCGTCTCGACCTTTCGGGGAACCACCTCGCGGGCACGATCCCGCCGGAGATCGGGCACTGCCTCCGTGTTCTCCTGACGCTGAACATCCAGCGAAATTCGTTCGTCGGGTTCGTGCCGGACTCGCTGGACGCAATGCCCAAACTCGCCGAGCTCAACGTCTCCGGCAACCACCTCGAGGGGCGGATCCCGAACCAACTCGCAGCTACCTTTCCCGCGTCGTCGTTCGACGGCAATCCGGGGCTCTGTGGCGCGCCGCTGGCCCGCCGGTGCAATGAACCGCAGCAGATCGTGTACAACAACGGCGGCGGCGAGGCATCGAACGGATCGATGACGACGGGGAGGGGGAATAAGATCCATGACCGGTGGATGGTCGTGATGACCATGTCAGCGGTGGGCGCGGCAGTCGCGTCGTTGGTCGCGGCGGCACTGTGCGCAGTGCTTCTACTGAAGAACAGGAAGCCGGCGAGACGGCCGGGCGCCAGCTCGACGTTCTCCAACTCGACGGTCGCACGGGAGGAGACGGTGCGCTTCGACGGGTGCTGCGTGGAGTTCGACGTGGTCACGCTCATGCAGGGCGCCGCAGAGATGCTGGGGAAAGGCGCAACGGCGACGACGTACCGTGTGGTCATGGGAGGCAACGTCGATGCGAGCGACGCCGGCGTCGAGGAGGCCCACGGAGAGGTGGTGGTGGTGAAGAGGATGAGGAGAAGGGACGGCGCGTCGAGGGAGGACGAGAGGCGGCGGGGGGAGCTGACCAGGGAGATGGGCACGTGGCGGCATGCTAACGTCGTCGGCCTGCGCGCGTTCTACGCGTCCACGGAGGAGCTGCTCCTCGTCTTCGACTACATGCCCACCAGCAGCCTCCATAGCCTCTTGCACGATGAGCAGCACTCCTCATTTCTCGTCGCACGTGTAGTTCGGACGTGTCAGTCAGGTGATGTCTTCTGACGTGTGCACAAAATTGGTGTTCTTCTGTGTATATATAGAGAACCGTGGCCCGGCAAGAGTTCCTCTGGGCTGGCAGACCAGGTTGAAGCTGGCGCAGGACGCGGCGCACGGCCTCGCCTACCTCCGGTGGGGTGTGCGGCGGCGTTGGGTGGCGGCGTCGGCGAGCAAAGCGGGAGGAAGAAGAAAGGAGGAGCGGAAGGACGAGCTGGAGTGGGTCGGGCCGCGCGTGGGGAGGGATAGAGAGGGCAGGGGCAGAGGCGGTCATTTTTCCTTCGCCTGCCACGCTGGCCAGCTGAGGTGGCGTGCCACGCTAACAATTGTGATAAAAATGTATCGCTTTTCTCTCTCAGCTGTTAAAATCGTAGCGCTAATTCTAAACCTGCTATCCGAGGTGTGGCCATGTGTTGTGATGATAAAAAGTTAAATATCCCCTTATTTCCTCCTTGGCCCTTGATGACTTGACGGCTGATTAGCCTGAATCTGAGAAGTACGCCTTTCAGGCTCAGTGCTGCTAGTCAGAACCCTCGGCCCGCCTCCCCGTACCCCCAACAGCTCCAGGGTCCCAGTGCTCTCGCCCCCCCATGGCGGCGCCGGAACCGGAGGCCAAGCTGGAAGACGTAACCCCATCTTTCTCCCGCGAGCCGCTACCGGAGTCTGAATCCGACGCCCCTGCCTCCACTGGCCGCGAGCCGCTACCGGAGTCTGAATCCGATGCCCCTGCCTCCAGCCAGGAGCTAAAGCCGTGGGAGCAGCACGCCGCGGTGATCAACCTCCCGCGCTACGACTACCGCGCATCAGGGTCCCTCCTCCTCCGCTCGCACTCCGGCTTCCTCATCACCTGCCCCATCAGTGCGTTCCCTCTCCAATTATAGAGATTATTTTCCCATTGAAGCTTCTGTTGTTGGATTTATTCGTGGATTAATGTCTTAGTAGAATTTAGTTCTGGACTATGGGTGCCCCAAACTAGTTTCTGTCTTATTTTAGCGTTTGTGTTCGAGTTCCTATGATCGGGGATACATATTGTGAAGACTTAGGCTTTGGTCTATCATACAAAAGCGTTGAACTACGATATTAGACGAATTTTGACATGTTCGCAGTGAAATTTCCATTATGCACTAGTAAGATCCATACTGGTGGGCATAATCAATAAGCATAATGACATACATTGGCCAGTAAGCATTCCCATGATTTCTAGTATCAATTTATAGCCGCCTACATCGCATCGTGTAATGGTCTGAGTCCCAAGAGTTGATACTGTTAAGTAATCAAATTCACAAGTGTCGTCAAAATAAGTTTAGTTGGTTATTGCATGTTTGCAGAGCAATCTCAAATAAAAAAAGTGCAATGGGAGATGAGAATTCTACAGGAAAGAATGATAATGTATCATTCACTTGCAGTACCATTTATGAAATTTTGACTACTAAAAAAGAGTTTGATTCAGTATTGATGGCATGTGGGCATTGTTACAAACTTGATGTGCTTTTCATTTTCTTACAGAGCGTGAGAAAAGTGCAACCAAGGAAGCCATTTCCATTCTTGAAGAGGTCATTGCTCATCATGTTGCTCCGTAGTATTTAATTGTCTTTCCCAGTAGATAATTATAGTGCATGAATTCTATCTTAGAGAATGTCGCTGTCTCAATCTGTGTTTTATTTTGCAATATACCAAAATTATGTTGCATTTCATTCACTATTTGATGCATGCTCTCAAACTTACATGTAGAGGAAGCTTTATATTTTCCCACCTAATAGTACTTAACTGTTACCTCCTCTGTTCATATGGCTTTCTCATGCTATGCTTGAGTGTGTAGGCTTTTTTTTTTACTTCTTTTGAGTTGCACTGTTTGCAACTTCATTCTGTAGTCTTTTCTCCAACGACTGAATAGCTTAGCTATGACTATTAGCACCAGCAGTTTAAGGGACATTTGCAAATTCAGTTTTACATCTTTTGTTCGAAACTCTTTTCAACTCTAGCTTCCACACAGTCAATGTTAAAATATGCTGATGTGAAAGCTTCATTTTGTTTTTTGTTCAGTACATTGGTCATGCAAATTGCTGTGTTTCCGAACACACAGAACCATGTGATGTGGAAAATGCACTGAAGAAAAGAAAACTGTGCTCGGAGGCATCAGGAAGTTTAGAAGAGGCAGTAATGAATGGGAATAGTAATAGTGTTTCAGAATCAATTGGTTAGTATAGGTTATCTGATTGTATCCTTATGCTTAGTTACTTATAGCTATTATAGATCCAGAAAGGCTTTCCGTATGTTATTTTCTGATCTTGTGCACTTCTTGGCGCCATGGTAGGAGGAACTATAAACTCAAGCTCACCCCAGTCCAAGATGAATGACAATGTTGACAGGGCTTCAAATCTCTCACTGGTTAAGCTATCAAGAAGTGGCTTGCTCTTCTTTAAATTTCCTAGTGGAGGCCTTCATGTTGCTGAGATGCTTACAGAAATACTTCATTCACTCAGATCTGGGAAACTCAAATCTCCACAGTAAGGTTCCAACTTCATTGTAAGAACTCTTCTGAAGTGCTGACATTAGAAGTTGAGATGCTGCTGCTGCCATTTAGAAATGTCTAAATGACCAGTACTATGCATTATCTAAGTTTTCTGGAACTGAAAAAATAGCCCGTGACACTTCGTCTACAGTACTTTAATGAAAAAGTTGCCAGCCTTGGTTCAGTATTCATTCTGCATTTTTTTTTTCTTTTCTTAGTGATTCTACACAGCATGCTGTTCTTGCCTATCTTTTTCTGCTTATTGGCTGAATGAGACTAGTGTCGAATGGTGTCCTAGAAACGCCCTGGCTAAATGAGATGTCGATTTGGGGCTAAACATGCCATTATTTTTGTTGCTAGATTTTCATTCTAGCAGTTTGATTTGTGCAACCTGTGTTACCACTCTTCTTTTCAATAAAGTTGAACAGCAATACGATTTTCTTTCTTCCGACCAAGTTGCATATGTAAAATACAGGGACACCGCTGATTATAAGCTACTCCTACTTCATACAGTTAAAGGCTTAAAGATTTGGTGTTTAGAGTCAGTTTCAGAATGAATCTAAGGTTCTCCTTGGATTGTTAGATTGTTACATCGTCTAAATTAAACTCTGAATTGACAGATGGTGCCACCGCATATTTCCTATTCAAGAAACTTGCATTCTATCAGAAGAAGACCTGCATGCCACTGTGTCAAAGTTATTCCTTGACTTCTCGAGGAGCAAGACTAAGAAGGACAAGCCTATAAAGGTAGAAATTGCATCATTTATCTTCGTTTAACCATTTTGTTAATGTGTAATGGAGTCAAATTCATACTATTTTCTACTGCAATGTATTATGCAGCATTTGTATAGATATCCTTGCTATCAGGTCTCATACAATGATTCATGCAATGTTTAAGTTGTCTCCTACATTTTAATGCCAGGCTCTAAGTATCACTTGCTCTATTACCTTCATTATTATGCATCAAAATTACTGCATTCTTTTGTTAATAATCGAAATTTCACTTTTGCACTTAAAGAGCATCACTAGCTGTAGTACACTCTGCACTGTCTCATGAAAACATTTTATACTGAATAAGTTTTGACATATTTTACAGTTTGCGGTTGCCTATAATAGAAGGGGCATCGATGAGACAGAGAAGAACGGTAGTGAAGGTTCAAATCAGCAGGCTTTGATGGACAGGGAGCAATGTTTCAAAGTGGTAGCTGCTGCTGTCAAATCCGTTGCTGAGAACTCAGTGGTTGATCTTAGATCTCCTGAGGTAACCTTGACCGACAATTGTAACAGCTTGCATAGTTACTCGATGCTGGTTGGATGACAAACAACATCATACTTGTTAAGATCCAAATTGGAAAACAACAAAGTTTTGAATGCTGACTAGTGAATCTAAGGTCTTATTTTCCATGCCATCATGATGAAAACTGCTATAAGTTTGGTTAGGTGTTGACATCTGACATACTGCAGCTGCAGCATGTTTACTTTCTGTTTCTGGGCATATGTCAGAGAGTCAGAAGACCCTTTCAGATTTCTCTAGCAGCTACTAATCTAACTGATTGTTCATTGAAGTTACCAAACTTAAGACTACCCACAAATTTTATTATATCTACTTATATTCCTCCGGTTTGCTTATAGTAATATTTCACCTACTGTTCTTTCCCATATGCAATATACATTAGACGATAACTAGACTTTAAGATTTATGTTTCTTTAGAGCAACTCCAAGAATCTCTTTATATCCTTCCGTATTGATAGGAATAGAGACTTTAATGAAAAAAGTGTTATCCAGCATCTTCTTTAATTAGATCTCCAAATATTGCTGTCTTCTATTCCTGATTTGTTCCTAGAGATGGCGGAGCTGGTTATCTAGAATCTGCACAAGATATAGAGAAACCATTGGAGGGTTGAAAGAGAGCGATTTTTATTCAAGTCGCTCTCCAAATAAGGATAAAGTGTGAGTTGAAAAATTCTTGGAGATGCTCTTACCTTAACATATACGGGGCGACTAGGACTTTGAGATAATTTATGGGCTATGTCAAGTTTGCTTTTGCATTAATTCTCATTAATATTTTCTAGCTTTATGGTTTGGTAAAGTGAATGACATGTTTCTAATGTCCAGGTTGCGGTACTCGTTGAGATGCTCCCGGTTTCTGGGGTACCTCTTGGATCTTCGGTGGCTGGGGTGTCCGTTCTCCCAGCAGAACTCATCTCGACCAAACCTCGCCTTTGTGTCAGGTCTTTGGTGCTTGATGCAAAAGCAACAAAAAAGAAGTGAAATCCTGTGGTGCCTCTCGTCAACCAGAGTAGCTGTAATGGGAAATTGTGGATGCAGTTTTTCACCTGCCTATTTGTATTTGAGTACCATCACCTTAAGCCTTGTTTTTATCAGGACGTAAAACCATGATCAAGGCGAGTTTTTAACAAGCATAGAAGACACTGGCATGATGCCTTCGAGGCTTCGACAATGTATCATCCTTTGCACCCCCCACAAATAGTCGTCTGTCTGCCTTTGGGGAGGTCAATTTGTGTTTCGTAGCAGCATAGCAAAGAGTTCATCCAGTTCTTGCCTTCTTGGAGGCTAGCTTCTCGTCCTTTTTACCAGCGTGCCGAAATGTCAAAACTGGCCGGCCATGATGGTTTCTCCACTGTTTGTTTCAGAACTTTGTCCATCGTGTCCAGCCACAAAGCATGATGCATGTTGCTGAAGAAACCAGCCTCTGCGACGGCTTTTGTTCCGGCCGCCGTGCTTTTCCCCTGTAATCTACTGTGCCGCTCATCATGGTAATAATTTGTACTTGAGGCGAGATGCCGTCAGTTTTCAGGCTTTTGGGGAAGTGGTAAATGGCCGTGTGATTTTGACAAAAGGATTGATGCCGTTTCCTTTTACCCAGCATCAAAGGCGAACACGGAAACTGACGAGTGTATTTTTGGACGAGACGCAGGATGGGATTTGTCAATCCTTGAGCCAGCAGATCAGTAGTCTGCATCAAACTAGCTTTGCTCCTGGCGCTTAGGCTTTTGACAAACACACGCACGCATATGAGATGACTGATGTTTTAATCATTCTGTTTGTTTCATTTAGCAGGGAGGGTGAGAAGGATATCATGCATACTTGCGTAGTCATGGTTCATGAGTGCATTTGCTTGCATAGTTGTATAGACGCATGCCTGAATTGGTCATCTCTGCTGTTAAATCTACGATGAGACATGCCTGATACGAAAATTACAAGAGGCATGCAACATGATCAGACATTGTGCATTAGGCAACCTCAATTTACTTTCTGAAATAACATTGACACATAATCCTTGATTTTAATGCTTGAAAGAAAGAAGAAACATTTTGAGGACATGGAGAATCTCCTTTGTTCATGAAATCCCTGCAGGTACAGGAGCTGCCAGCCAAAGTAAGGGGCAGAATGGGAGGAAGAGTGAGGACAGGCTGACAGGAGCACTGTATTCCTAATAGGGCACCTACATTTGACCTTCATGGATCACTCAAAGTGTTCTAAGGGCCTGGTTGGATCTGGGCCGTTAATTATTAGCTGCTAGCAGGAACAAGCCAGCTAACAGCTTTCTATTCGTGGTATCATTACCTCGCTAATCAGCTAAGCGTTATTTGGATCTTCCAGCTAATAGTTAGTACTAGTATTTAGACTAGGGAAGTCAATTGCTAGCTTTTTATTAGCTAGGTAGGTCATTTTAAGCTATTAGTTAGGCTGTTAGCTGGGACATTTTGGCTACTTATGCTAATTTTTTTTTAGAATTACATAGTATAATGCAGACGTCCACAACACGCACACACACTTATCCCTGAACACACGTATGCAAACCCTATCCGTATGAGCACCTCTAAGAACTGAGCCGGCAGATCTCGAGATTTACGAAGTCACCACCCCTAAACACACGTACGCAAACCCTATCCGTATGAGCACCTCTAAGAACTGAGCCAGCAGATCTCGAGATTTACGAAGTCACCACCCCTGAACACACGTACGCAAACCCTACCCCTATGAGCACATCTGAAGAACTGAGCTGGCAGATCTCGAGATTCACGAAGTCACCACTTCTGAACACACGTACGCAAACCCTACCTCTATGAGCACCTCTGAAGAACTGAGCCGGTAGATCTCAAGATTCACGAAGTCACCACTGGCATCTTGCTGTCGACGGGGACGTCGCCTACCATAGCGCCGTTAAATCCTGAAATAAATCCAGGAAAATACGAGCACCCGTGCCAAGTCGAGAACTTAAACCCGGATGGACAGGTTCCACCACAAAGAACCTAACCAACTGATCTATGCTCAGTTCGCTACTTATGCTAATTTTAGCTGCTAACATTTACAACCTATATCCAAACACCTCCCAAGTTTGTGGGAGGATCTGTCTTAAACAAGGTCCACACTATTTCCATGTTTGAAGCTTCCATTTTGCTGGTCACTTTCGCCAGACAATTTTGCCTTTACCACTAACAAAAAACGGAACATGTGAACTGTCATTCTTGAGATCTTCATTAACACACTTAGTTCTAGACTAGACAACCAATTATGTCAAAGAAAAGCGGGGTCAGAAGACAGACAACGAATCACCGCAACCTGTGGCATGCACGCTACTATTGATATCCAAACGGAACTACATCGGCATGCAATGCATCATGGAACATTGATGTACAAAACTCAGCACGGTGATTAAAGCTATGATCCACATATGGACAGGGACAGGTCCAAGTTAACTCTTCTCTGCCTGGCGAATATGCAGCTGCCTGACGGCCCTGAGCATGCACTCAAGCTGGTCCACGACGACAACGGCGGGAGGATGCAGCCGCCTTCTTCACTGGGCCAGGAGACAGCGGCCACAGCTTTTGGGTCGATGGAGGAGGCCGACGGTCGCGACGGTGAACGTCTCCTGGCCGATTCGTCTCTAATCGCAGCAGTGCCACACAAGAAGCGTCCGTTTTCGCACTTGATCTCCTTGGAAGATGGCTGCCTCACCACAGGGCTGAGACGATTCGCTATGGGCCTGCCACTCTGTAGAATAAAACACAGCAGCAGTCAGAAGGACCAAGTCGTTAAATTTGTTAAGAAAATAGAAAACAAAACGTACTATCTTTTTTTGTTTCTTATTTATTTACTGCAATAGAATGCAACTAGTTCGTATTTGAATTTGGTCCTGCTTGATTGAGACCGTTTCTTTGCCGTGAAGCACTGAAGCTGCAAGGATCAACAGTGGTCGACAAGGAACTACAGTGTGCTTCATGATAATTCAGAAGCAAACGGCCGGTACGCTGGCCTTTGCACCTCCCCTTTTCTCGTCGGCCGGAGCAAAGCACCAGAGAAGCTTTAATGGGCTTGTTCTTTCTGAATCTGCGTCTGCATCTGTACTGCACGTCTGCAACATCGCCCGTCATCATGGCAACGCTGCTTGTGCATGCAGCTGCAAGGGTTGGAGTGGAACGGGAACAAATCAAGTGCTGCAAAAGCCCCTTCTTTTGGCATATCATTGTCGACGAGTTCGAAGCAAATGCCTGAGGGCTCAGGTTCTCAAGAGCCATTTCTGGCACTCCTCTGCTACTACTAGCAACAGGCAACTGGCAACAGCACCCACTCATGCATTGCTGCATCACCGGCTTTTGCCTCCATTTCTGTCTGGCCTACTTCAAGCCAAGAATTCTTCTCAAGAGCAACAGCTGAGGCTAATGAAAGCTAGCTAGGGATGTACGTATGTTGTATGCATAATGCATAATGCATAATGCATTTCAGCTAACGTGAGTCCTGATCCTGAACACGATGACCATGTTGCAGAAGCACGTACGTACTCCATTATAAAGCAAGGCATGCAGATGAGACGACTCGAGAGACATGTGAAGAGAAAGATCAGCGTGCAAAAGCAGTTAAGACAAGAGAGAGAGATATCTTCTTTTGATAACTCTCTTTTTACCCAATGCTTCTTTTCAGTAGCTTTTCTTTTTTATTTCTTTTACCTGCCGTACCTTGAAGGGCTCCTCGGTTCCTCGCACCCAAAATCCCAGATCTCGCAGGGTGGAAGTGGCTGTGGCAGCACGAGCGGCATCCCTCTGCCACTGCCATCCGCCGAGGCCGTCGGTTGTCCTCCTGCTGCTGCCCATGGGAATCGTTCGCGTGTAATCATCGCCGCAGCGCCGGGTGCCAGGAGCCCCCATGTCACTGTTCCCCTGCATGCTTTCGTGCGTGGCCGTGGCTGCAGCTTCTGGCCCTGCCTCTGCCCTGTTCATCCAAGCAGGCAAAAGATGGCATGGCAAAGGTGTTTGTTTGAGTGTGTGCCAAAGGTTAGGGATTTTTATCATTCTGTTGGAATGGTAGAGATGAATAAAAGCGGCAGCAGAGGTGGAAAAAAAAAACCTTTTCATGGGTGGGCAGATGAATTCCTTGGGGCCTCCCTCATCAATGGCGAATGAATGCTTCAGATGTCCTAGCCGTGGTTGCACCTCTAATGGTAACATGAAAAAGGAAAGAGGTGATAAGTAAGGGTCTGTTTGGTTCGTCTAGTAGTTACTAAATTTAGTAGCTTTTAGTCACTTTAGTAATTTTTTAACCAAACGCTATGACTAAAAGCTATTAAAGGGACTTTAGTCATCTCTAGTAACTCTGGAGTTACTAAAAGTGACTAAACCGTTTAGTAGCTACTAAAGTTTAGTAGCTCGAACCAAACACCCCCTAAAGGTGGTTTGACTTTCCATTAACAGCATTCGTCTGCAGAATTAGGGCACTAAAAAGTGGTTTGGCTTTCCAGTTTGCATTTAGCACCACACATGTGCAAGTGCAAGACAACAGAACACATGCATGCATGGCACGTGCCGAGCAATCTTGCAACTAATAATGATTGATGTTTAGGGCCTGTTTGGTTCCAAATAAGTCACCTACTTATAAGCTAAAAAGTAAAAAAATAACTTATTTTGTCAAACACCACCAACTTATAAGTCACCTCTACTTATAAGTTTTAAGTTGGTTCACCCCTGCTTAAAACTTATAAGTCATCCTTTTTCGCATGGGGCCCACACCTTTAATGAACTTATAAGTCATCTACAATCAAACAGACATGACTTATAAGTCACTGGTTTTCAGTCACCTGACTTATGAAAACCAAACAGGGCCTTAGTAGTATTATATCAGGATGGTCTGTCTTTAGCTAAGGATCTTAATCCCAAATCCCAAGAAGAGGCTCCATCACTGGGAGAAACTAAGATGATTGCTCTAAATAGAAATTGAGCTGGGAGTAAGATGAGAAGGAACAAATAAAGACAAAGGCAGTATCTCTCTCACCTCTCTTTCTAATGTCATGTCCTGAACTTCTGTACATCTGTTATACCGAGAGCAAAAGGAACCGAGTTAGAATAACGTAAATGCACATTAATTCTTAGCCATATGTTTTTTTTAATAATGGAAAAAGTTTTCGGCCTCTTCAACTCACACAGCCAAATTCTTACAAAATGTTCAGCTAATTGGCTGAAAAAAAGGAACAAGAACACAAGTAGACGAAGGTAATCTATAAGCAAAGTGTATAACAAGAACTCATGATCATGATTATATTCGTGCAATCGTGCGTATCATCATGATATGTAGTACTGAGTTAAGATGAGAAGAAACTAACTGACCTGAAGGTGGCTCTTGACATGAGCAATGGTAAGCCCTCTGACATCCATGAGCTGAAGAATTAGCTTAGGAGTAGCTTCTGCATGCAGTCAGCATGGATCGCCAAGAGCGCACATGAACGAGGCCATTTTGGGCGAGGAAAGATATATATAACGTATCCACACCATGAATGAATGAAGAGCACCAAACCAAAGACATGTATGTATGGATGCTAGCGTGAGAACTGAGAACACAGACAGAAGTGAACGTACTGTCCTGGCCACCGAGGCAGTCGACGGCTCGGACGAAGTTCCGATGGAGCTCGCTGGTCCACCTGAGCCTGGGCACCTTGGACCTGCTGTACCGCCTCGTCGCCACCCCGTTCCTCCCACCGCCGGCGCCACCCATCTTCCTCACGCTCGGCTGCTGGCAGCCTCTTCTCGACCTGCTTCTTCCTTATCGTCAGACGCCTCGCCTCTCTCCCCCGGTGCCACCGAGTGGTAGCGGTATCGCGCTGGCGGTCAGCCTCGGTCGCTGCATGCGCTGCTAGATAGCTCCTGTTCTCCACTGCATCGCTCTCCTCCCGGGCTTGCGGCCGGCCGGGTTGCTTGTCTATATATCGTTGGGCGTTCAGGGCGTGTCTACCCTCTAGACTGTAGATTATAACAGGACCAGCGGCTAGCGGAGCAGGCGGTCCATCGGCTCCCAAGTGAATACTGAACAGTGATCCCACGCGTCACGAGAGATGGCCATCATTAGAAGGATTCATTGAGTTTCAGGGGTATCGCAGAAGAGTGAGCTACAGTGGACAGTGGTGTTGCAAGCTAAGCTAGCAATGCCACCTACCCAGTTGCAACATTGATTACTCGTTGTATGACAATGATACCTACGTACTACTCCTACAAGCAAGTAGTACGACGACGAACTCGAATCCTGTCGTGCCTAGTTCGAAACAAACGGCACGCTGCAGGGTCTTTTACTCGATTCCGTCGCAGCCTTTTCTCAGCTCAGTGTACAAGCCGCTATCACAGTCACAGGTCACAGGCGGCACGTTCCTCCTGCACATTCTTTGCCGAGCTCTGCCAAGCTACTACTACTGTCTACATATCCATTTTCAGCTGCAGCCAAGGGAGAAAGACAAGATACGCGGTGGTGAGCAACAGCCCAACAGACCGAATTTTTTTACTATTTGACCATTTTTTCGAAAGTTTATCACAAATAGATTCCTGGCGGAAAGAATTCTGAAAATGGACCCTTGGCTCGGCGCCAGAGTGACTGGCGCCGAGCTCCTGGGCACAGGGAAATGGTCTGCCAGGGGGCTCGGCGCCGTAGATCTTGGCGTCGAGCTCGGCGCCATAGTGAATGGTGCTGAGCCACCTGCATTTAACCCAGCATACACTTCTTCCTCGAGCGTTCTTCCTCTTATTTCTCCTCCCTCTCAGGTTTTTCTCTCGCCACTTGAACCTTGAAAACCTTAATTTGATCCGTAGATCTTCGAGAGCAAGGTATACTTGCTCACCTCCTTGTTTTTTTTCGCATCGATTCGGTACATATTAGTCGGATTTTTGAACCTAAGATTCGTCATCACTTAGGGTTTCATTGTATCCCTCAATATATGTATTATACAACCGTAGGTTGATTCCAAGGCATGAAAAAAGCTAGCAAACCAAGCCGCATGTAGTTATGTTATGGGTTCATTGTTGTGGATGAAATGAGAAACCATAGGTTTAGGGTATAATGTTAACTGCTTTTGGTTCTTAGAACAAAATTGGTTGTATTGTAGTTATGGTTCTCATTGATATTTTTTGGTGATGTTTTTATTTATGTTTGTTAAATTACATCTGTTTTGTTAGATGCAAGAAATGTTTCGGGAGGAGTTTTGGCGAAAACGGGGTCGTCCTCGAGAATTATACCCCGACGCGTCTAGCAAAGATGCCCCTGTTCCTCCTGACCTTCCTGTCCCTAACTGTGACTGTGGTTTCCCGGCCCATGTTTTTCAATCGAAACATCCGGACACAGCCGCGCGTTGCTTCTACACATGTAGTCGGTTTAATGTAAGAAATTGTTTGTACTATCCTTTTTCTTTATTTGTTTAAGTATGGTACTAATATTTTGTTGGAATCTCGTTGTGTAGGACCATGAGAGGTGCTTTTTCTTTCAGTGGATCGATGGTGCAGACAAGTTTGATCCTAGGTACCTCTTTTTTTGACGATTGGTTTAGAGGGAGACATCCACATGAGCACTTCAAGCGGTGGGTTCCAACCCCCCTAACCCTCCGGCAATAACGGCTAAGGAGAAGCACCTAGCCGCAGTTAGACGACTCGAGGAACCTCCTCTGTGTGATTGCGGAGATCGAGCTGTGATAAACCCTAATAATACGTTGGAGTTTGTGTGTCCAAACAAGCATGAAGTAAGTGCAAAGTGTATATGTTAAAATCTTGAGCTATATGTGTTCATGTACTAATGTCTCATTATTTAGGTGTATTCAATGGCGAAGTATCGTTTCAAGAAGTGGTTGTATGGTCCTCAGAACCAATGGCCGGAAGAACCGCGGAGGGTTAAGGAAAAGAAGAAAGAACGGGTAATCTACAAAGCACCTCCTGTCATGTGCGAATGTGGTGTAAAATCCAACTATGGCCTGGTCCCTTCGGAGCTTGGAATAGGTCATTATTGCGGCCATATGATTGAGTATGATGAGGTTCGTTATTTTTCTGGTAAACATGAAATCGTATTTTGTTTGTTTTGCTAAGACATATATGATATAATATTTCTTTTAAACAGAGCACTAGGAAATGCAGTTGGGAATGTTATGATGGTCAAGCTAAGTTCTTGGATGAACTGAAGAAGAGGCAAGTAATTGCACGGAAGAGGGGATATGGACCTGACTACGTCAACCTATTCGTTAAACATCACAAAAAAAAGATGCGTGAGTTTGCTAGACAGCGCGGTATTTATAACCCGATCGATGTTGGGCTTAACAAATGGGGATTGAAGAGGTGGACGACGTTAGAGGAGGAGAGGGCAAGGAATGAGGCAAGGGAGGAGACAAGAGTACAGATGCAGGTCTTGAACGAGCATGTTGCTACATTATGTGCCAGTGAGTGCTTGAAAACCTTTTTTTTCATTGCCTGGTTTTAAATGTAATATTATCGCGTTGCTAACTGATTGCATTTTATACATGAAGGGATTGGTTGCAGCGGGGAACATGTTGTAGAGGTGGCTCGTGCAAGGTATGAGGAGAAGAAGTTAGATGGCCATAGATCATGAGCTGGTCGCACCGTTCAATCACCGATTATGTTGTGTGATGACGGAGACGAGGATGAGGATGACACTGGCAGACTGAGTGAGCTCATTGCTCTAGCAGAGGCGGGCATACAGGCGTAGGAGGCTGAGGACGACACTGGCAGACTGAGCGAGCTCATCTCTCTAGCAGAGGCAGGCATTCAGGCGCAGGAGGCTAACGACGACACTGGTAGACTGAGCGAGCTCATCGCTCTAGCAGAGGCGGGCTTATAGGCAGAGGAGGATGACGACGCGTTCTTCACTCAGGCCGCAGTGGCCGCAGATGAAGCGGATGCCGCTTACTACAAGTGATAGGCAGGTCAGAGCAACGCAGTTGAGCCTAGCCATAGCAACAGGGTTGTAGTAGAGGACTGGTACTCGGATGATGAGTTGCTTACTCAGTACGTTTCAGACTGAGGATTTGGAAGTGCATTTGCCCCTATGTCTACTGTCGGCACTTAGTTGTAGTATTAATATGTTGTGTAATGTGGCATAGTATCAAACTTTTCATTATATGGTTGTTTTCATTATTAATGGTCTTAATATTCCGCTTAATGATACGGACGTATTTCCATTTGAACACGTGCTGCAAAAAACAGTTAACGACATACGACATTATAGAAATCAACACACGAAACACATTAAATGGCATGTGAGTACATGTACCGAACCTAGGTACAGAGTTTTCTTTGACTAAACCTAACATGCCTTAGGTAATTAAACCATGTCTTCGGTAATTAAACCTAACATGCCTTAGGTAATTAAACCTAGGTACATGTGAAAAAGATAAAGTCATCCTAGTAGTGTGGCCACATAGCAAATTGTGTTGCACCTTCTCCATAGTAGCCTCCCATTGTTGTTGGTGGTGGTGGCAGGGGTGATGGGGGAGGCCCCTTTTTCTTGTGGTTAGGACAGGTGCAATATGGATCATTGCAGAGTGCCTCCTGTGAATCGGCACCATTGTTGTTGTCGTCCTGTTCGTCGTCCTTGTAACCGTTGCTAACTTCCCTTTCTAGATCGAAGATACAGTCTTGTAGGTAGTAGATGTACTCCGCATGCGGATAAATAGGTCGAGGATCGACCCACCACTGAACCCACAGTTTTCTTCGGCCAAGGAAGACTACAAAAAGTATGTCGTGTAAGTGATATACAAGACAAACATATTGAAGAAACAAATAGTAATAGCAATTATCCATACTCGCGGGCATTTGAAGAAACGATGACCTCCATCTATTCCCTCGGTGAACATCTGCACTAGGCAGTCCTCACCATGCATGTATTTTGGCCACTCTTCTTTCCTTTCATCGTATCCTCTCAGCGGTGCCTCTTTGGTGAAATCACTTTTGCTCTCAACTGGGAACATCTCATAAAGAGCTTCCTCAAAGAAATCGGGACCAAGAGGACCCTCCCACCCCTAGGTAGTTTTCTTCCCCTTTCCTCTCCCTCTGGACGACCCTTCAGACATTGGTACTACAACGAAAGCAAATGCTGAGGAGTGTTCTTCTTCATTGTTGTTTGTGTGAATGAGAGGGAGTAAGTGGTTATTTATAGGTTGAGAGGAGGAATGGAGGCCTGTCAATGTGCCATGTGAGTGATCTGTGTGCCTCTTCACCTCAGCCCTTGGATCAAATAGTCATAAGATGGATGGTGGAGATAGAGTTGAGTTGTGCTTCCTTGCATGTTGTCTGTGTATCTGAAAAGTCTATATCAGTGATGTGATAATTCGATGATGTCCGTGTATCTAAAAAGTCTATGTTTATTGTCTGAAAAACATAGATTCATTCACTGTTGCTTGGTAAACCTAGATTCTTCTACACAGCGTATGTACAAATATTCCTGGATTATACACGTAATAAATTTATAGTTAATCTGTGTACTACATTTGTGCCTTTGTACAAGTGTAGTATGATTAAAGGTTCACGCAAAAAATTCGCAAGATACGGTCTTGTATTAGGAGCATCCACAGTTACAAACAGAGACATCAATATATATTCTAAACATTTAATCATCCAACAAGCATAATGCAACCACAATGAATATCACAACCAACATAATATGTCATGCAAAGTCCAAATAGTCCACAATGTCCATACAGTCCCGAATAGTTACAAAAAAGTAAATGCAAAATTCACAATAGTTCATAGTAACACCTACCACGTCCCTCACTGTCTCCTACTCTTGTCCCTACCCTTGTGACCCAGAGCGTTGGTGCCTAGAGTGTAAGGGTCACGCGGACGGCGTCGCCTAGTGCCTAGAGGCGGTGTAGGATGAGTCGATAGAGCATCATGGAGCTGAGAGGGCTCAAGCTCATCGTGCCTCTTGTCCATGTCATCGTTGTCGTCGGCCTCCTCGTTCTCGTCCCCGTCCCCTATAGCTGCTTGACTAGAGGAACCCAATGCTCCTCTTCCTATGGAACCCAATGCTCCTCTTCCTATGGAAGGATCGTACACGTCATGCGTCGTGTTTGTCCTACAACCACAACGACCAGCCACACGGCGTAGACGACGTGACAACCTCTATTGTACAAAACTATGTTAACTGAAAGAATATAACGTATTAATGATTTGTTTGAAAGAATATTTTTAATCTTACATCTAGGAAGCCAAGTATGTAGTCATCATTGACTCTCGGCCAAACGCGCTCGATCTCTTCAACTGAGCTTCTCAGTGTATTGCCCTGTAACAAAGTTTTTAATAATAAGACTTCTGAACAGATAGCATTTAGTTTTGTTTTCTTTTGTACAAGAATGTAACTTATTATAAGGGTTATACGGCTCGAAGGTTGCAATAACTACAATAGATAACTCCTAATGTCGGTCCAAGAACGCCTAATGTATTGTTATGTAACTCAACGTAATAAAATAAAGCGATTGGCTTACCACTCTATCCAAGATCGGTCCTACCTCCACCTGCCTTCCTGCATGAGTGGACCGATCATACGTCGTGTCTTCATCGTCGGAGGACTCGATGTCGGCATAGTCAGTTTCGGTCCATTGTAGCTTGAGCCTGCACCGTGTCGAACGCTGGTACCAAGCTTGGTATCGCCTGAACTCACGGTTCATGTGTGGTTCGTTGTTGTCATCCAGGTTGTTGTGCATCTCCTCCCATTCCTCAATGTAGGACTGGTGGTGCCTCTCCCAGTCAAAAATCTTCTTGTTCCTCTGATGATCCAACCTGTACGTATGTCATCGTTACATTAATCCACGTACATGGCACCATATTATAAGAAATGGACCATCATCATGAGACATTTGAAATATCAAAACACTTACTTGTGTAAGTCAACGCCAGTCGAGAACAGAGGCATAGGACAAAGCTGTCTCACTCCAAATTGGCGTGCAACCCTATCTAGCAGGTGGTACTCAACAACATAGAAGTAGATTAGAGGGCACCTCATCCTATAGAAGTAGTCGTTGGCCCCACAGACGTTGCTCAGCTAAAAAGAAAGTGCGTCCTCTCCACCATACGGCTCCCACTCCACCTGCAACATGTCCAAATAAGATGTTAGATGATATACTAATCCTTTTAAAAGCAGCATGGAAAATAAAATTTACTTACACTAGATGCCGTCAGCGAATCTAGCTCGTTCGTGTACTCAATGTACGCCCGGTCTATCCTCGTGTGTGGAACCCTGACCTGGTCCCAAAGGTACGCCCATGTTGGCTGGCGACTTGGAGGCTGACCTTGGAACCACTCACGATGAGCCAGTACCTCTGGATGACCAACTGGAAAATGAGCCCACATCCATAGCTGTAATAGGTACACGCATCCACCAAGTGATGGGTTCGCCGTAGACCGACGACACCCCTCGCACAGCTGCCGGTATAGAAAACACAAGACTGCAGAGCCCCAACTATACTGACTCGCCTAGTCCCAGTCACTGAGGTAGTGGATCCACATCTAGGACGTATTGTCACCCATCGCGTCGGGAAAGAGAACGCAAGCAAAAAGGTGTAGGATCCACGCCCGGCAGTAGTACCCAACCGTCTCCTCATCTACCTCCTCGAGGCACTGTGCGAACTCTATACGTAGCCATGAGATGGGAACTCCAGAAGTGCGAGCCCCTTGCTCGCCAAGCTCATGCCCAAGTAAGGCCTCCACTCATGCTCTCCAGCCCTCTAACCTGCACTGCCCGGTGACTAGGTTCCCATGAATCCTTAGGCCTAGCATCTTCTGACAGTCCTGAAGCGAGACTGTCATCTCCCCAAAAGGTAGGTGGAAGCTGTGAGTCTCTGGCCGCCACCTATATTTAAGACCAAGCAAGATTACTTGTCAAAAAGTCAATCGTATGAACAAATGGCCATTAATGGAGGCAATGATTCACTTTAATACCTGTCTACCAACGCAGTTATCACCGCTGAGTTGAACTTGGGCAACCCACGACGAACCTAAAAGGAGATGACATCCAGGCCAGCTCTTTGCAGGAAAGGAGTGTACCTATCGTCATACCGAATGTCCAAGAACCCACTGTGGGTCCTAGAACAAAGGTGCGGAAGGTCCTGCATCGAATATAACATAGTCACATGTTACTTCACGAATACATGTACGAATAAAACTTATAGATTATTACCTGCCCTAGCACAATGAGATGTCCTCGGTGGGTCTCCTCGTACGTCGGGTCGAGCAGGTGGAATTGCTCCATCCTACAAAAAAAGTGAATGAATTAGAATTGCAATGTAGAATGAAACATAAACTTATAAATGTATAAGTAATTGACACAAATACAAGCATAAATTGAGACATGCATAATTAAATATATGATAAGACAAATATAAAATAATACTATAAACCAATAGTCCTACCTCACTAATCTACCAACGGCAACTTCGTGAGTTGTGGCCAAGTCTACCGCACTTGCCACACTCGTACTGCTCAGGATTAGTAACAAATGGAGTTCCTCTCCCACGCCTAGTTCTTTCGGGTATCTGATCCATAAATATCCTATGCCTCGTCCTCTGCCTTGATCCACACTTGTTCCAACGGTAATCTGGATCCGCAATGTACTTCGGCCCATCATATGGAGGCCACTCTCTAGGGTCCCAGAAAGGCACGAAGCGGGGGCTCCATGTGTTCACAAGCGTGTTGACACTGAACTCTTGAGGTATCCTCCTCTCGATATTATAGTTGCGATGCCTAGCTGCTGTCACCAAATGCGAACATACAAAGTGGTATTGCCTTAGTTTACCACAAGTGCACTTGAAATCTTGGAGGACAACCACATGTATCCTGGACTCTCGGACCTCGCTGTTGGAAGTTGTACCACCCCTATGCTCGACCTGATAAGTCCCTGTGGCGTGGTCAAAGCATGCAACCTCATGTGTGCCAGCCCTTTCTCTTGCCTTCTCTAGGTGTGCCTTTGGTTTCGGAGCCCATATCTCTCCATCACTCCTCAACTGCAATGCATGGGCATGTCTATCGTTGAACCAGGCAACAAGCTTATAGAAGGTGAATTGAACAATTGCATTCACGGGCATACCACGTATCCCCAGTAGCAACTTATTGAATGACTCTGCCATGTTGCTACACTGAAACTCGTACCTCCAGCCACTGTCGTAATGAGCTCTCGTCCATTTCTCCAAATCCCTCATCAAACCTGTGAGCCATTGTCTACCTTCTACATTTGATGCAGTTCTGACCTGCTCCAACTTTTCCCTAAAGTACTTGTCCTCAAGCTATCAAGCAGCCTCCTAGAATAGATCAAAGTTTTTCTTGACACCGTCCTTCCGTAGTAGATTCTCGGCAAGGTGTCGAGTACACCAACGATGGTACAAAGGTGCATACCCCTCTAACTGCTCTTGCACGGCATTAAGTATGTCCTAATGCCTATCAGATATGATGCCAACCTCCCTGCTAGGGCCAACCACGTGTATCCGGACTAGCCTCAAGAATCATCCCCAACTGTCATTGTTCTCCTTCTCAACCAAAGCAAATGCCAAAGGAACCAACTTGTTGTTCGCGTCACAAGATATGGCTATAAGAAGTGTGCCTTGGTATTTGCCAATCAAGAACGTACCATCAATGGAGAAGACGGGACGACAATGCCTAAAGGCCTCGACACACTGAGGAAAGCACCAGAAGGCACGGAAAAATATCTGCCTCCCATCCTTCCATGCATTAGGTTTTGAGATGTACTCATAATGCATGCCTGGATTCACCGCTTTGATTGCATTGAAAAGAACTGGTAGCTGCTCATACCCATCCTCCTAGTCCCCATATATCATCTTCCACACTCGCTGCTTAGCCCTCCATGCTTTACCATAAGTTATCACATATCCTCCATACAACGTCTCAACGGTCCTGATAATTATTCTCACCTTCATGTTGGGTTCTCCCTGCAAAATTCCCATCAACCGCTTGGCAAAGAGGGTAGATGTCAACTGCTGATGCCTCAGTGTTAGCTCATGGTCAGCACAATTGTGTGGCCTAACAACTTTTGTGATCTTCCATTTTTCGGTCACCTGTTGCTTCCTTGCACAAACCCTCCATGGACAGCGTTCCTTGTCACACACAACTGTGTAACGACACTCCACATATGAATGCAATACCTTGTAAGGCCTCTTTCGTATCACTGCAAAAGTCTACAACCACCTCTTTAAAGCAGGGAGGTCATTGAACACCCTCCCCTCCTCAATTACCATGTTAGGACCGGCCTCAGGAGCTTCTAGGAGCTCATCATCACGTCCTTCTGCAAACGCCAGATCGGAATGAGCAAGATCACTGAACTCATGAACTCTAGGATCACGGTGGTCGGGAAAGATATGCCTCATCATATCAACATCACTCTCCGTCAGCTCTCCAACAGGACGATCATCATCAGAATCAAGAGCCCTAGCCATCTCATATGGCTCCAAATCATTCATAATTTCAACACTATTGGAGCCATGAAATCCATCTCCAAAGTGCACTTGCGCAGCAACATGGGGCACATCCATATTCTCAGGAATGTCTCCTGCAACGTCATTACAGAAATGAGGAAAGAATGAAAGAAATAGATGTAAGGAACATGATAAACTCCCAAAAACCATGCGGTTAAGACACTTACTCGGATGATTCTGTGTCAAAGGGATCTCATAAGGAGGATCTGCCATAAAAACATGAGTATGACAACCATCTCCAAATAACGCATTGGGGGCAGATTGAGCATCAGGAACCATAGGCGCAATCTGCACATGCAGGTAAGGTTCCGGAACGGGAGGGTCGATGTGTGCCGGATGATCCATTGCTGGGGTAAACCCATGAGGGATTGGATCAACTAACACCCGACGCACAACCATATCCAAACATTACAGCTGGCTCTTCATAGCCGATCTCACATAGTTGTCCCACTGATCCACACAACCAATTGAGATCATTCGCCTGAAGATGTTTGGAGGACAACCTAGGTGCAGTACACCATCAACTACAATGTCATCATCTCCAAAGCAATGCAGCTCCTCCCGAGCCCTTGCAACCATCTCACTAAATGAAGGCCTATCATTGAATAGCACAGGCACGCTTTGCATGTTAAGAAACTCAACATATCCATAGCGATCGCTTTCAACCGTGCCTCCATGATATATGGTCACTAGGTTGTCCATCTATTTCAAAAACGTAACGAAACACACGTCCTTTAGTCTAAATTAGACGATAGATAGTACCTAACAAGTACTTTCTAACTACAAACTAAGTAATCAAGATAATAACTACGTATATATTTATAGTGTACTCACTAAATAGCTAGATCATATGTAGTTAACTACAAATATAACTACATATCTAAGTAGCTATCTAACTATATCTATTTGCCAATGTATCTATGTTTCTATCTATCTACATATATATCTCACTAAATCAACTAACTAAGTCATCATAGTATAACTAGTAAATAACAAACACCAACTAAATAGATACATTGCATATTCATATTTTTTACCTTTCCGGGTCGACGGACGATGGGCGTAGGTCAAGGCGAAGATCCAGGCCTGCGGTGGCGCGGCCAACGACAGAGGTGGCGCGCGGCGATCGCGGGGTGCCCAGCGCTCCGTGCGACGAGACCGACTCAACGGGCGCGGGAGGCGGGGTGAGGCAAGGGCGGCGGTGGATGTCGGCAAGGCGGGGCGAGGCCGGTGGTGGAGGGGGCAAGGCGGGGCGAGGCCGAGGCCGCCAGTGGAGACCAAGGCGAGGCTAAGGCGAGAACGGCGGTGGAGGGCGTGGCGGCGCGACGCTGTAGCCAACCATGGGCAACAGCGCGAGGGCACGGTGGCGCGGTGCGGGCTCGAGCGAGGGAGCGGCGGCGGCGCGGCGCGGGCTCAGCCGCCGGAGCAGTAGAGACGGCGCGGCGCGGCGAGGGCGCGGGCTTAGCCGCCGGAGCAGTAGCGGCGTGGGCGGGCTCGGCTGCGGCGCGGCGCGGGCTCAGCGCGGGCGGGCGGGCGCGGGCACAGTGGAGCGGCGACAGCGCGGGCAGGGGTGAGATGGAGAAGAAGAAAGGCCGGGGCGACAGATATTTAGGGGGCTCGGCGCCAGAGTGAATGGCGCCGAGCTCGACGCCATTCACTCTGGCGCCGAGCCCCCTGGTAGGGCATTTCCCCATGCCCAGGAGCTCGGCGCCAGTGACCGTGGCGCCAAGCTCGGCGCCACTCACTCTGGCGCCGAGCCAAGGGTCCATTTCCGGAATTCTTTCCGCCAAGGGTCCATTTGTGATAAACTTTCGAAAAAAGGGCCAAATAGTAAAAAATTCGGCCCAACAGAGCCAGAACGGGTAGCTGTGCGCCAGACCGCCAGCATCCAGCTGAGCTGAGGCACCCACGCATCCTACACCTCTACAGCTTTGCCAGGAATTTGAACGTTGCGCACTTGCACTTGGGCTGTGTTTAGTTCATGAATTTTGGAAATTTGACTACTGTAGCATTTTCGTTTTTATTTGGCAATTAGTGTTCAATCATGGACTAATTAGGCTCAAAACGTTCGTCTCGCAATTTTCAACCAAACTGTGCAATTAGTTTTTTTCGTCTACATTTAATGCTCCATGCACGTATCATAAAATTCGATGTGATGGTTACTGTAGTACTTTTTGGAAATTTGGTTGGGAACTAAACAAGCACTTGCATAAAAAGTGCACACGCCGTATCGGCGAAAAGAAGACATATATATTGCCTTCTAGGCGTTAGGTCTGGTGTTGTTCATAGCATAGCCTAATGGTAGCTCCAAGCCTCCAAGTTTTCGAAAATCCTGTTGTTTATAATGCGCAGGTCTAGAGCAACAGACGGCTTATCTTTTTTCTTTCCACAAGGTCTAGAGCAATAAATACGGAGGACCCACATCCCTCTCTCGGGGCGGCTCGAGTGGCAACCAAATTTTGCTGCCACTGCAATCCTCATTTGAGCTCGAGACCAAAATAAGAACTTGTTTGGTTGGTGTCCTGGAAAGTTTACCTTACCCTAACAACAATATGTCTAACTTGGAGGAAGGGGACTTCTTTGAGTCAGTGGCGCATCCAGCAATTAAAACTTGTGGGGCCAGCTAGAGTAGGAGCTGTGGGGCCAAGCCATATATGCTATAGTGGGGTCTATTTGCTGCATGAAAACCTGTGGGGCTAGGTGGCTCCACAGGTTGAATGTGCATCCGTCACTACGTTGAGTACTCATTGGAGATTGTTAAGGAGCTTTAGAGGAATATTGTGAGGGGCATTTGTGCTTATTTTCCGTCGGAGAGACAAAGAGCAATTGGATACCAAGGCTTTGTTGGGGTACCTTGTGATTGAGCCGCCTCATAAAAAAGCGCTCACATCAGAGATGACCTTGAGGGGTCACTGAGCTTGTTGAGGGGCGATGATCCTTGAACTGTGGCCGACAAGCCACAAAACTGCAGGGACATATCTTTGTGTCTCCATTTATGTGGTTCGATCGCTCTCCACTTGTGCTTTTATTTGTGCCTTTCAATTCCTAGAAGTAGAGATAGTAGGACTTGTCATCCAAGGGCTTTTGCCTAATTAGCTTTACAGTTCCTAAAAACCTTATTTAGTTGCTTCACTTGATATCTAGGATTGTGTAGCTAATCACCCTAGGCTTGCTAGACTAAGTTAGTAGTAGTATTTATTAGGACCATCTTTGTTACTAACTAGTTTTCCTAAGTGTTCTTGTTTGTAGAAAACTTTAAATTAGTCTCCTTCTAGCCATCAGAGATCCTTTCAGAGTCCAAAAGTTGTAACTTGCCTAGACACATACTCTGATTATAGCCCATCTCAACAATTTAGCCATTGCCACCTTATACAACTTTCATGTGGGCACCAGAGAGCCATGGGCGGACCTACAGTTGTGCCCGGGTATTCCCGGGCATACCCAACATTTTTAAGAAAATTTTTAGTAGTTCTTGGAGGTATATACATGTACAATATAGTTAATGTCTCAAAATTGCGATTCTTCACTATTTTCTCGTTGTAATTCACGTCTAACTGAAAGTAGCCCACAGGCCACACCTAGCTGGACGGCCCAATGGCCCATCTGGCCTTCCCACTCCCAAATCCCCAATTCCCCACTCCCCAAACCCATCAGGCTGCCGTAGGGGTAGGGCAGCCAGTAGCTTGGACTGTTCGACGGATGCGGAATCGCGCCGCGGCGCCGGCGCCCCCTCCCCACCCGGCAGCTGCGGAGCCAGAGCTGCTCGCTCGGCGCGACCAGAGCCGCAGGAGCCAGCGAGCCCGACTGCTCCAGTTCTCTGCTCCGAAGTGCGACTGTCCGACCTCGATTTGATTTCTTCGTCCAGAAGTAATCAAAATTCAAATCCCTTTTGCCTTTGCTACGTTCTGTCAAATTCAGAGGTGAACTTTTTATGTTGTTCATCCAAATATTTTCTTGCCATGTGCATACCATACTCTAAAATCCTGGGTCCGCCACTGCAAAGAGCTCTGGTGGGTCACCGAAGACCACCACCGGAGAGCTCCCAACGGTCATTGACAATGTAAAAAAACTAGTAATTACAATGTTAAAAAAGCTTCAGTGTCTCCTCTCTGATGATCACGAAAGACACCCTCTCTGGAAAAACATGCTCTGGTGCGTGTTTTGAACTTCCCACACGCTTGTCCCCACATTGTCCTAGAGTTGAGAAGTCCAAGCATGCATGGCCATAGAAATCAAACTAGTTTGGTGGCGAAAGAAATGAAATGGCAACCATGACATGGAGTGGAGGATGTGGACGCAGCTGTGGTATATGGTTAGAGGATGCGGAGGAGGCGAAAAGAGGATGATGTGGTGGATTAGCACTAGTACTAGTGCTTGTTTGGCCGGAACGGCCGACTGATTGAGATTGTCGTTTTGCATAAGATTGTGTATAAAGGCATGCTGCATTAAAGAACTTAGAGTCATATTAGTGTTATGTGTTAAGGCAAGTATATAATAACATGATGTAAGCAAGCTGAATGCTGAGGTGGAGGAGAGAGATGAGAGGAGAGAGAAGAAGTGGGATGTAAGCTTACAATAAGAACCAAGAAACTCTGTGAGAGAAATGAGTGGGCTATGTATTAATAGTGAAGAGCTAACTACTATATAGGCGCATTGAGAAATAGGCTACAAAGAACCTTACAGCTAGCCACCAGTTGTATTATTAACCTTGCTCTTAAAACTAGAGTCGTGGTCCTATAACGTGACCTCATAAGTATGCATGAGAAGTAATATTGTAAGTTGTTTGTGGCCAAGTGGTGATAGTCTTCCGAGTAGGTGACCATGGCTAGGACCTTTGGTGGTCATATGACAGTGTCTTGAGGACAGAGGCTCTAGCTTCAACCAAAATTCATCGACTGAGTTGTGAAATGTTGGTTGTTTTAGTTTTTTTTCTAAGTCGAACTTGTCAAACTTCGACTAATATAGAAAAGATATGCCAAAAATCTATAGAATCAAAATACTTTCGTCAAATCCATTGATGGTGGTGCATTTATTTGGTATTATAGATATTAATATATATATTTCTCTATGACTTCATAAAAGTTAACTTAGGACAAAACTAAAACAACGTGTATTTTTAAGCTGACAGAGTAATAAACAACCCGGCTCGGTGATGTCATGCATTATGTAATAATCCTGCATCGTTGGCTCGCTTGTGTGCAAGTCGCTGCCACACGAGATAATTTGGTCACGTGAGGTTATTAATCATTAGAGTTAAGCAGTAATCCTGTGAAATCAACAGCAGCATCCTTATATAGTACGTTGTATACTTGTATAGGGTAGAAGTCAGAAGTGTCTCATTTGGCCGCAGGACTGTAGCAACTAGCCAGCAGCACAGTAGTATACGGATACCTGCTTTGACCACTCGATCCATGTCTCCTCTTGGCGCCGCAGCCCGCAGCGACCCGCTCGGGCGCGGCGCGATCGATGCCATTGTGCCAAGAATCGCATGATTCGCACGCATGCGTGCGGCGCGCGCGCCCATGCAATGCAAGAACCGCGTCGCCCATGCCACTGCGTTGAGCCGATGACACATCCCTTCTCCAAGATGCCCATCACCAGTTCGACAAAATCCCTTAAAGGGGTAAACTTACCAATCTAGGCACTCAGACACGTTGTGAGGCTAGCTAGCCAGGCTTAGACAACCAAACAACTTCTTGTTGGCTTGCTGAAACCAGATTTAGCCTAGTCGGACTACAATCCTAGCTAATCAGGCTACAACTAAGCAATGAGACCAAACACACCCGTAGCCATGCCATTGCCGTGCTGGGTGCCAGACTGCCGGTTGATTTTAATGCATCGCACCTGCAATACCTGGCCCTGTTCAGCTGGATAGAAAAACGACTGATATTGATGCTGATACTGATTTGCTGTGAGAGAAAAATAAAAATATTATACGTCTGGTAAATTTAAGCGAACAGGATCAATGTCAGCAGTAGTATGATCCAGGTATCCAGCATGCGGCATGCCTGAGTACAGAACGCGTGGCTGGCTGGCCGCTGGCGTCTGCGCGACCGCTCTAAGCGAAGATCCTCCGTCGAGTAGAGCTGTGGAAGCGCATGTACCTAGTACTACTAGACAAGGCATGGCACTAGCTCGAACGTAATCCTACGTTCGGCGAGGCGTATCCCCTTAGCCAGGGGGGTGTTTAGTTCCCCGAACTCCTGAATTTGACACTATATAAAAAGAAGATTTTTCGTCACATCAAACTTGTGATACATGTATGAAGTATTAAATATAGACGAAATCAAAAACTAATTATACAATTTGATTGTACTTTACGAGACGAACGTTTTGAGCCTAATTAATCCATGGTTAAATAATTATTATCAAATACAAATGAAATACTACAGTGCGTTACCGTACATTTAGCGGCCCAAATTCTGGCGAACTAAACAAGGGCTAGGCAGCACATGGGTACTAATCGCAGAGGGCCGGAGCCCGGACGATCCGTCAGATGAGCAGGCAAAGTTAGTACCTACTCCGTAGGTCTAGCATTTAAAAATAGCAGATTTTCAATGCAGTTTGTCCCAGTCCCAGGCGCGCGCGGAAGCCCCTGCTCCGGCCAATAGGAGAGAGTGTATCCGATCGAGCAGATCTCCAGGGGAAGAAGTTGATCTACAGCACAGCAGTACTACAGCCTACAACAACTCCTCCACCTATTCCTCCCGGTGGCAGATGTTCTGCAGCGGCTACTCAAGTCTGATGGCTCGGTCCGACACCCAATGGCCGATGGTCCGTGCCCAGTCCTCCAGTACGCCGACGACACCATCATTCTCGTCAGGGCGGAGACCGGAGATGTTGCCAGGCTCAAACAGCTCCTCACATGTTCTCGTCGGCGACCGGCCTCAAGATCAACTATGACAAGAGCACTATCATGCCGATGCACTTGCCGGAGGGGGCCATCGAGAATTTCGTAGGCGTTCTCAACTGCAACGTCGGCAGTTTTCCCCAAACCTACCTGGGACTGCCGCTCTCCAATGTCAAGCTCCCACTTTCGGCGTTCGCTTCGCTCATTGCCAAGGTGGATCGGTACCTAGCGGGCTGGCAGGCAGCGGCGAAGCCAAAGTAAATTAGAGAGGGTGCCTTTCTCTTATAGGTGTGAAAATTTGATCTACAACCATAGTAAAAATTTGTTCCTAATAGAGGTTTTTCAAAGGGTGCATGGGCACCCACAAGCTACTATGTAGCTTCGCCCCTGCTGGCAGGCCATGCTGCTGGCCACGGCGGGCAGAGTGGTCCTCGTCAACGCCGTCCTCATCTGAGTCCCCACCTACGCCATGGGTGTCATGCTACTCGCCCCCCCCCCCCCCCCCCCCCCCTGTGATCGACGCCCGCCGCCGTGCCTTCCTGTGGTCCGGGACAGACAAGGCCACCGGCGCGATGTGTTTGGTGGCCTGGAAGATGGTCTGTCAAGCCAAGGAGGATGGGGTTCTAGGCGTCAAGCGGCTGGACACCCTGTACGCCTGTCTACTTCTGAAGTTGGTACATCGCCTAAACCACCCGCAAGGCTCGGCGTGGGCTACTGCCCTATTTATTTGGTTGATAAGTCATGACTGACTGATTTAATATGAGAGAAAAATATTATTCGTTGATTAAAAAAGTATAGGTTATAAGCCAAACGAACAAGACGTACGTATGTGGGCGCGCAGCAAGGTAAACCTCGCCGACCTCACGGGCGACATGGCCGGCACGCACTAGGCGCCCATACGCGATCTACTTCCCGCCTACCAACACATCACGACGGTCTCGGTGGGGAACGGACAAGACACCTCACGGACTGCGGACGAGTCACTTTGTCGGCCGAGCCACATCCGTGCGCGACGTCGTCCATGGCGGCCTTCATAACATGCTGCAACAGCGACTGTCCAGCCAAGCCGCCGACGATCTACAGCTGCTCGACACGCTTCTAATGGACGTCGAGCTTGATAACGCCCTGGACCAGAGATCTAGCCTATTCCAGGATGCCGCCGGGAAGCTCCTGACCAACTTCCATCTACAAGGCGTCCACTCAGGGCGATCAGCCGCCCCCCGCCTTCAAATTCATCTGGCACTCGTTTGCGCCGCCAAGGGTAAAGTTCTTCGCCTGGCTACTCACAAAGAACAGGATCAACTGCAAAACCTGCCTCGTTCGCAAGAACCTACTTCAACATACTACCTGTGAGATTTGTGGGCTGCGGACGAGTCGGCAGACCACATTTTTTTAGGTTGCAGCTTCGTTACTACCTTCTGGCATGCTATAGGCTGGGCGCCGGAAGGGATAGCTCCGGTGACACAGCTCTGGGAGACGCTCACGCCACCGAGGATTCATCTTGACGTCGCCCACCCTATCATCATCCTATGCTGCTGGGAAATTTGGAAACACCGCAACGAGGAGGTCTTCAGAGGTTTGGAACCAAGCGTGTGTCGTTTTATGGCTGCTTGCAAAGAGTCAGCACGCTCCTGGGTCTGCCGCATACCGAAGAAGAATGCTTCCCTGGCCGCCAAATGGAGAAACACCTTTGACATGTAATCGTTCCACTTACTCAAATCTTTGTAAGACTTTGTAACTTGGAGGGCTTGCCCGCTTCCACCAACCGGTTCTACCGGCAATGCAGGTGGGAATTTCTTTGATCCCCCGAAGCTTAACTCAAAAAAACAACTCCTCGACCTGGAGCAATACTACAGTCCGTAAACGTCCTCCACCGCGTATCAGCTACGGGCCTATATGCCGCCTACGGCACTACGGAGCGGCAGCATGCAGGCAGTCAAAGCGCACAGTGATCGGTTGAACTTATTAGTCGACTTATCACCTAGAATTTACAGTATTTTTCTCTTACAACGAAATAGCTTCAGCCGGCTTATCAGCTAACTTTAATACCAGCCGAACAGGCCTTTGGACATTAAGAACTGATCTCGTGTCAGTGCCACAAAGACTCAAAGTCGAGGGCCATGGTCGTCCAACTCGTCACGAAGCAAGCTCGTCAATTTCCTGTGAGCTGTGACAGTGTCGGCTGTCGCTGTGCCCGTGATTCCTCCACGCAATTCTTAGAGTTACAGATTGGCCAACCAAGGGAAGGCCTGACGAAGACGCGGAGCACAGGAGTACAGGACTACAGGAGCGGCGCAAGGACCTGTTTTGATGTCACACGCTCCCTCTATTTTTATTTACGTGCTGTATTATCAAACATTTATTTTTTTAGAATTACACAGTACAACGTAGACGCCCACACACGCACGCACACTCACCCATATGAATACATGTACACACTTTCATAAAAAAAAATGAACACACATACGTAAACCCTACCCCTATGATCATATCCGAAGGACTGAGCCGGTAGATCTTGAGGTTCACGAAGTCACCACATGCGTCTCGTTGTGGACGGGGACGTCGCTTACCATTGAAAGCATATCGCCGTTAAATTCTGGAATAAATCCAGAAAAATGCGAGCACCCGTGCCAAGTCGAGGACTTAAACTCGGGTGGACAAGTTTCACCACAAGAAACCCAATCAACTGATCTATGATCAGTTCGCCAAACATTTATATTTTGAGTATCATTTAAAAAAAACTTATATAGATTGATAACATAAGGTTTATATTTTTAGATTTACTATGAGAAATACTTTCATAATCTATCTAATTCTTATGTTGTGAAACTATAATGACTTTTTAAAAATGGATGATAAAAAATAGTATTGTTTGTCTTAGAACAAAACTCATGTGACATGTAAATAAACGGAGTATCATTTTGTTAAAAAAGATGTTTAGATCATGGCCAAACAAAATCTTAGCTAGTGCCAAAATCAAGGGGACTTAGCGGTGTTTGGATTGCTACCATGCTATTTTTTTTTGCCAAACTTATAAATACGCTATGTGGGTCCATCTATCACTATCACTATACCACATCCCATCTATAGCGTTCTATAGAGGGTCGGTATAAGTCGTTATAGCGACTAGGTCGCTGTAGATCTATACCGACCGACTATGTGTTGCTGATAGTGGTGTCGCCATAAACTTATACCGGCCGACACACCTATACCGACCTACCGTTGGATGGTACTATGTATATATACCGACGCATGGTTTGACTCCTTTTATAAACTTATACCGACCAATGGTTTAACTATATATATTTATAGCGACCAACTTTCTAACACTATCCATACAGGAAAATAACCACGTAATATCATTTGTTTATACATTAACCTCAGAATCAATATTAACCATACAATCAATCAACCACAATTAACTGTGCGGAATATATATGGATCTTATTTTAGTTTTTTTTACACAAATGTGAGGAATATTATAATGTGAACTGAAAGTAAATGAGCGTATGGTTTAAGAGATATTATCATTTAAAACTCCTAACTCAAAAAATGTTGGACTACATGTGGCCACTAGCAAGTCGCCACGTCACCCTTCACTAGTTTGGCCGGCCAAGCCAAAGCCAGGCCACCAAAACATGCGCCAGACCCTAGGTGGTCAAGGCCAATATAATTGCCTTGCATTGGTAGAGTTGAAATGGTAGCCAAAATTGCATAGTGTTAGATAACTAGGCATTCTTATGGTCAATTTAATCTAGAAATATAACATCAGCAGGTTCGTGACGACATATATGTGCATGTGTATATCTCTAACGAACGCTACAGCATGCAAACATGACTTATAGAAGGATACAATAAGAACGCAAAGTGCGGTGATCACAGAGATAAGATTGTACCTAGTGGAGGGTCCCATGCCGAGGGCATCGGAGGCTCTATTCGCACTAGTCGATATAGTGCGTTGCTCGAAGTCGTGGGCCACAGTCGATGCAGGACGGTGTTCGCATTGCAGTCCCACGAACGGATCACCAGGAAGAAGACGGGTTCCGCGAGCGATCATCTGGAAGAAGATGGGTTCCGCGAGTAAGAAAATGTCGAACGAGCAGTCGTGGAATCGCTCTCTAAAAACCTAATCGCCGCACACCCCGTGCAGGGTTCGTAGGCGGACAAGGGTTTCGGAGGCACCTGCTCTCCTGCTTCTCCATGCGCACAGAGGTACATGACGGGGAAGCCAAAGGGCTGCTGAGATGTGGTCTCTCTCGGAAGCGAAGCGGAAGATCTGGACTGACAAAGGACTATGGATTTATGACTGCAACGGGAAGAGAGAAAGGCAGCGGAGAATCCCAAACTACGGATTTATAGCTGCGACGGGAAGGGAGAAAGGCAGCGGAGAATCCTAGGAGACAGAAAGTGAAAGAGACGGTAACTGGCGCAATCAGTTCGCCTCCACCAACAAGGAGAGAAACTCCCGTGATTATGTGGATTAAGTGGCAAAACCTGGCCACGCCCGCCCGCTCGCTCGCCGCTCGCCTGCCTCGCCACGCCACGCCACGCCCACGCCCATGGCCCGTGTGGCACCCCTTTATCCTTTTCTCAGCTTCTCAATTAAGATGGATAATTTACAACCATATAAGCTGAGTAAATGTTCAGTCAAAATCCCATACGGTATTAAACCATACAACGCTTAATGTAAAGTACCATAGAGTTTTATTTGATTTATTAAATATTATACGAGCCAAGCCCATAATATATCTAACAATCCCCACCAAACTCTAGGGTTTGTAATAAAGTAGTCTCAAAACCATATTTGTTTTATATGCCAGTGTTTCAATGGAGACTATTAAGTTGAACATCCATCTAGAGCAATAGTTTCACTTAGTCACAAATGAACAATGGATTAATCTTCGAATTGATAGTTTTATGTGAGGTGAATGTCACTAAAGTCCTTAGCTGATACTAGGCTGCAAAAGGCATCCCCTCTATTTGAAGCACATAAGTCATACTCTAGTGCCTTTCATGAGTATTTAGAGATCACCCAAATCTCATAAACTGTGACCAGCAGTCTGACTCATATATGTGTTCCTCAAAAGATGTTCTATAGGACAAACATCTTTGCTTTAGCAAGCCACTTGGAACACATTAAGGTAAAAATCAACCTGTCTTACAGAAAGAAAAGATATGTATAAGAAATGAGTCTTACTAAGGGTCTTTCCTCATAATTTACTACTAGCTTGTTTCACCATCCTACTTCACGGGATCTCCGATCACATAGAATAGGCTACCACTATAGTAAATTTCATGTGGGTCTCAAACTCATCTCTCTCGATGCACTTTCTATCACATTGCGTGACAAACCCTTAGTGAATTGATCTGCGAGATTGTTAGACATGTGAACATAGTCCAACGCTATTACTATGGAGTTTTTCAATTTTCTAATAGATTTTAGTCATCTCTTAACATGTCTTGTAGACTTCATGTTATCCTTAGAACTGTTAACCTTCGTAATCGCAGTCTTGTTATCGCAGTTCATGGGTTTTCAACAACCGGTAAATCCATAAGGAGATCATGAAGCCACTTGGCCTCAGAGCCAGCGGTGTCTAATGCTGTGAGTTCTGCTTTTATTGTAGACTTCATTAAGATAGTCTGCTTGTAAGACTTCTAGGAAACAACACCACCTCCAAGCGAAAACACATATCCACTTATGGCATAAAGCTCATCAGCATCAGAGATCCAATTGGCATCACAATAGCCTTCCAACACCTTCGGGTGTTCGATATAACGAATACCATAGCTTATAGTGCCCTTTAGATAGCACATCACTCTCTCAAGAGCACACCAATGATCATCTCCTGGGTTTGACACAAACCGGCTCAGCTTGCACACAACAAATGAGATGTCAGGCCTTGTTGCACTAGCAAGATACATGAGCAAACCAATGATCTGGGAATATCTCAACTAATCCCTTGCTATTATCTGATTTTTCCTCAATAGCACACTTGGGTCATAAGGTGTAGGAGCAGGTGCATAGTCACTAAACCCAAAGCGACTCAGCACCTTTTCCACATAGTGGGATTGTAACAGAGTTACCCCACCATTACCTTCTCTCAGAAGCTTGATATTAAGAATAACATCAGCCTCTTGCAAATCTTTCATCTCAAAATTAATAGATAAAAATTACTTCACCTCCTCAGTCACTTTGAGGCTATATCCAAAGATCAATATGTCATCAACATATAAGCACAAAATAACTCCTTCACCCCCACCATACCGATAGTACACACATTTGTCAGCTTCATTCACAATAAAGTCAGCAGATGTTAGAGTTCTATCGAACTTCTCATGCCACTGCTTAGGAGCTTGCTTTAGGCCATATAATGACTTTAATAATTTACACACCTTGCCTTCTTGACCATTTGCTACAAACCCATCCGGCTGATCCATATAGATCTCCTCCTCTAACTCTCCCTTTAGGAAAGCTGTCTTAACATCCATTTGATGGACGATAAGACTATAAGAGGCTACCAGAGAAAGCAAAACTCGAATTGTGGTCAATCGGACAACCGGTGAATAAGTATCAAAGAAATTCTCACCTTCCTTTTGAGTATAACCCTTGGCCACAAGTCTTGCCTTGTACCTCTCGATAGTACCATCAGGCCTAAGCTTTTTCTTGAACACCCATTTGCACCCTATGGGCTTGCACCCATATGGATGATCAACAATTTCCCAAGTTCCATTAGACATAACAGAATCCATCTCACTCCTTACTGCTTCCTTCCATAAGTCAGCATTAGGAGAGGAATATGCCTCTTCAATGGTCGTTGGTGTGTCATCCACAAGGTACACAATATAGTCAACACCAAAAGACTTTGTAGTCCTCTGTCTCTTACTTTTTCTAGTGACTATAGTGTCATCCTCCTCAGAATTTTACATATAGTGTTCCTCAATTTGTTCTATCAGAGTAAAATTTTCATGCTCATGGGGAATTATAAATTTATGACCAG
Organism: Miscanthus floridulus; assembly: GCF_019320115.1. Lineage (NCBI taxonomy): Eukaryota > Viridiplantae > Streptophyta > Magnoliopsida > Poales > Poaceae > Miscanthus > Miscanthus floridulus. The sequence continues at coordinate 153,360,230 of NC_089587.1, forward strand.
TCGTGCTAGATGCATTTTTCATGGGAAACTCATTCTAAAAAAATATAGCGTCTCTAGATTTTATGATTGTATCAACAACCATCTTAGGAACACTAGAATTTATAATTAAAAATCTATAACCCACGCTGTGAATAGCATAACCAAGAAAAACACAATCAACAGTCTTTGGTCCAAGCTTTCGCTTTATGTTTATTGGCACATTCACCTTTGCCAAACAACCCCAAGTTCGCAGGTAAGAGAGATTTAATCTCTTCTTCTCCCATTCCTCGAATGATGTAATTTCTTTGTTCTTTGTGGGCACCCTATTCAGGACATGACACGTTGTCAATATAGCCTCACTCCACTATTCCTTAGATAGTCCCACAGTCTCTAACATGGCATTAACCAAATCAGTCTCTAACATGACACCACTATGTGTTGCTGATAGTGGTGTCGCCATAAACTTATACCGGCCGACACACCTATACCGACCTACCGTTGGATGGTACTATGTATATATACCGACGCATGGTTTGACTCCTTTTATAAACTTATACCGACCAATGGTTTAACTGTATATATTTATAGCAACCAACTATCTAACACTATCCATACAGGAAAATAACCATATAACATCATTTGTTTATACATTAACCTCAGAATCAATATTAATCATACAATCAATCAACCACAATTAACTGTGAGGAATATATATGGATCTTATTTTAGTTTTTTGACACAAATGTGAGGAATATTATAATGTGAACTTAAAGTAAATGAGCGTATGGTTTAAGAGATATTATCATTTAAAACTCCTAACTCAAAAAATGTTGGACTACATGTAGCCACTAGCAAGTCGCCACGTCACCCTTCACTAGTTTGGCCGGCCAAGCCAAAGCCAGGCCACCAAAACATGCACCAGACCCTAGGTGGTCAAGGCCAATATAATTGTCTTGCATCGGTAGAGTTGAAATGGTAGCCAAAATTGCATAATGTTAGATAATTAGGCATTCTCATGGTCAATTTAATCTAGAAATATAACATCAGTAGGTTCGTGATGACATATATGTGCATGTGTATATCTCTAACAAATGCTACAGCATGCAGACATGACTTACAGAAGGATATAATAAGAACACAAAGTGCGGTAATCACAGAGATAAGATTGTACCCAACGGAGGGTCCCATGCTAAGGGCATCAGAGGCTCCATTCGCACTAGTCGATATAGTGCGTTGCTCGAAGTCGTGGACCATAGTCGATGCAGGATAGTGTTCGTAGTGTAGTCCCACGAACGGATCACCAGGAAGAAGACGGGTTCCACGAGCGATCACCAGGAAGAAGATGGGTTTCACGAGTGATCATCAGGAAGAAGACGGATTCCACGAGGAAGAAGATGTCAAACGAGCAGTCGCGGAATCGCTCCCCAAAAACCTAATCACCGCACACCCCGTGCAGGGTTCACAGGTGGACGAGGGTTCCGGAGGCACCTGGTCTCCCACTTCTCCGTGTGTGTAGAGGTACGAGACGGGGAAGCAAAAGGGCTGTTGAGATGTGGTCTCTCTCAGAAGCAAAGCGGAAGATCTAGAGTGACGGAGGACTATGGATTTATGGCTGCGACGGGAAGGGAGAAAGGCAGCGGAGAATCCCAGGAGACGAAAAGCGGAAGAGACGATAACTAGCGCAATCAGTTCGCCTCCACCATCAAGGAGAGAAACTCCCTTGATTATGTGGATTAAGTGGCAAAACCTGGCCACACCCACGGCCCGGCCTGCCCACCGCCGACGGCGACAGCACACGCGCACGTGTGGCACCCCTTTGTCCTTTTCTTAGCTTCTCGATTAAGATGGTGTCGACAAAAGATGCTCGACAGTCCACCGAGGGGTGTCTCATAATGGTAGATTTGTCATAGAGGTGAGCAAGATCAGGAGCGAGATGGTAATACATGCATCAATACACAAGATTTAGACAGGTTCGGCCGTCAGTATGATGTAATATCTACATCCTATGTTCTGATGTATTGCATTGAGATGTATGGATCGTGTCCACTAGGGGACCCCTGCCTCTCCTTATATACTTTGGAGGGGTAGGGTTACAAGAAAAGTAGCCTATTTGGTACTATACAATATCTTACGGTGCACGCCGAGCAGCGCCGTGCATGCCTTGATCTTATTGGCTAGGCCACCTCTGATGGTGTAGCCTATGTCTTGTCTTATGGATATCGGGGGCCATACCCCCACAGCTAGTCCCCGAGCCTAACAGTAGGTGACATAGTCATGTGATGCTAGGGTCAGAAAGTAGAAGACCAGCCGAGCAGGCAGCTAGTCCTCGGGCGTAGCCACGAGATGAGAAAAGTGCACATTCACCCCAAGGTGAAGTGTGCCCACTTAGTCCCTGAGCCTGCTGGAAGATGAAGAATGAATCTTGTAGCAGGGTCAAAGAAAAAGAAATCTAAAAGTTTGCTGACGTCGTCTGATATGCGTGTATCAAGACCCCAGATGTGCTGCCCAAGATCAGCACCCTGATCCAAACAGCATGGAGCAGCTTGATAGCACACCGATAAGACGTAGCAAGATCCGAGCACCAAAGGAGCACCGAGGAGTCCCCGGCATCGCTGGCGATGCCCGAGCACCGAGGAGCGAGGAGTCTCCGCGTCGCTGGCGATGTCCGAGCATTGAGGAGTGAGAAGTCCTTGGCGTCGCTAGCGATGATCGAGCACCAAGGAGCGAGGAGTCCCAATGTCGCTGGCGATGACCGAGCACTGAGGAGCGAGGAGTCCTTGGCGTCGCTGGCGATGTCTGAGCACTGAGGAGCGAGGAGTCCCCGACGTCGCTGGCAATGACCGAGCACCGAGGAGCGAGGAGTCTCCAACATCGCTGGCGATGTCCGAGCACCAAGGAGGAAGGAGTCCCTGGCGTCGTTGGCGATGTCCGAGCATCAAGGAGCAAGGAGTCCCCGACGTCGCTGGCGATGACCGAGCACCGAGGAGTGAGGAGTCCCCGGCGTCGCTGGCGACAACCGAGCATTAAGGAGCGAGGAGTCCCGATGTCGCTAGCGATGTCCAAGCACTGAGGAGCGAGGAGTCCCTGGCGTCGCTGGCGATGTCTGAGCACCGAGGAGCAAGGAGTCCCCGGCATCACTAGCGATGTCTAAGCACCAAGGAGGGAGGAGTCCTCGACGTCGCTGGTGATGTCCGAGCACAGAGGAGCGAGGAGTCCCCGGCGTCACTGGCGATGACCAAGCACCGAGGAGCGAGGAGTCTCCGATGTCGCTGGCGACGACCGAGCATCAAGGAGCGAGGAGTCCCCGGCGTTGCTGGCAATGACCGAGCACCGAGGAGCGAGGAGTCCCCGGTGTCCCTGGCGACGACTGAGCACCAAGGAACAGAGTCCCCGACATCACTAGCGATGACCGAGCACCTTGGAGCGAGGAGTCCCCAGCGTAGCTAGCGATGTCCGAGCACCGGGGAGCGAGGAGTCCCCGACGTCGCTGGCGATGACCGAGCACCGAGGAGTGAGGAGCTTTTGGTGTCACTGGCGATGTCCGAGCATCAAAGTGTGAGGAGTCTCTAGCGTCGCTGGCGATGTCCGAGCACTGAGAAGCGAGGAGTCCTCGGCATCGCTGTCGATGTTCGAGCATCGAGGAGCGAGGAGTCTCCGGCGTCGCTGGTGATGTCCGAGCACCGATGAGCGAGGAGTCTTTGGCGTCGCTGGCGATGTTCGAGCACCAAAGAGCGAGGAGTCCCCGGCCTCGCTGGCGATGTCCGAGCACCGAGGAGTCCTCGGCGTAGCTGGCGATGTCCGAGCACCGAGGAGTCCCTGGCGTAGCTAGCGACGTCCTTGCGGTGAAGTGTGCCCACTTAGTCCTCGAACACGAAAAATCCGAGCGCCGAGGAGTAACCGGCGTAGCTAGTGATGAAGCATGAGCGACGAACAGTCTGGTCAACTGGTCGGCGGTGAAGTGAGCATTGAGTAGAAGCGATAGGCGAACAGTCCGATCAACTGGTCGGCGATGAAGTCGATGAACCTAGCGGTCCGACCAGTCAATCGGTGAAGAAGTCCAAGCACCAGGTGGTCTGACCACCTAGATGATGATCCTACAATACAAACATGTAGAACGTGTAGTACATGATGTAAAGATATATGAACTCCGAAGAAAAAATAGCGTATATAGCTTGGCGATCAGTTGGAGCGAAGATGTATTTATATTTAATATAAACCACCTAACCAGTTAGTGTGTAGTTGAGTCTCCAGCCCTAACTAGCCCATAGTCCATAACATCGAGCGCGGAGCCCGTGCATGTGTAGAAGGAACAGGCGTCGCTGCCGACCACCCATAACGCAGAGGGCAGACGCTCATACACGTGTAGGGAAGAGCCGAAGACAGGGCCGTCTCTAGAGGCATCCGAGCATCAACATGATTGTTCGAGGGTTCAGAAAATCATTTAGAGAGCAAATATGGAGAAAACAGCTCAGAGAAATATTATGACGATTAACGAAGATTAGAGAATATTTAAAAGAATATTAAAGCATGACTTAGCTTTAGACAGAATGTCTGGTTGGCGGCGTATGGTGCTATCTGGTTGGTGAGAGGATGGAGATCTTCAACCTGGTTGGCGAATCTGCCCCTCAAGGCATGTTGGTAAGTGGCGGCGGCGTTGGTGGACCCGAAGGGTAGGGCCATAACCCATCGAGTTTCCCGAGCGGCCTTCGATAGATCTGGATCGGAGGGTGGTCGGCGCTGAACCAGAGTGTCTAGAGCCGATTCGACGATGGAGAGGCAATCGACGAGCTTCAGACCGACCCGATCAATGGATATGATCAGATCGCCATTGTTGATCTGCCTCCTCTGGTAGTGAGGAAGCCGGCGGCGAGTTGTTGATGAAGGTGACCTCGAAGGTGGTTTCGAGATCGGATCTGCTGTCGTGGGGGCTGATGTAGCCAGCGATGAATCATCGTCGTGGACCAGCATGGATCTCCACGAGATTGATGACGAGAATGCGTTGTTGATTTGAGGTCCATCTGGCTCGCCATGGATCAAGCGCACACCCCTACCTGGCGCGCCAACTGTCCATAGAATATCGTCGGCAGTCCTCCGAGGGGTATCCCACGAAGGTAGATTGATCGGCAGAGGTGCGTGAGATCAAGAATAAGAAGGCAATAGAGACACACGATTTAGACAGATCAAGACGTGCACGGCGCTGCTCGGCGTGCACCGCAAGATATTTTATAGTACCAAATAAGATACTTTCTTTGTAACTCTACCCCTCCTTGTAACCCTACCCCTCCAGAGTATATAAGGAGAGGTAGGGGTCTCCTAGCGGACAAGCTACATCAAGATACATATATCTGGAGATACGCAATATCATACGATAGCTAATACAAACCAACAGACCACAGGAGTAGGGTATTACGTCATATTGACGACCTAAACCTTTCTAGCTCGTGTGTCTCTGTTGCCTTCTTGTTCTTGATTTCACGCACCTCTACCGATCAATCTACCTTCGTGGGATACCCCTCGGAGGACTGCCGATGATATTTTGTCGACAAATAGATAATTTCCAACCATATAAGCTGAGTAACCGTCCAGTCAAAATCCTATACGGTATTAAACCATACAACATTTAATGTTACGTACCATAGAGTTTTATTTAATTTATTAAATATTATATAGGCCAAAACGATAATATATATCCAACACATAGCAGGCTAAAATTTGGCCGGACTTTTCCTGGCACCAAACCATTCAGCCCCTAAGACCTAGATAGCAGATTAATGGGAGAAATAGAAACAAAAATAATTATATTTGTGTTGCTTCAAACAAACAATCTATGGGCTTGTGATAAGGTAATGTGGGAAAAAGCACACACGGTAGGCTGGGTGACACCACCAAATAAAGCTCCTGTACTGCTTAATGGGTTTGCCGATCAGGTATTGATAGCCTTCGACAGCGACCCATCGGCATGCAGTCGCATGTCCACCATCCGTCTGGTGGATCTTTGATGTTTACGATATGTTTTTTTCTTTTGCATCGGCTCATTAAAATAGGCATGAAGCATGGTTTTTGAGGAAAAAAGTATGCATGAATATAAATTCAAACAAATTTGCTTATACATCAGCCCATATGCTAGCACACAACTTAAAAAAGCCATAGTTTATATAAAAAGAATCCAAATTAAATTTTAATTTGACCATTGTGTTTCATATAATAAATCCTTTTAGACATGACCCAACATAGATATATCCAGATAAAACTTCTTTGAAGAACATTTTTTCTCATAAAGTTAGAACATTTCTGTTTTTTGTTAAGCAGGGCAATTTTCCAAATTTAGGACACAATGTTCCACATTCACGAGAACAATGTTCTAGGTTCAGGAGAATAATATTCCAAATTTAGGAGAATAAAATTCAAGGTTCAGGTGAATAGAGTTCCATAATATCTGTATCCAGTATTAGAAAATGAGAACATCATGCAAAATGGAATAATTAAATTATATTTTTGAAGATCCCATGGATACTAAGCTAGGCAAACAAATTAAAATACACCATAGAACATCTCATGGGTATTATGTAAATAATAGAAAATACATCAGGGAATATTTCATGTATACTACACAAATAACTTAAAATACACTATGGAACATCTCATGGGTACTAACGAACATTGAAAAATAAACCACTTATGTAATATGCATGCTTTGAGGGAAAATCCAAAATACATAATGGACCGTCTCAAAAATACTATGAGAACAATCCATGATATTGATATACGGAGTAACATGGAACATCTGATGAATACTATAATGATTATTTGGAATACACCTCATAAAAGTCATGTCATATTATAGATAAAATAGGTCAAGGGAATATCACCAAGTCATGGATACAAGAAAAATATACTATGAAATACAAAAAATGCAGAATAAAGGAAAAATGAATAACCAAAATTAAATAGAAAACAAAATATAAACAAAAAGGGAAACACGCCATAGAGAAAAATAATAAATAAAACAACATCCCATGGACACTATGCGAACAACCTAAAATACACCATAGAATATTATCATAGGTAATATGAAAAAACACATTGTGAAACATCCCATAGATAAGACATGAACAATCTAGAATACGAAACATCCCATAGATAAGACATGAACAATCTAGAATACACCGTTGAACATCTTATGGGTACTGTAAGAACAATAATTCATAAAACATTATGGGACATCTATAGATTAGTATGGGATCATACACATACATCATAGAACATCTCACTAAATAGAGAGAAAAAAAGATAATAAATATAAATTGGAAAAAATAACTGACTATAGTAAAATAATTAAATATGAAGAAAATATTTTTTAATAAAAATGAAAAAGAACAAGAAAAGTCCATGGACACAAAAAAGAAAGATAAAGGAAAAAATGAAAAAAAGAAAAGAAAAACAAAAAAGCAATTATCATAAATAAAGGGTCTAAAACATACGTCCGAGATGGGCTTTTGTGGCTGTGCAGTGGCTTAAAGCCTGTTTTTTGTGACCGAATCGGGCTGTGAAGGGCTGGACCAAAACTAAGTCCTAGGTCAAGAACCAATTGTTGGGCCGAATTATTGTTCATAGTAGAAAACAACCGGGGAATAAGGAGAGACGGGCAAGGTCGGCACGCTGATCGGAAGGGAACACTGGCGTTGCCTGTGAGCCACGGGGGCGTCTACCTGCCGACCTGGGTGACGCATATCGCTCGCCGACCCCTCCAAAATTATTATTTCCGTCGCTAAACGTTGAGTCGTTTCTTGCATGGGCCTACACGCCGATCAGGCCCGCGTCAGATGCAGAGCGTACGTCGGTATTTCTCGCTTCAATGCAACATACATGCAGGAAATACAAAATTACTGACATCGGCGCATTCCATAGTTTTTGAAGCACAAAAAAGTCATAGCTCATAAACCAAGAATCCTAATTAAAATCCGATTGCACCATCATATTCTTTGCAATAAACTCTTCAAAACAAGACCCCACATGGATATATTTCTATAAAATTTTTAAATGAACATTTATCTCATAATGAACATGTATTCAAAGATAATCGTCGAACGTCATATTTATGCTATGTGAACATCTCAAAATACACCAGAGAACATCATATGTAGACTATGCGAATATTACATGTATAATGATACCGAACACCATAAATACATCATATTTATGCTATGTGAACATCTCAAAATACACTAGAGAACATCACATGCAGACTATGTGAATATTACATGTATAATGATATCGAACACCATAAATACATCATATTTATGCTATGTGAACATCTCAAAATACACCAGTGAACATCACATGTAGACTATGTGAACATTACATATATAATGCTACTGAACATCACAAATACATTACAGAACATCACACTTTATACTACGCAAACATTACATAGTATATCATAGAACATCACATGTATCCTACTGAACATCACAAATACATCACACAACATCACATTTATACTATGTGAACATTACAAAATATAGCATAGAACATCACATGGATACTGCGTGAAAATCACATATATCATGAAATGTAAAAAATAAAAAGTAAAAAAATAAAATTAGTGAAGTAATTAATTACTCAAATAACAAAAATGCAAATAAAAACATAAATAACAAATACTAAATATATAGAAAAATTGAAACTTAAATAAGGAATGCAAAATATAAAAGTCAGCATACATACTACTCGACAATTACATGTACCAACATAAAAAACAATTAAAATAAAAACTAATGAGAATAAAATAAAAATAGAATATAAAAACAAAATGAAAAGAATCTACATAAACATAAACTAAAATAGAAAAGAAAGGTAAATAGAAGAAAAGAAAGAAAAGATATGGAAACATGAAAGTAAAAAGGAAATAAAGATAAAAATTAATAGAGTAAAATAAAAAATAGTAAAATAATAAAGAAAAAGAAAAAATAACAAAATTCCAAAAAAAAAGAGAAAAAAGAAATGGAAAATAAAAGAATGAAAGAAAAGAAAAAAGGAAAGCATACAAATAAAAAAATGAAAAATAGAAATAGGAAAAAAAGAATAGTAAAAGACCAACGAAATAGAAAAATGTAAAAAGAAAGGAAAAGAAAAAAGAAAAGGAAAACATTGAATAAAAAAGAAAAGAAAATAGAAAAGAAATAGGACAAAAGAAATTAACGTACCTACCGTGGAAGGCGCGTCGCGACGTCCGAGTCCGACTCTGCACTTCGGGTTAGAGCGAACGGCTCTCTTGGGCCGCGTGGGCCGTGCTATTTAGTCCGCTGCTTAGTCATCTTATTAAATTTTCTGAGGGGGTCGACGCGAGGTTTGCATCCGACTCGTCGGCAGCGACGGTTTCCGGTGAGCCTGTCCCTATTTCCCTAACCGCGCGGCCTTGCGGGCCAACTGCCCTGCCCCGCTGGGCCGCCAAAGAAGCCGAACGAGACGAGACCGAGCGAAGGCCACCGTCGTCCCCGCGGAGCCAGAGGCCGACGCGCAGGCCATGGGGAGACTTGGAGATGGACTCCTTTTTTCTTTTCTTTTTGATTTGAAGAAGAAAATTGGAGATGGACTCTGCTTCCCCGCTGCTGTTGCTGGTGCTCTACACTGCTGTCCGTCCATCAATATTCAATCAATCAGCCGAACTTGACGTTTGCAGCTACGGCTTGCTATACCGTGCGCGAGGGCCGCTGCCGAGGGCGACCAGGAATCGAAACTGGTGAAGCAGCGGCGGGGCGCGGTGCAGGGGTCCTGTGCAGTCTGCAGTGTGCACTGGTATGACACTTACACAGGCCCCTACCAAGAGCCCATGCAGACACCACTGGACCGGGTGTGATCTGCCTGCGCGTCTGCTGCGTGCAACGCAGGGCTACGGCTACGGTGCACTCTCTCTGGCGCCTGCATGCGTGAACACAAGACTGATATGTTGCGAGAGAAAAGTACCCTTCGTCGGCTAAAAAAGTACGGTGAAACGAACGGGGCGTAAACCGCGGAGCCATGCACATGTCCTTTCCAGTTTGCATATGTACTGTATATGATAGCAACAGGATCGTCGTCACACAGGACACAGCTAGCAGCCCGGCCGGCCGCTTTCCGCCGCAACATGATTGCAGCTGCTGCAAAGGCTAATCGACCGGGGCAGGCGGAGACCGAAATCACACACGTCGGATCCTCCGGCCTCCATCGGCCGGGGGACCCTAAAGAGCTAGCTAGCAGTAGCACCCGTGAGGCCGTGACCGCGCGCGCGACGCGAGCGATGCGTTATCGGCTTATCGCCATAAATATATACACGCCGGCCTCTGGTGGGCGAAGGCTCGCGCCGTACAACACCGAGAGAACCGGCCGGTGCGCGCCCGGCGAACGACGCTACGGACAAACCACATCGATCGAACGTCCCCTCAAGCTGCTCTCTCTCTCTCGTGACTTCGTGACAGCTGGGATCTACACTACACGCATGTGCACAATGCACGATAGTAGCAATAATGCATAGCGTAGCACTAATATGTGTACTAGCTACTAATGAAGTAATGATAGCGGGTCGTCACGAGTAATTTTAGAGGGTGTTTGGTTGCCCTTTCTAAATTTTAGTCACTGGATGTTTAGACGTATACATAGAGTATTAAATATAGACTAATTACGAAACTAATTATATAGTTTGCGACTAATTTGCGAGATGAATCTTTTGAGCCTAATTAGTACATGATTTGACAATGTTTGCTACAGTAAACATATGCAAATGATGAATTAATTATGCTTAAAAAATTCGTCTCGTGGAGTACAATTTATTTTTTATTAGTATCCAAACACCCCATACAATATCTTTCCAACACATCTCCTAAATTTTAGTAGCGGGTGAACAACCCCCCCTTATGCTGCCTAGCTAGCTGGCCTGTTGCGTCGTCGTGACATCGCCATCTGATGATTGAGTAGTCGCCCTTTCGGTTGCGTTGCTTATGTGTGCATAGATTCCGAAGGACACTATTAAGTAACGAAAAGGACGAGCAGCAGGTAACTGCTTTTCAACAAAAGGAACTAATCAAGAAGAGAATAATGAGAGAGACCGATCGATCCGCTAGTTGAACCTGAACATACCCTGGTGAAAGCTCAACCGTACCAACCAGCTGAGCGACGACTCCTCACAGCCCGGCCTATTACTCTTTTATATACACTGTACGTAATTCGTCACCCGGCACAAGGAATACTGCTTGTCCCCATCACCAGCATGCCCTACTATATATGTGCACCGTGCACAACACGGCGCCATCGTTGGTTTATATACGTACATGCAATTAATGCAACCTTACAAATCTCTGTGTGTGCCACTAACTGGAACTGGAAGCATTTATTATATAAATCACGATCAGCATGAGCTGTTAGAGAACGGCGGCTAGCTAGCTAGCAGTGCAATACTTGAGCACAGACTTGCACTGTTTGTACTTCGCTCTTGGATGCACCTCTCATACGATGTACTCATATTTTGGCCAGGAGCCGCGAGTGATTGGACACACAGGAGCACTGCTCGCCATCACTTCCACCTTGTTTTACTTGATAACGATAATTGTTGGGGCCGATACCCTACGGAGGATGCCATTCAAACCTACGACAATTCCTTCATTGCCATCCAAAAATATAGATTTCTCTCATTGCCATCCATTTAGAATTTTTGATCCCCTCATTACCATTACCGTTTGTATGGACAAGCCTTTCTCCCTTGATTGCCATCCATATTCACGGCTAACTGACGACCTAACTATCCACGGCTCTGAAGATGTTGTTTCATGCAGAGAACATTAGATCGAGAGTGATGGCCCCCAATGAGGATGTCTTCGCAAGACTGTCAAAAAAAAGGATGTATTTGCAAGGGTTCTTAATTGAAAGGGCGAGCGTAGGAGCGTCACCAAGAAGCCTAGCAAAGCCATTTGCAAAGTCTAGACAAAATACTTTTGGAAGGCTTGAAGGGAATGAAGGGCGAGGCCATGTTCAAGGAGCCAAATTAAGGGTCCAATAAAGACAATCTCGGGTAGTCCAAGGTCTTGGATTTTCATGCTAGCAATGAGTGGCGCTCGAGGACTGAAGTCTTGCAGCGAAGGACCGCCAACCTAGGAACTCAAATTCAACTTGGGTTCATGTAAGACTTATTTTGGAAAGACCAAAATGCCCCTACATACCAGGAATATGCTTAGGACCTACCCCTAGAGTAGGGGCATTTTGGTCCGCCGGTTGTAATCTAAGCCACCTTGCCCTGAGGATCAAATTATAAGAACTTGCGAACTGAGCCTCAGTTGGTTAGGCTCCATATGGTGGAACTTGTCCATCTAGGTTTAAATCCTCGACTCGACACTAATGCTCATAGGTTCAAATCCTAGGATCAAATTTATCTAGGATTTAATGATACTATTCTTTCGGTGGTAGGTAACGTGTTCGTTGGTAGCGAGACACATACGATAACTTTGTCAATCTTGAGATTTGCCAGTCCAACTTAGTCTATAGGAGGTGCTCATAGGGATTGAGTGTGCGTGAATTCATAGGCTGTATATATATGTGAGGGACTGCGTTTAACAAAAAAAATGAACTTATGGTACTTCATTCTTTTCTTATGCAGATGTACAAATATTATTACAAGGAAGTACCAAGATTTACATGGTGCTTCTCGACAAGAAAACTTCTCTTATTTTTTTTTAGAACGTGCAGTGCCGGGGGAGGGGGGTTGCACTTGCACCTAGCTAGTTTCTTGGTGCATGGCATAGGCCACGTGATACATATATGTTGAAATTTTAGTCATAATATAATCAGCACTGCTAGCGCCCTGGACGTGGGTCCGGACACGAGGCTATAGTCGGTTTCCCCTCCGTTTCGTGCGTCCACACATGGGCCTGCGTCGCCCGGACTTCGCTCGACCTCGCCTACGTCACTCGCGCCATGCGGGGGCCCACGCCGCTCGAACGTCGCCCACGCGGGGACTGCTTGGGCCCCCTCCCGCTTCCCACGCGCATCCCATGTGCAACACCCGATCTACTTTTAAAATATCCAGATGCAACACTTGCAACATACAAAAAAAGACAGATCAAACACTTGAAGCATGCATACGAAACACTTGCAAAAACAATTGAAAACCATTGCGAACATACATAAACATCCATATAAAACACTTGCAACATATGTGTGAAACATATACAACATCTAGATAAACACACATGCAACATACGTCTGAAAAAACAGATGAAACATTGGAGAATACACTTGCAAGTATGTGTACAACCATTGCAACATATGCAACATCCCAATCTACTTTTGCAACATCCGTATGAAACAATTGAAACGTACCTCTAAAGCATCTGAAACATTTCAAATGTGCACTTGCAACATGTATCATATCTTGGTGCGGCCTCCTCCACTGTACCGTTTGCATCGGGGCACCGCAACCGTAGCAGGAGGAGAGGCCGGAGGGCTTCTGCGCCAAGGCTCATCGCTTCTCCTTGCGCCGGCGGTGTTGTCGGGCGGGGCGGGCAGTGGAGCAAGAGCAATGACACGAGCAGTAGGGCGGGCACGCGGAGCAACGGTAGGAGCAGCAGGGTGGGCATGCGGAGCATTGGCATGAATAGTGCAGGAGAAGCGGGGCAGGCACGCAGAGCATCGGCAGGAAATGCGGGGCAGGCACGCAGAGCATCATGGGCAGAGCGGGCGGCGGAGTGGATGGACAGGTGATGATAAATTAACTAGATATTAATAAACAAATGTTGTGTCACATGACCCCCACACCCCGCGTCTATCCGATACTTGAGTAAAGGTCCGACGCTCGTATCAAATAATTATGGTAATATAATCACAATTTCCACTTGTTGAACCTAAAAGGGAATATGTTATAAGTCTCTTTTTCCTACCCATAAAAGAGATTGGTGGATGTAATTGGCCCCGTTCGCTTCGCTGAAAAAACAAGTCAAAATACTGTTCTGGCTGATTTGTTGTGAGAGAAAAACATTGTTCCGGTTGAAAAAAGAAGCTGAAAAGTACGGATTATAAGAGAAGCGAATAGGGCCAATAGAGAAATGTTATTTGCACATACAGCTATAGATATAGTGTCAGATAGTGACAAACAAAGTCACACAGAATTTGTCACCAGATAATATAAGCACCTAAATTCTTTTTGGCTGGTAAAGTAACTAATAAGAAAACATATACTGTACTTGAGAAAAAAAAGAAATAAACAATATACCAAATGGGTATGGTGTGATTGTTAAATGCACTATAAGAAGCAATAAAAATGGTTTTGCTCCAAATTAAAGGGTACGGTAAGTACAGTAGAAGGAAAAACAACAGACAAAAGAAATTTGGGGGGGCATGAATTCTTATCATCCCCTAATATAGCCAGTACTACTAACCTAGCTAGCTACAGCATTACTGATAAATACTATCTCCTCCGGTATAATTAACCCAGTTATATATATATATATATATATATATATATATATATATATATATATATATATATATATATATATATATATATATATATATATATATAGGGAGAGGCTATTCAGTAGCCAGCTACAGAATAAGTTATTCTGTAGCCACCTCCATTTACCATAATTTTATATACTAATTTACGATAATGTCAATATATATTTACTATAGTTGGGTTACTATAACACATAGGGCTATTTACCATAACGTTATAGTAAACCACTTAGTAAGGAGTTACTATAATCTTATAAATTAACATAGTAATTATAGTAACTCAAGGTGGCTACAGAATAAGTTATTTTGTAGCCAGCTATAGAGTAGTTGTTCTATATATATATATATATATATATATATATATATATATATATATATATATATATATATATATATATATATATATATATATATATATATAGAATTACTATCCTGTAGCTGGCTACAGAATAACTTATTCTGTAGCCACTTTGGGTTACGATAATTACTATGTTAATTTACGAGATTATAGTAACTCCTTACTAAGTGGTTTAATATAATGTTATGGTAAATATCCCCATATATTATAGTAACCCAACTATCGTAAATATGTATTGACATTATGGTAAATTAGTATATAAAATTATAGTAAATGGAAGTGGCTACAGAATAACTTATTTTGTAGCCGGCTACTGAATAGCCTCTCCCTATATATATATATATATATATATATATATATATATATATATATATATATATATATATATATATATATATAGTCCAGCAAAAACAAATGTTCGACATTTACTACACCACCAAGCATGCAGCAATTAATTAGATGATCGATCACATGATTCTACTTGATCTAGCCTGCTCTTGGATTAGTAGCAAAGAAGCTCCTTGCTCACCGTGCATGTCTTCAGATTAGGTTGAAACCTGTCTTTACCCTTTATTGCTTCATTGCATGGAATGCAGCAACCTTATACTACTCCCATGCATTGTGCAGTGTACACTATAACAACCTGCTGTAACGGATTTAGTACACCCATGGATGCATGCATGCATGGCAGGCTGCTCAGGACTCGCTCACTGTGCGAGCACAGGGTTCTCTTATTGCATCCTGCCTCTAGTGAAGGGTGACGACGCCGACTTCATCTCGGCCTCCAAGGAGCTCATGTCACCGGCACCGTCTTGGTGCCCCCTCTCGGCACCGTCATCCCCCTCATGACACCACCGCCACCGACGCCAAGGAAGTCGCGCGTCATCTCAGCGCCACCACGGCCTTGGTGAAACTTCACATCTTGATCCATGTCATACATCCTCGGGTCAATCATGCTGCCGCTGTTGGCTCCGCCAAACATGCCGCTGGCAGCCAGCGAGTTCATCAAGCTCTGCAGGTGCATCTGGCTCTGGTCGAGGATGGTGGGTGCACGGGCGGCATGTTTGGCGGAGCCAGCAGCGGCAGCATTATTAACCCGAGGATGTATGAAACTAGTACAGAAACGATTTTTTTTTTGATCCACTTTGAAATTTAGCTTTAGTTCCGGTATTTTTCGTGCTCGAGACTAGAGAAACCTTTAGTCTCGGTTGATAGCTCCAACCGGGACTAAAAGTCCCTATCCAACGGCTACTACGGCAGGCTTTTGCTGTAGGGGGCCTTTAGTCCCTGTTGGTCCCTCCAACCGGGAGTAAAAGTCTACTCCCGGCTGGAGGCTCCGTTCGGGATTAGAAAGAGATCTTTAGTCCCGGTTGCTGTCTCCAACTGGGACTAAAGATCTCCTCCTATATATCCATTCTATATAGATATTAATACTAATATATAGATATATAGAAATAGATATCTAGAAATAGAAACGAACTAATATATAGATAATCGAAATTGAAAAGAACTGTCTTTTCTGTATACTTTCCCTGTTCTTCCTCCTCGAGTCCGAGCCACTTCGAGCTCAGTGTTCTTGCTTCATCGCCGGCCTCTCTTCTTCCTCATCGTCGGTAATCACAAGATTTCTTTGATTCCTCCATCGATTTTTCGGTTCTAAAGGTTACCAACTTTATACTCTCATGTTTCATTAGTAGCATATCTTATTTTGTGGACTAGATATATACGGTTTTTTATGGTGAATTTTTTTATTATTTGCAAGCCATTTAAGCTCAAAATCACTTTAAAATTTGCATATTTGGATGAAGGAAGGTTAAAGTAGTTATTCAAAACTAGTATTCAGCTTTCATTTCTAGCATGCACAGCACACTTCATGGTTTAGAGATATAGAGAATTTTAGAGTTTTTTTAATTTTATTTATTTATAAAATGTGAAATTTATATTATATTAAAAAGTAGTATAGAGAGTAGATGGCAACTGTTTCTGGGTCCTCGGCCTCTCATCAGGTTCAAAAGCGACTGAGGCCGGACCTCCCTCTCATTGCATGCGGCAAGTGTGAGGAGAAGATTGTGATGGAGTACCGGGTGAGGAAGGAGTGTCCCAACAAGAGCCGTATCTTCTACAAGTGTCCGGATCGCAATGTGAGTTATTTTGTCGCATTTGATGATTATGGTTAATTTATACTTATGTCGGGTTCATAAACCCGGGGTCCCTCGGGGACCGGCTTTTACGTCAAGGCTCGGCCCAAGAGTCTAAAAACAATAGGGCAAAGGGGCGGTCCAGCAACCGACCGGAAGGCCAGGCCCAAGAAGAGCAACGCCCGCTCGTCAGCTACTTCGGCCCACCTATCCGACCGGAGTGCTCAATTCAGGCTCCAGCCGTCTCCGGACGGCCTCTCCGATCGGAAGGCGTGCCCCGAGCCCTACTTCCGACTCCGACCCCGCGTCCCTCTGACCGGGGCTTGTAAGAACCCTGCTCACCGCTCTTCTCCGACCGGCGCACTCAGAGCCGACTGGAGCCATCCGACCGAGGACGCTGAAAGCTCTAGTTTGGTTTTAGTGAATTGATAAAACCCTAAGTGCTAACGTAGTTTATCAAGTGATCATGAGATAGGTAGCACACTCTAAGTGATGAAGCAAATGAATATCATAGCATGATGATGATGATCAAGTGCTTGGACTTGGAAAGAAGAAAGAGAAAAACAAAAATCTCAAGGCAAAAGTATAAACCATAGGAGCTATTTTGTTTTAGTGATCAAGACACTTATAGAGTGTGATCACATTTAGGTTTGATAGCCGTACTATTAAGAGGGGTGAAACTCGTATCAGAATGCAGTTATCAAAGTGCCACTAGATGCTCTAACTCATTGCATATGCATTTAGGATCTAGTGGAGTGCTAACACCCTTGAAAATGTTTGTGAAAATATGCTAACACATGTGCACAAGGTGATACACTTGGTGGTTGGCACATTTTGATCAAGGGTGGTGAAGTTTGGGAGCAAGGGTAAGAAACTCCACCGGCGGAGTGTCCGCCTGTAGAGTGCGGATAGTCCGACGGTGCCACTGGCGCCCTAGACAGAAAAGACGAAGGTCACTGGGAGTGATCGGACGCTAGCCATGGTTGGACCGGCGCGTTCGATCAGATGTATCAGCGAAGACGCTGGCATCGGTCAAACGACCGGACGCTGGGTCGCTCTACGACCGGACGCTGGCAGGGTGTGTCTGGTCAGTGCTGACGTACGCTGACATGAGGCGCACAGAGGAGACGTTGAATGACCGGACGCTGGGTGAGTCCGATCGGGCATGACCGGACGCGTCCGATCGTGAAAACTCATGTTTGGAACCTTACTGGAAACGACCAGACGCTGAGGTCTAGCGTCCGATCACTTTCTAACTGACACATCCGGTCAATAGATGACCGTTGAAATTTGACGAACTGTATTTGAAGCAGGGGACACGTGGCGTGGATCACATGACCGGACACTGAGGGCTAGTGTCCGGTCGATCGGACCAGAGCGTCCGGTCACCCCGCGCTGTACCCAGTGAAGGGGTACAACGGCTCTATTTCGTGGGGGCTTCTATTTAAGCCCCATGGCTGGTTGAAGCTCATACTCTTGGCCATTTGCATTGATATAGCAACCTTATGAGCTTAGCCAAAGCCCTCCCACTCATCTCCATCATTGATTCATCATCTTTGTGAGATTGGGAGAGAATCCAAGTGCATTGCTTGAGTGTTTGCATCTAGTGGCACTTGGTGTTCATGTTTCGCTGCGGGATTCGCTTATTACTCTTGGTGGTTGCCGCCACCTAGACAGCTTGGAGCAGCGAGGATCGTTGAGCGGAGGGTGGTGATTGTCTCTGGCTCCGATCGTGGTGATTGTAAGGGGTTCTTGACCTTTCCCCGGCAGAGAGCCAAAAGGTACTGTAGTGGATTGCTCGTGGCTTGTGTGATCCTCATCTTGTTTTGGTTGTGCGGCACCCTATTGAGGGTTTGGCGTGTGATGCCAATTAGTGCGTGAACCTCTAAGTGAGTGAATCGCCACAACGAGGAGTAGATTGCCGGCAAGCAAGTGAACCTCGGTAAAAAATCATTGTGTTCATCCTTTGATTCCGAGGTGATTGGTCTTCATTGATATTGATTCTTGTGATTGATTGGTTCACTCCTCGACACGGCGGTATAACTATCTTGCTTACTCTCTTTATATTACCACAAACCAGTTGTCAAGCTCTTTAGTATAGTTAGTTGTGAGAGCTTGTTAGTTTGGTTAATGTGGCTCTTTAGTTAGCATTTGAGAGCACACTAACTTAGTGTAGTGACATAGCTATTGTGTGGATACATACTATATAAACTAGAATTATGGTAGGTGGCTTGCAATTTTAGTAGGCTAGCGCAACACTTGCTTTGCCTCATAATTGTCTAATCGGTTTGCTAAGTGTTGTTGTAGAAATTTTTATTAGGCTATTCACCCCCCTCTAGCCATTAGGACATTTTAGACGCCTGTTCGGTAGGAACCAGAAGGTGTGCGGAGAAAAGCAAGGCAAGGCTCACAAGTCAAAACCACTATACCAGGGACCATACCCTACACGGAAAAGTACTCTGCTGCCACCCTGACACAAACAGTATTGTAGGCGCCGACATCTTCCTCTACAGTATTGTAGGGGCCGCTAAAACTCCCATACGATAAGGCCCCCCGCGTGTCTCTGTACATCGATAGCGGTATGGGCACCAGAATTTACCATACCAGGTGAACATAGCAAGACTCGCTTGACTCTAGGCGTCAAACAGTATTTGCAGGTACCGACGTCCACCATCCCTAAAAAAGGCAGCACGACCTCCTATGTGCATCTGACATTCTACAGTGACAATAACAGTGTTGTAGGCGCCCACCACTATCTTGTACCCATCGGCGTGGGCAACAAGGCTCGGCAGCATACATACCCTCACCCTCTCACTTGTAAAGCCATCCCCTTCATCTATAAAAGGGGGTGCGCTTCCTCCAACAAAGAGGACCGAATGATCCAAGCTCAATTCCTTTAGATTCATTAGTCCAATAGCTCACAACCACAGAACTGCTAGGTTCAGACCTCAAGCTCATAGCGGAGTCCCCATCGCTCTCAACCCTTCCGATCGAAGCCGATCAGGCCTCTTGTACACTCCATCTTTCTCCTTCTCGTTTGTAACCCCATAGCAAACTTCGAGTACCTAGGCTCAGGAATAAAGTCACCGACCGACCCTAACTGGACATAGGGCATGTTGCCTAAACTAGTATAAATCATGTGTCATTGAGTGCGGCCACCTCTGATCACAACGTACATCAAAACTATAAATATTCACTAGTTGGTCACTTTCTGCACCGACAGTTGGCACCGTCCGTGGGGAAGATGCTGTACGTTCAACATGTTTTTGGTCATCGGATGGCCCATACTTCCACCACCCCACTGTGGCGGGCTTGGCCGATACGATTCGCTTTAGCTCACTGGAGTTTCCCCTCACTCTCACCCACTGGGATGCGGGTTCCACCCGTCTTCGAGCCATCCCAGGCCTTACTCTTCGAAAGCCTAAACTTCATCGCCAACCGGCTCAGCGTACTCGACCTTCACGAGGAGACTCGTGACCCGGCACCTATCGGAGAGACGTTCTCCATCGACTCTAGGACGCACGACTACGATGGCACAACATCTGCGCTTCTTTTCGAGCAAACTCTCTGCTCAAACCCCGCTGTGAGTAATATATATGCTGTTATTCACTTACTACATTCCATCCTCCACCAAATACCCAGCGGAACCCCATTGTCCCCAACACAACCGTTGTATGACCGGTTCTCCTATGGTCTCGCATCTTCCGTGGACACATACGCCCGAGGACTCCAAAAGATGCTGGCGTCGCACCCTCTCACGTCTGAGTTCGTGGGGATGGCAAGCTATGCTCCCACCTATTTCCTCAACATCATGGATGACAACGTCGGGAGTGACGGCTCTAGCATTAGTGACGTGGCACCTAGCCACCGTCCATCCTACGAGTGCACTATGGCAGACGCTCCGGAGCAATCGCCAGGGGTAATGGAGTCCTCACGGACTCATGCCCCTCCGGGCCCTCATGCGGAGACCCCTGAGCTCACACGTGAGCACAGGGAGGATCTACGATGACAGTGGCCGCATCAGCCACTAACTACACCAGCGCGCTCAGTGCACCACACTGCGCTCCATGCGCATAGACCGGTGAATGGCGCTTGGGATCACACCCATCAGCCCTAGCGCAACATCCCAGTTAGGGGGACTG
Organism: Miscanthus floridulus; assembly: GCF_019320115.1. Taxonomy (NCBI): domain Eukaryota; kingdom Viridiplantae; phylum Streptophyta; class Magnoliopsida; order Poales; family Poaceae; genus Miscanthus; species Miscanthus floridulus. Next base: position 153,381,325 of record NC_089587.1, read on the forward strand.
ATCCCTCATAGTTTGCTCGGGCTAGTCAGAACGTTGTCGCTGCGACAATGCTCCTACATGGCCTGTCCAAGATGAACGACCCTCACGAATAGGCGATCCACTAGAATCTCTGGGCACTGCTAGAGACCGCCACCGTTCAACAAGCGGAGTGCTCTGTATCACGATGTCGACTCGCGACCTCGCTCCTCGTCCGAGGAACAGGGACGCAGCAGATGGGGCACTACACCCTATCACCGCTACAATCGCTGAGTGCGGCATAGGTGGCCGCACTGGCACCTCATCTTGACTCAGCGATCGCTCCACACTAACCGCCTGTATTTGTGTGGCTCAGACCGAACCGAGACACATGCAGCAGCGACCGGAGTCCCAGCCCTAATGGCCTAGGATCATGGACCTTTGTCCAACACCTCCAGGAAGCATCGTTCCCACCGTGCTTCAACGGAGGCCACGACAAAGGTAAGGCCAAGTGCCAGGATCAAGATGAGGACCCCTCCACGTAGAGGGGAAAAAAGAATAGAAAGTATTGCCGCCAACCGGCCAACTTCGCGTCGATCGCCATGGCCGATCATGCGGGCACGCAGCCCCAGCAAGACCCTCCAGGCTACTTCCATGATCTCATGGAGAGCCCATGCACCAACCACGACTATCCCATCAAACACCTCTACAAGGACTGCCAGCTCCTCAAGCACCTACTGAGGTAAGTTGGTAGGCCAAAGGAAGAAAAAGGCGAGGAGGCAGCAACCGAAGAAGGGGGCGCAACGGGCAAGGATCTAGACGACTGAAGGATGAAGTGATCTGATCGGACGCCTACCGACTGAAGGACAACAACGACGACGCTCTCTTCGAGCACCTTGGAACAACTTTGTCGTTTCTTCTTTTTCTAAGTTTCAGTCTTACCTTTGTTTACTTAGCGAACGCTCCTATAAAAGCACCCCGACCTAAACACTTTTTGGCTCAGGGTGCTCGGGGGCTCCACTAGGGGGATCTACTACCCCTCTATTTTGTTTTTACTTTAAGTACTCTTTTACTTTCATATGGAGAACCTTCTTCCTACCCGAACAAAAGGGCAGTTCGTTCCTTTGATTTACCTTACGTAGCTTTGCTTTAAAACATTTTGACTGATCGCACCCTGCCTTTTCCTATGGTTATGACCGGCTGAGCCTCGCGGGCCACACCCCTGCCTCACAAAGTTGCAGCCTATGGAACAAATGGGCAGGTACGAGAAAGAAAGAAATAAAAAACAAAATTATGCTAAGGGAGAACTAAGGAACGAAAGAGAACAAGCTTCCCCGAACGGAGCAACTCCATCACAAAAACAAAAACCAATTGCTGTCATTAAAACACACACAAACGTTTTACACAGGGGCTCCCCCATGAACTTAAACTTTTTACGTTTACTAACTACTTATATTCTGCAAGGTATTAAATTGGCCCGGTGGCATCTGCTGATGGCGCGGTCGACGATGGCGTAGGCTGCTCACTCCCCAGCAGCACGATGTTTAGCTTGATTAGGGCCGAGGCAATGCCCCCCCCCCCCCCGAACCAGGCTCCATGCTATCTGCAGGCTCGGAGGCATCCTCCCCACACATGCTTCAAGCCATGTCTTCACGGCGAACGTCCATCACCCACTTGGTGGAGACTTCCTCCGACATCGACCGCGCATGCGGTAGCAAGCTCTCCCCGATCAACTAGATGTCCTCCATGCTTAGGCCTTTAGCATACCTGCTGTAGATAGTGGCGAACTCAAGATTCGGGTGGTGCGTCACCACCGAGGTTAGCACCCCCGACGCCCCGTAAAATAGCCCGCTCCTGACAAGGTCCTTGACCGTGTCCAGGACCTCCACCAGCTAGATAGCAGGTGCACTAGTGCTTGGCACCGACCCGAAGACTTCCGAGATGACGAGCTAGGCAACGTTGAGGATCTAGTCAAGGTCTCCCTTAAGAGCATGTCGCTCTTCATGGGACTTGGCCAGCTCCTCCGCATTCTGGCTGAGGGTCGCCTTGGTCATCTCTAGGTCCTACTCCAGTGCCTTCACCTTTCCATCTAGCTCTGAAGGAGGGCCCGACAAGCTCAGGAACAGGCTAAAGAAAGAAACCTACACAACAAAAAACAAGAAAGGGTATGTACCAGCACAAGAGTTCTCAAGGGCAGAGAATTCCTCCGCCTGTCGAGTCACCTGCACGCACAACCGAGCATTTGCCTCCTCTGTCCCCATCACCTGGCCTCAGAGCACAAGCACCTCCTGGTCTGCTTTCGACTGGGCCCTTCGCTCCTCCTCCAGGGCCTTCCTTGCCGACTCCAGGGTGACCCGCTTCGATGCTAGAGCACTTTGCTCTGGCTCAAGGGCCGCCAAGGCCTCTTGAAGCGCCGTCTCGGTGCTCGCCAGGGATGCCCGCAACTCCGCCTCAGTCTCTGCCTGGTGGGCTTTCGTCGCCTCAAGCCCTTACTCAGTGGCAGTCGCCCACTCCGCTGCACGTTGCCCCTCCGCCCGTGCCATGTCCGCTTCGGCCACCCGGTCCTAGGACTCACGGCAAGCAGACTCTACCTGACGCTCGAGCTTAGCCATTCGGGCGTATTCCACCCAGAGGAAGTAAGACTTGCGGGAAGACATCTTCCTTATATCCTATGAAAAACAAGCATGCTAAAAACAACTGACAAAAGATTCAAAGGGCAAGGACAAGTACCAAAAACTCACCTCCACGGTGAGCTGTAGGTCGCCCTCAACCAACTGCCGAGTGAACTGAGCCTGCTTTCGTGTGCTTTCAAGCTTCACGGATAGCTTGGTGAGCTCGGACACTGCGGCATGCCCTTGCCCCCCAAAAATGTCCCAGAGCTGATGCTCCTAGGAATCCCAGAGGACGAACCACGCCTTTGATGGGTCCTCAGGGCAGGGCCACTCTAGGTCACCCTCTAGTGAACCGCCGGAGGGCCCAGCCTCCAACTGGACCACCGCCAGCTCCCGCAGTGACACCGCCAGCTCTCGCGGCAAAACCGGTGGCTCCGCTGTGACGTCCACCTTGTCGTCAGATGGGATGTCCACCACCTCATCCACGTGGAACACCGCCAGGCGTCCCAACTCCGTCTCGGCCATCCTTCCCTTCGGTGCCTTTGGCTCCGATGGCAAGGATAAGTCATGCAGTCCTCCACTCGGTGAGATAGGGAGCTCACCCTCCCTCATCTCTTCCACCGCGACCAGCGGAGGAGGGGCCGTGAGGGTTACCTCTAACGCAACCCCCGCCATCAGCACCAGGATCACCACCAACACCGACGCCGCCACTGCTGCCTTATCAATAGCCGCCCCGGGGGGCACCACCCCTAGGAGGGAACGCTGTAGGGTAGGCCTCCAAGTTTCCTGCACGAGGGTTGGAGCGATGCTCAACCCCGACATCCCTCGGCCGCTGACGGAAATTACAGGTGAGTCACACTCCAAAAAGACTCGACCGACAAAAGATCAAAGAGCAACAAAGGGAAACATACCGGGAGGTGAGCGGCATGACCCTGAAGGCAGGCCCCGACAATAATGGACCTATGGGATGAGGGCTGCTCCTAGACTGCGACTCGCACCCCCACGCTTTAGATGAGGGCGGAGTCGTCCCGACCGGCTCTTTCCTAGCCTATGGGTCACTATGACCTCCGGCTCGGGACTCCCTGACCGGAGTAGTAGACGGAGCGTCCTCCGACCACAAGCCATGCGTCGCCTAGGCGCCAGTCTGCTCCTTAGACCGCCTAGACTGCTCGACCGCACCCACAGCAGGCAGGGCCTCCTCTGGCTGCAAGCCAGGTGTTGGCACCAGTCCCATCGGCGCACAAGTGCCAATCCACTCCTCGGACCGCCCGGCTTGCTCGGCCATGTCCGCCACTAGCGACGATGTAACTGGCGATGCCACCGTGGGGCGCGGTGACCGCATCCACTTCACTGCCCGTTCGCCGATGACGTCCGCACTTGCTGCGTGCTTCCTCGATGCAAGAACCTCTACACACCGCATGGCCTCCTACTTCTCACTAGTGGACGTCGCCGCAGGGTCGCGACACTTCATCGAGGTCACAGCGACCCCCTGACTCTCCTCCTCATCGGAGAAGACCATGTCTTCCAAATCCATAGGATCGTCCAACGCGAGTTCCAACTCGACGTCGCTCCTATGTTCCCCAGCCCTCACATACTGGGCGACCTCCTTCTTCTTCTCTTCATTCCACTGAACTTCCCTGGTGCTCTTCTTCTTCTGGGCGTCTGCTGCCTCCTTCTGGGTGACCTACCGGGCCCTGCCCTTTGGTCCCTTAGGAAGGTGCGACCGGAACTTGTACCTTTCAAGCCCCTATGGAACGGATGGCCTAGGATCAAGAAACAATAAAAGCAGGGGAAGAAACACGAACAAAATAAAGGATCATACCAGGTTAGACACGACCAAGGCATTAAATGGTATGGGTTTCCCCACAACTGTATCCATGGGTCTTAGCTGCAGCACTCATCCAAGGCAAATCAAGACCTCATCGTCTGGCAGGTCCTCTATTGACGCACGGTCCGGGTCCAACCGGCCGCCGTACATCCACATCGGCCGCATCCTCTCTGCTAACGGCGTAACGCGGCGGTGGAAGAGGGTGTGGAACACCCGCACCCCATCAAGTCCAAGCCTTATGAGCTTCTATAGCTCCTCCTCAATGACCTCCACCTTGTGCCTCTCCGTGTAGGCGCAACCCCACGACCAACTTTTCTGCTTCACTGGCCTCCCACTGTGAACGCCGGAAACGGCGCCTCCGCTGGATTCCAGATGTAAAACCACTCCCCATGCCATCCCCGGTTGGAGTCACATGGGGAGTATGTAGGATACACACCTCCCATGCTCGACTTCTTCTGTAGGGCGAACCCTCCCACCGGTGTGGTCTCGGCTAAATTCCCCGCAGTCATAGCTCTTCCGGAGAAGAAAAGTTAGAAGAGATCCACATGTGGCTCCATCCCGAGGAAAGCCTCGTAGACGGTGATGAAACCAGCAATGTGCAGCACTCCTGTCGGATTGAGGTGCTGTAGCTCTAGACCCCACTCATTGAGGAGCCCATGTAGGAACCAGTGTGCGGGGTATCCTAATCCGCGCTCATGAAAGGTAAGGAAAGAAACCACCTCATCGGGACAAGGTTGTGGGAACTCCTCCCTCCCGAGGACCCTCCAGTGCGCCACCTCCCATGGCGACAGAAACTCCTTCATGACAAAAGCCTTTAGCACTGACGCCCTCATGGTGGACGACCTCTATTCTGACATTTCGGTGAGTTCCTCTCTTCTCCCTCGCTCTCTCCCCTTTCTTCCCTATAAACCTCCGCGGGTCTCAAAAACGCTCATGACAAAAAAGGAAGAGAGAAGACGGCGGCAGATGAAGAATAGGCAAAAAAATGGAACGAAAACCCTCTCCCCTCTCCTACTTATGGAAAAGGGAACAACGGTTAAGGAAGGACGCGCCGATCATGGAAGCCGGAACGACGGAGCGAGAATTTCTCTCTTTTCCATTTAATGCAGATAAGACGTGACCTGACTGATGAGACGTGCTTTGCCCGACGGAATGGCTCCTGATCAGAAAGGATGTGGCCTAGCCATGGCCCACCACTACCACACGATCAACCACTACCACACGACAGGCACAGGAACCGAAGCGCCACCGCATGTGGGTGGCTCCCCACTTCCCTAGGCCATACCTAGAAGAACCCAAATGACAGGTAAGGATAGACACTGAATGATAGGTAAGGAAGCGAAGGGGCGCCCCCTGTAGGCCATGCCGACTCCATCACGAACGACGAGCACGGGTCCCGGTCGGACATTTCCGACTGAAGCTCTCTGAACCCCATCACTCAGGTCGTCAAGGTTCTGGTCGGACATTTCTGACCGAAACTTTTCCAAAACCCCATCACTCAGGCCATCAAGGTGAGCATGTGTTCATTAATACAAAAACTATTCACACTAGGACTCACCCACGATTGATGAGCGCAGGTCCTGGTCGAACATTTCCGACTAAAGCTTTCCGAACCCCGTCACTTTAGCCATCAAGGTGAGCAATACCGAACCCCTCTATTTCCTTATAAATCATTTCATACATCCATACGCGCATCTCATTCCATATGCCTGCGCCTCCCGGATGATTCAGGCCCTAAACCGCCCGGGGGCTCAGGATCTAAGCATCGCACGTGCAGCGAAATGCACCAAAATGATCCATGTTGCGTCACGAAGTGGCAGTTGCCTCATTCGACATGAGCAAACAATAGAGCCAGGGGAGAAAACCGTAGATGAGCACCATGTGGCCTTCGCCCGGTCTGATAAACCGGGTCATCTCACCTTCTCGTTTGGTCCTAAACCTCTCGCCAGGCCCATAGAATCTCCATTGAGGGGAGGCCGTTAGGCCACCTGGGTCAGTCTCTAGAATGACCTAGGCATCTGCTGGGTTGCAGGTAAAGGAGTAGTGGAATGTCACAAGAGGGCTATGCCGACCCCGTCACGAACGATGGACCTGAATTTCGCTTGATCACACCCGTTAGCCAACTCACCAAGCTAGTCTTCGAGCCTGAGCGATCAGGATAAGCGATGAAACTTAGCCCCTCTGGTTGTGAGGAACCGGATGGGGTAACACACACAAACTCACATCGACCCCCAAGAAGGCCCGATAGGGCTCGGGGGCACAAGCCAAAAACCTTGGGACCGTGACTCTAAACTCGCATCGATAGGATCTATGACATCCGGCTATAGCTTGGGACTGTGACTCCGAACTCGTGTCGACAGGATCTATGACATTCGGCTATGGCTTGGGACCATGACTCCGAACTCGTGTAATGGCTTCACTTCCGACTACGCTCCAAAAATCTAGGGACCATGACTCCGAACTCGCGTGAAAACTAACTGAACTAACTATCTCGGCTACCCTGGCTGTGCCAAGGCCAAGGATCCACGACACCAGGACCCATGGGCTCAGTCTCGTCCATCCCCTGAACTAACCATTTCAAAACCACGACGCGCACCAACGCCAGGATCAGTGAGCTCTCTCATGACTGAACTAACTCCCTCACCCGATCCCACGGCGTGCATCGACACTAGGATCAGTGAGCTCTCTCACGCTCGGACTAACTTCCTCGCCCGATCCATGGCGCGCTTCGACGCCGGGATCAGTAAGTTGAAAAACGCCTCGGCTGCACAACGACGCCTTGGTTGACAAAAATCCATCTCAAACTAAAAACACACGCACACGCCTGCTAAAACAACACCCCCTAGATAGTTCTGCCTAAACCGCCCGGGGGCTCGGGGGCTAAACCCACGGGTGCGCTTGCGCGCACCCGTCGACAAGACAAAAATCCCCCAGATGATTCTACCCGAATCGCCCGAGGGCTTGGAGGCTCCTGTCGGGTTCATAAACCTGGGGTCCCTCAGGGACCGGCTTCTACGCCAAGGCTTGGCCCAAGAGTCAAAATACAACAGGGCAAAGGGGCGGTCCAGCAACCGACTGGAAGGCCAGGCCCAAGAAGAGCAACGCCCGCTCATCAGCTACTTCGGCCCACCTATCTGACCAGAGCGCTCGATTCAGGCTCCAGCCATCTCCGGACGGCCTCTCTGATCGGAAGGCCTGCCCCGAGCCCTACTTCCAACTCTGACCCCGTGTCCCTCCGACCGGGGCTTGTAAGAATCCTGCTCATCGCTCTTCTCCGACCGACGCACTCAGAGCCGACTGGAGCCATCCGACCGTTCGGTAGGAACCAGAAGGCGTGTGGAGAAAGGCAAGGCAAGGCTCACAAGTCAAAACCACTATACCAGGGACCATACCCTACACGGAACAGTACTCTGCAGCCACCTTGACACAAACAGTATTGTAGGCGCCGACATCTTCCTCTACAGTATTGTAGGGGCCGCTAAAACTCCCATACGATAAGGCCTCCCGCTTGTCTCTGGACATCGATAGCAGTATGGGCACCAAGATTTACCATACCGGGTGAACATAGCATGACTCCTCGCATGACTCTAGGCATCAAACAATATTTGCAGGTACCAATGTCCACCATCCCTAAAAAGGCAGCATGACCTCCCATGTGCATCTAACATTCTACAATGACAGGAACAATGTTGTAGGCGCCCACCACTATCTTGTACCCGTCGGTGTGGGCAACAAGGCTTGACAGCATACGTACCCTCACCCTCTCACTTGTAAAGCCATCCTCTTCATCTATAAAAGGGTGTGTGCTTCCTCCAACAAAGAGGACCGAATAATCCAAGCTCAGTTCCTTTAGATTCATTAGTCCAATAGCTCACAACCACAGAACCGCTAGGTTCAGACCTCAAGCTCATAGCAGAGTCCCCATCACTCTTGGCCCTTCCGACCGGAGCCGATCGGGCCTCTTGTACACTCCATGTTTCTCCTTCTCGTTTGTAACCCCACAGCAAACTTCAAGCACTTGGGCTCAGGAATAAAGTCACTGACCAACCTCGACTGGACGTAGGGCACGTTTCCTAAACCAGTATAAATCCTGTGTCATTGAGTGCTAGGCCACCTCCGATCACAATGTACAACAAAACTACAAATATTCACTAGTTGGTCACTTTCTGCACCGACAACTTATTTTCATGATGATTATGATTAAAGTTCTAATTTTTTGTTTTAATTTCAGTGGGATGACACTGGATGTTTAGGCTAGTACTGGGAGGAAGAGTATGTTGAACATGTTTAAAACTCTATTGCATAGGCGGCTACGGCGGCTGATGAGGCAGTGATCCTACAGAAGAAGCCCATAGATGTTGAACAAACACATGATCTGTCTATTTTAGTTGAGATTGGTCACGAAATCCTTATGCTACTGAAGTGCATTTTAGCTTTAGTTTTTAGTGGTAGTTGGGATTGTCTACATTGTAGCGAGACTTTCATAAATTAATACCTTGTGTGGTGGCATGCATGTTGTATAATTAACTAATTATATTCTAGGTTTTAATATGGTATGTATGTCATGTAATACAGATGAGCCGGCATTAGATGTACAATGCTGATCGCCGCTCCCAAGAGTTCATTGAGGGCATGCATTCTTTCTTATGTGTGGCCGAGGCAAACAAACGCGATGGTTTCATGTGCTGCCCATGTGCCATATATAAGAATTTGAAGGAATATGCTAGCTCAAGGAGTCTTCATTCACACTTGTTGAAGTCGGGTTTCATGCCAAACTATATTTGTTGGATGAAGCACGGAGAAACCGGGGTTATAATGGAAGAAGGTGAAGAAGAACAATAGGATGATAATAACATTATTGCTAAATATGGTGCCTTCAATGATACTGCAATGGGGGAAGCTGAAGAAGAGATAGGGGCAGAAGATGAGCCCGCTGATGATCTTGGTCAGGTCATTCATGATGCACAAAGAGAATGCGAAAGTAAAAAGGAGAAGATTAAGTTTGAGCGCATGCTAGAGGATCACAAGAAATTGCTATACCCAACTTATGATGCGGGGCAGAAAAAGTTGGGTACCACACTGGAATTGCTACAGTAGAAGGCAAAGAATGGTGTATCTGACAAGGGATTTGGGGAGTTACTGAAAATCCAAAAGAAGATGCTTCCGAAGGATAATGAATTGCCCGCCACTACGTACAAAGCAAAACAGGTAGTCTGCCCTTTGGGATTAGAAATCCAGAAGATACATGCATGTCCTAATGAATGCATCCTCTACCGTGGTGAGGAGTATGAGAATTTAGATGCATGCCCGTTATGTCATGCATCGCAGTATAAGATTAGGCGAGATGACCCTAGTGATGTTGAGGGCGAACGTCCCATGAAGAAAATCCCTGCCAAGATTATATGGTATGCTCCTATAGTACCATGCTTGAAATGTCTATTCAGAAATAAAGACCATGCAAAGTTGTTGCGATGGCACAAAGAAGACCGTAAGGTAGATAATATGTTGAGACACCCTGCTGATGGGTCCCAGTAGAGAGCAATCGATAGAGAATTCTCAGAGTTTACAAATGACGCAAGAAACTTAAGGTTTGCTTTAAGTACGGATGGTATGAATCCTTTAGGGGAGCAGAGCAGTAGTCATAGCACTTGGCCTGTTACTCTATGTATCTACAACCTTCCTCCCTGGTTATGCATGAAGCGTAAGTTTATTATGATGCCAGTGCTCATCCAAGGCCCAAGGCAACTTGGCAACGACATCGATGTGTACCTAAGGCCACTAGTTGAAGAACTTCTACTTTTGTGGAACAGACCAGGTGTACGTGTGTGGGATGAGCAAACAAGAGCACTTTGACCTACGAGCATTGTTGTTCGTAACAACCAATGATTAGCCCGCTCTAAGTAATCTTTCAGGACAATCAAACAAGGGATATATTGCATGCACGCACTATTTCGATGACATTAAAGATATATTTTTGAAAAAATGTCGAAAGGTCGTGTACCTGAGCCATCGTCGATTTCTTCCTACGAATCACCCCCTAAGAAAGAAAGCCAAGCATTTTAAAGGTAAGATAGACCACCAGACCAAGCCGGGCAACCAAACTGGTGAGGATATACTCAATATGGTCAAGGATGTGAAAATAGTATTTGGAAAGGCACATGGCAGTGAACCTGTTCCAAACAACACCGACGGTCACGCACCCATGTGGAAGAAGAAGTCCATATTTTGAGAGCTACCCTATTGGCAAGTCCTAGAGGTCCGTAGCACGATCGACGTGATGCACCAGATGAAGAATCTTTGTGTGAACCTGCTAGGATTCATGGGTGTGTATGAGAAGCCTAAGGACACACTTGAAGCACGATAGGACCTGCGGTGTTTGAAAGAACGAGACAACCTGCATTCAGAGAAGACAGATGATGGACACCATAACTTAAGTCCTGCCAGCTACACTCTTAGCAAAGAAGAGAAGGAAAGCATGTTTGAATGCCTAGCAAGCATCAAGGTACCATCTAGATTCTCCTCGAATATAAAGGGTATAATAAATGTGCAAAAGAAAAATTCCTAAACTTAAAGTCCCATGACTGCCACGTGCTCATGATGCAATTGCTTCTAGTTGCATTAAGAGGAATTCTACCTCCAAATATACGTCTAGCCACCGTGAAGCTATGTGCATTCCTCAATGCAATTTCTCAGAAGGCAATCGATCCAATGGATCTAGCTAAACTACAGAATGATGTGGTTCAATGTCTTGTCAGCTTTGAGTTGGTGTTCCCTCCTTCCTTCTTTAATATCATGACACACCTCCTAGTTCACCTGGTCAAGGAGATTAGTATTCTTAGACATGTTTTCCTGCACAACATGTTCCCCTTTGAGAGATTCATGGGAGTCCTAAAGAAATATGTTCACAACCGTGCTCGGCCAGAAGGAAGCATTGCCAAGGGCTATGGAACAGAGGAGGTCATTGAGTTTTGTGTTGACTTTATTCCCGACCTTGACCCGATTGGTGTTCCTGAATCACGACACGAGGGGAGACTAAGTAGAAAGAGGACACTAGGAAAGAAACCATATATACGTTAAGAAGAAGTTCACTACTGTGCCCGCTTGATATATATAGTGATGTTTAATAGTGTGTATTAGAGGTATTATGTAATAATTGTGAATTCAGAGATGTTTATTAGGTGTTTCCTTTTTTTCTATGTTCAGATTAAATTTGTGTTTGATGGTGGGATTTCCATGTCGCTTTTGGACAATGAGTGATCAAAAAATGAAAAGATTTACATTAAAATGACGTGAAAACAAATTTTCAATCGAAAACAAAAGTTTTAATGATTTAAATTAAACACTACATTTTTGCATTAACGAAATAGTAATTATTAATGACATTATGTTTCAATATTTATAAAAAAACAAAAAACTTTAGGTCACACAATTTTCTTGTGTGCAATAAACAAAAGTAAATCCATATTCTTTTAAAACAATTTTATGCCTTGTATTTAATTTACTGTGTAATTAATAAGACTTTAACATTTTATAGAAAGAAATATATAAAAAAACAAATGGAGCTTGAAACGGGCGGGAAGTGAAACTGCAGCCCAACTTTAGTCCCGGGTAGATCTACCACCCGGGACTAAAGGTGGACTGCATTTTTTTGTGGCCCACCAAAATACACCTTTAGTCCCGGCTCGTATTACCAGCCGGGACTAAAGGTCTTTTCGCCCGGGTGTTTACAGGAGCCGGGACTAAAGGTCCCTCCCCTATATAAGACGGCCGTTTCTTTTTCCTCCTCACTCTTCGTCTTCGTCGTCCATCACCACTGCCGCCGCCGTCACCGCCCTCGTCACCGTCGCCCGTGACCGTGCGCCTCTTCCGTGCGTCTCTTCCGCGAGCCTCTTCCATGAGTCTCCGTGCGCCTCTTCCGTGAGCCGCCGCCGCCGCAGAACGTACTTCCGGTCTGTTTTACACATGGTTCATCTGATTTAAACATGGTTCCGCAAGCAGGCCCGACGAGGACGACTGACTAGCTTCGTCCTTGCACATGGTTCATCTGTTTTACACCTTAATGCTATTACTCGTACTTCCAGTCTGTTGATGTGTTGTGCATCGGTATAAGAAAAATTAGCAAAAATTGGTTAAAAAAAGTTCGTCTAGAAGAGTTTAGTCTATTTTGTTGTCATCGGAGAAGTTTTCTTTCATCTGTCTAGATAGATTCTATGGTCTATATATATGTGTGTGTTTATTTTCATGTCTCAAAAAACCCCAAAAAAATTGAAACACTGCATTGTAAATTTATATGTCAACGTCGTCAGTTCCAATGTCTTGTACTCTTATTTTTGTCTTCACGTCTCTGTCAAATTTGACTATCGCTGCACTGCTTTGTACTGTAGGTATGAAAATCATATTTAAAATATAGCGTTGCTTTAGTTTGTAGGTATGAAATTGGCCGCTGATTCAATTTATGGTTTTGATGTCTTGTTGAAATCGCTGTGTTTGGATGTTTTTTTATGTGATGTTTGATTGAAAAGCCAAGTGCTGACAAGATTTTGAAGGCAACTCCAAAGGCCCATGGTCAATGCGTTTGTTGTTTTAATTTGTTTGAAGTCATATTTTTCTATTTTAAAATTAACTAAGTTTATAAAATATCTCATTAACAACTATAATATTGAATAAGTGCACCATCAACTGCAATACTAGATAAGTGCACCATCCGCTACAATTTTAAACTAGTGTACTGTCAATTTTTTTTTGGTACAGATTTTAAGATATATTTTTTAAACTTAGTCAAAATTAAGAGACTTTCGCAAAACTAAAACAACCTATTATGCTACATAATATAGATGGTCCCATCGCTTTGAATGGGCATTGTCGAAAGATGGTCTCATCACTTTGAATTAGTAGCCTTGAAAAAAATTATGTCTACGTCATTGCGTCAGACTTAAAATACGACGAAATGAAGACTTGCCAATAAATTTCGAGTGTAGTTATACATATTAGAGAGTTTTAAATTTATATTATTATATATATAAATTTGTTATATATATCACTTGTCAATAAATATTTTTAGAAAATAAGAAATCAAAGTTATGCTTTGGAGACTTGAATTTTGAGTGTAGTTATTTAATTAATTTTAAGCACATGACTTGATCCATTTTATAGATATATGGTTTTTATTTTTTTATAGATATATCTAATGGTGTAAAAACTAGATGGCTGCCCCGAGAGACAACATGGATGAAGAAATGATGGATATTATCAACACCGGCACTCAATTTGCCGATGGTGACCAGCAGGATGTAGATGACGGGAGTCAATACCTATCTCTTGAAAATGAGCAAGAAAATATTGTGCAAGAAAATACTGACGAGGTATATATATTTATATATATATTTGAATATTATATATATATGAATATCTATCATCTATTATGTGTATACATGATATTTATTTATTCTTTTTTTATACGTAGCCCTCTGGATCGACGACCACAACGGCGAAAAGCAAAAATATTCGAGGCCCAAAAAATCCATTGGAGGGGCGCTACATAATATCGGAATTCAATATCGAGACAGGCGAACCACTTGGTCCACATGCAAGGAAATTCGTGCTACACTGTGGGTACCTTGTAAGGGACAGACTTCCGATCAGTGCCCGTGAATGGAAGCAAAAGATCAACGAGCCTCATGTTAGTTTTGTCTCTGATCTTGATAAGAATTTAATTTGGGATGATATCCTTCAACATTTTACGTTGCAAGCGGGTGATTATGATGATATCAACGATGATGAATTGAAGGAGCTAGTTCGAAAGTGGGCTATGAAGAAGATGGCCACACAATTCCAGACTTAGAAGAAATTCCTATACACGAAATACGTCAAGAAGAACCTAACGCCCAATTTCAATACTAGGAGCCCGTTCGCGAAGTTGAGGCCATACTGGAATGATTTTGTACAGTACAAGACATCGGAAGATGGTGAGGAACGGATGAGAAGGAACCAAGAGAATGTCCGACATAAGGTATACCACCATAGCATGGGATCAGGTGGCTACACGACTGTCATTCCCAAGTGGGAAAAATGGAAGCAGACATTCTTGCCAAGGGTATCACACCAGAATCACTCAATTGGCCCAAACGCGCGAAGAATTGGTTTTTTTGCTCATGGGGGAGGACTGGACCTAGAGACCGGAAAGCTGGTTCATGGCCCAAAACTCGAAAGAGCAACATAAAGATTTTCTTATGCTCTACAAGCTAAAGCTATTGGTGCGTTCAGGCCCAATAGAGAGAAGGATAAACTGACGTATGCCATCGGAACTGCTGAACACAGTGGCCGGACGAGAGGTTTAGGACAGAACATTTCTTAGGAGCATGGTTTCCCTAATGACAGAGATACCTACAGAAGCCGGCAAAGAAGGAAGGATGAGAAAGTAGCATGGATCAGCAGGTTGGAGGAATATGTTCGTGAGTCACGGGAGACGTTGCTTCAAGAACAGGAGCGCGAAAAAGACATGCAAGCTAGAATGCAGGAGGAAATCATAAAGTAAGTGCAAATAGCAATGAGTGCCCAAAGGCAGGCATCAGATCCAGGAATCAACATTAATATTAGCCCCATGATCAGTTGAAAAACAGCTACGCTTCCACGGAGTTGCCAAATCAAGATGACTCAATGCTATGTTTTCTTGTGGATGACATCACTACACCGTTTACATCATGTGAGGTACATATTCCAAAAGGGAATGCCACAATCATGGTGGCTCTCGATGTTTTTTCTCCTCTAGATCCTACCAAGACACCAAGAATCCATGGGGCAATAATATCACCTGGATATGTTAGCGTCTCAGTGGATGGAGTTAACAAAGGTTTTAGTGATCTGGCTCTTGACATTCCAGGAGGTGATGGGGAGAAGACTCTAGGAGAAGCAGAGAAGACATTCATACTATGGCGCAAGCGCTACATCATTATTTCCGGGGGTCTCTAGTCCACCGCCGCTTCCTCAACTGCCAGACAATAGGTGCGGACAAAAGTGAATGAAACAATTTTTCACTAATTTTCAATTGACATGCATGATTAATAATAACAATTTCTTATACCTAATTATTCTTTTTTGTACTCACACAGCAGGGCCTCCACCAACCTAAGTCCAATTATTCA
This sequence comes from Miscanthus floridulus, assembly GCF_019320115.1. Lineage (NCBI taxonomy): Eukaryota > Viridiplantae > Streptophyta > Magnoliopsida > Poales > Poaceae > Miscanthus > Miscanthus floridulus. The sequence goes on from NC_089587.1 coordinate 153,396,861, forward strand.
ATCTCCAGATCATCATAGTGCTCCGGGCAATGATTATGCAATGTCGCCACCGCCGCCACCTCCAAGGAGGTCTCCAACGCCTCCAAGGAGGTCTCCAACGGCAGCCCAGCCTCCCTTGATGACCAAAAAGCAGCCAGCTCCTAAGAGGTCTGTCCCACAAATGAAGCCGTTGGCCCACCAGCTGGCAAAGAAGAAAGCCTCCTCTAATTCAGTTATTCTCCAAAAATTGTCTTACGAGAAAAGTGAAAAGGAATTAAATGCTGCAATATAAAAATATGTGAACAATTTTTCAAAAAAGTAAGAAAGCAACGAGAAGCGAGTGAGAACCCGGAGAAACCGTACTTCTACCTAACTCCAGATCTTCTAAGAAAAAAGGTGGACCAGAAAAAGTGGAAATCTCAAAAGACCCTGTCAAAATCGAACTACGACCGCTCTCTCACCAAGTTATTTGAGGCAGCGCAGAAAAAGACTAGAGCAGGGAAAGGTGTTGTACAACTCGGACAACAATCACAATAATCAGTCCCCCCTCTTGTCATTCGTAATGAATATGGTTCAAACTTAGACTTACTGGACGTCAATTTTGAGGACCTGGTTCGGTTTTACGAGGATACTGGTTTGGACCTTGCCCAAGTGCTCGATGAAGGACCATCTGCTCCGAAAGTGGATCCTTAGAAGAAATTTAAACATGGACAGAGTCTATACAACCCTGAGGCCTTAGGTGAACTGGGTACGCAAATGTACCTGCTAAACAAGTGGTATATGGTGACGTGTGAACGGGGAGGGACGACCTTTGTTTCTGTCAGAGTTAGAAACCAACATTACTTCCATGGTGATGACGTTATATATGTCGAGTTTTTTGAATTACACCAACTATGCCACCTGGACTCTTTTGACAAAAGTCTCATTAGCTGCTATTGTCTGTAAGTGTGATTATTTTTCACTATTAAAGTGTATATATATAAAGCTACATGTATATATATAAATTATATATCCTCACATTATATTTTTATATATGCAGATATGAGATGACAAAACTCAGAAAGAGAAAGGATAATGATGTTGGTTTTGTTGATCCAAATATCGTATTCAAACACCCTAATCCCCCGCCCGAATGAAAAGCTGAACTCGAGAAAAATCTCATAAGGTTCTTAGTGAACCAACAAAACAAGGACATACTCTTCCCCTACAACTTTAAGTGAGTGTTAAATAATTAATGTCGATCATATGGACATTTGTTCAATTATTTGCTTACTAGCTAAGCTATCTCCCATATATATATGTTGACTCTAGTTAATGTTGATCATATTTGTGTATAAAAACATATGCAGCAATCACTGGATATTGATGGTCATCGATATGGCCAATAGTCGGTTGAGCATCTTAGACTCGTTAAGAAAAGAGCAAACAGAGTACCAAGACATGATAGATATTATCCAAGGGTAATTTGGTCTCTTTAGCAACTATATATACCATGATCTCTTAACTACAACATTTATTAAAGGCCAAATTAATTTTTTATTTTATTAGGCGCAGTGTTTGAAAAAATTTCATTGAGGAACACCACATGAAACATTGCAAAGCGCCACTGAATGTAATAGCACACAAAGTAAGTAGAGATCTCAAGTAAGTACTATATATATATATATATATATATATATATATATATATATATATATATATATATATATATATAATTCAATTAACACCATGCATGCTTTCAATTCACCGAATCTTTTTTCTCGTAAAAGTGGGTTCTGAGGTAAGAACAGGGGACCAACTACTGCGGATACTATGTTTGCGAGTTCATCATATGGTGTACTCAAAAAGAACTCCTGAAGAGATCCTCAAAGTACGTTATATAAATATATTCATATATTCACAATTTCTTTTATTGCTCATATATATAAGTAATCACGTGACCAACATATATATATATATATATATATATATATATATATTAATACTTTTCCTTTAACTTTTATTGAAGACTCTATGGTTGAAGGAAAAAGTCATACGACGTAACCAACTGAAAGCAATTCAAGAGACCATAGCAGGATTTCTTAATGACCAGGTCTTAAACACCGCCAGCGAGTTCTACAATGACATGAACCAAACATGGAAGCAAAACCAGATGGAGTGAATTTGTTATCCCAATGATATGCAATGCAAGCTTTATTTGTAATATATATATATATATATATATATATATATATATATATATATATATATATATATATATATATATATATTATATGTACATAAAATAACATACAATATATGTATATACATGTAATATATATGTTAGTTTCATACTTTAGTTTGTACAAAATGTTCGAACATTATAAGCGTGTATAATACGTATATTATTAGCAGCGTAGAATGCGTATTCAAAAACCTATTCGAAAACCAAAACGAATCATCAATTGAAAATAGAAACAAAAAAAAAAGAAAAAAAAGAAAACTTTTAGTCCCGGTTGGTAATACCAATCGGGACTAAAGGGCCGACCCACGTGGCTAGGCCGGGAGACCTCTTTAGCCTCGGTTGGTATTACCAACCGGGACCAGTTACAGATTCGTGCTCCTGGCTAGAAAACTGAGACTGAAGGAGTTTTCTAACCAGGAGTACAACTTGTTTCTGTACTCGTTTATTAAGTAACGAAAGGGACGAGCAGCAGGTAACTGCTTTTCAACAAAAGGAACTAATCAAGAAGAGAATAATGAGAGAGACCGATCGATCCGCTAGTTCAACCTGAACATACCCTGGTGAAAGCTCAACCGTACCAACCAGCTGAGCGACGACTCCTCACAGCCCGGCCTATAACTCTTTTATATACACTGTACGTAATTCGTCACCCGGCACAAGGAATACTGCTTGTCCCCATCACCAGCATGCCCTACTATATATGTGCACCGTGCACAACACGGCGCCATCGTTGGTTTATATACGTACATGCAATTAATGCAACCTTACAAATCTCTGTGTGTGCCACTAACTGGAACTGGAAGCATTTAGTATATAAATCACGATCAGCATGAGCTGTTAGAGAACGGCGGCTAGCTAGCTGGCAGTGCAATACTTGAGCACAGACTTGCACTGTTTGTACTTCACTATTGGATGCACCTCTCATACGATGTACTCATATTTTTCGGCCAGGAGCCGCGAATGATTGGACACACAGGAGCACTGCTCGCCATCACTTCCACCTTGTTTTACTTGATAACGATAATTGTTGGGGCCGATACCCTACGGAGGATGGAGAGAATTCCTTCGCTGCCATTCAAACCTAGGACAATTTCTTGATCGCCATCTAAAATTATAGATTTCCCTCATTGTCATCAATTTAGAATTTTTGATCCTCTCATTGCCATTACCGTTTGTATGGACAAGCCTTTCTCCCTTGATTGCCATCCATATTCACGGCTAACTGACGACCTAACTATCCACGGCTCTCAAGATGTTGTTTCATGCAGAGAACATTAGATTGAGAGTGACGGCCCCCAATGAGGATGTCTTCGCAAGACTGTCAAAAAAAGATGTATTTGCAAGGGTTCTGAATTGAAAGGGCGAGCGCAGGAGCGTCACCAAGAAACCTAGCGAAGCCATTTGCAAAGTCTAGACAAAATACTTTTGGAAGGCTTGAAGGGAATGAAGGGCGAGGCCATGTTCAAGGAGCCAAATTAAGGGCCCAATAAAGACAATCTCGGGTAGTCCAAGGTCTTGGATTTTCGTGCTAGCAATGAGTGGCGCTCGAGGACTAAAGGCTTGCAGCGAAGGACCGCCAACCTAGAAACTCAAATTCAACTTGGGTTCATGTAAGACTTATTTTGGAAAGACCAAAATGCCCCTACATACCAGGAATATGCTTAGGACCTACCCCTAGAGTAGGGGCATTTTGGTCCACCGGTTGTAATCTAAGCCACCTTGCCCTGAGGATCAAATTATAAGAACTTGCGAACTGAGCCTCAGTTGGTTAGGCTCCTTGTGGTGGAACTTATCCATCTAGGTTTAAATCCTCGACTCGACACTAATGCTCATAGGTTCAAATCCTAGGATCAAATTTATCTAGGATTTAATGATACTATTCTTTCGGTGGTAGGTAACGTGTTCGTTGGTAGCGAGACACATACGATAACTTTGTCAATCTTGAGATTTGCCAGTCCAACTTAGTCTATAGGAGGTGCTCATAGGGATTGAGTGTGCGTGAATTCATAGGAGTGAGTATATGGCTGTATATATATGTGAGGGACTACGTTTAACAAAAAAAATGAACTTATGGTACTTCATTCTTTTCTTATGCAGATGTACAAATATTATTACAAGGAAGTACCAAGATTTACATGGTGCTTCTCGACAAGAAAACTTCTCTTATTTTTTTTAGAACGTGCGGTGCCGGGGGAGGGGGGTTGCACTTGCACCTAGCTAGTTTCTTGGTGCATGGCATAGGCCACGTGATACATATATGTTGAAATTTTAGTCATAATATAATCGGCACTGCTAGCGCCCTGGACGTGGGTTAGGATGCGAGGCTGTAGTCAGTTTCCCCTCCGTTTCGTGCGTCCACGCGTGGGCCTGCGTCGCCCGGACTTCGCTCGACCGCGCCTACGTCACTCGCGCCATGCGGGGGCCCACGCCGCTCGAACGTCGCCCACACGGGGACTGCTCGGGCCCCCTCCCGCTTTCCATGCGCATCCCATGTGCAACACCCGATCTACTTTTAAAATATACAGATGCAACACTTACAACATACAAAAAAAAGACAGATAAAACATTTGAAGCATGCGTACAAAACACTTGCAAAAACAATTAAAAACCATTGCAAACATACGTAAACATCCATATAAAATACTTGCAATATATGTGTGAAACATATACAACATCTAGATAAACACACATGCAACATACGTCTGAAAAAACAGATGAAACATTGGAGAATACGCTTGCAAGTATGTGTACAACCATTGCAACATCCTAATCTACTTTTGCAACATCCGTATGAAATAATTGAAACGTACCTCTAAACCATCTGAAACATTTCAAATGTGCATTTGCAACATGCATCATATCTTGGTGCGGCCTCCTCCACTGTACCGTCTGCATCAGGGCACCGCCACCGTAGCAGGAGGAGAGGCCGGAGGGCTTCTACGCCAAGGCTCATCGCTTATCCTTGCGCCGGCGGGGTTGTCGGGCGGGACGGGCAGTGGAGCAGGTGCAATGACACGAGCAGTAGGGCGGGCGTGCGGAGCAGCGGTAGGAGCAGTAGGGTGGGAATGTGGAGCATTGGCATGAACAGTGCAGGAGAAGTGGGGCAAGCACGCAGAGCATCGGCAGGAAATGCGGGGCAGGCACGCAGAGCATCAAGGGCAGGAAATGTGTCAGGAGGAGCGGAGTGGATGGACAGGTGATGATAAATTAACTAGATATTAATAAACAAATGTTGTGTCACATGACCCCCACACCCCGCGTCTATCCGGTACTTGAGTAAAGGTCCGACGCTCGTATCAATAATTATGGTAATATATCACAATTTCCACTTGTTGAACCTAAAAGGGAATATGTTGTAAGTCTCTTTTTCCTACCCATAAAAGAGATTGGTGGATGTAATTGGCCCCGTTCGCTTCGCTAAAAAAACAAGTCAAAACATTGTTCTAACTGATTTATTGTGAGAGAAAAACACTGTTCCGACTAAAAAAAGAAGCTGAAAAGTACGTATTATAAGAGAAGCGAATAGGGCCAATAGAGAATGTTATTTGCACATACAGCTATAGATATAGTGCCAGACAGTGACAAACAAAGTCACACAGAATTTTTCACCAGATAATATAAGCACCTAAATTCTTATTGGCTGGTAAAGTAACTAATAGAAAACATACACTACTACAGAATCGATTTTTAGTGGCGGCTCGTAATCATTTGTAGGGGCGGTTTGGTCAGTCGCCCCTACTGAACCGTCTCTACAAATCATGCATTTATAGGGACAGTTCCCAGGCCGCCCCTACAAATCGATTTTGTTGGGGCGTGCTCGTAATACCAGCCGTCCCCCTACAAATCCAATTTGTAGGGGCGGCTATTAACCCCAGCCGCCCCTACAAATAGATTTGTAGGGGCGGCTGTAGTACCAGCCACCCCTACAAACAGGTATTTGTAGGGGCGGTTTAATCTAGAACCGCCCCTATAGTTACATTTTTCCGCCAAAAAATTCAAATTTACAATTCAAAATCGCGTTGCCGAACGTCCCGCGACCAACGTTCCGAACCGCGTTCGCGTTGCCGACGCTCCGCGACCAACGTTCCGAACCGCGTTCGCGGTTGCCGAACGCCCTGTGACCAACATTCCGAACCGCGTTCGCATTGCCGAACGCCCCGCGACGGCGACTACAAGCACAAGAGTATTCTATAAACTACAATTACAAATCCAATTCATAAGAATATATACAACCCATCATTAAATATACAAATTCCATACACATTCTTATCAACGTCCTAGAGCTAGCCTTTCAGTCTCACGAAGGTGTTGGTACTGAGGATTTGTACCTAACTCAGACTCCCGGTCATGGTAGGCGCCTCTGACGTGTACAATCTGGTCCAATATGAAGTTGCAAAGGTCGCCGACGAGCTCTAAGAGTTGGTCATCCTTGTATGGGTCTCTTTTCATTCCTTTCTCTTCTCTCCACTACAAGAGAACAAGTTTCGGTTTAGTATTTGATACCATGTACGAAGTTTTTATACTACGGGTGATGAGGTTCAAACTTACCCTTAAGGGGTGTCTCCTGTAGGCACCGGTGTTACTCATCATAGAACATATATAGTATCCACAATGTACACTCCTAGGCCTCTGCTTGGGGCACTGTGTGTTTTGCATATGAAAATGTTAAGTAATGCTTTTGACAGCCATGTAACAGGAGTACTGAAGAAGTAAGTTACACTTACCGCACATAGTGTTTTTATAGCCAGTTTTTTCCTTCCTTGCTGGATCATGCCTTCCATGATGATTAGTGACATAGAACCTAAATACCCTAGTTCGAATTATTTTAGCAAATACAACTTGTTAGTATCCAAAAGTGAACTGTTACAAGTATGTATACAAACATATAAGCTAATGAGGATTGTCGATATAGTATACGTCTTGAGAATCAATATGAAGTCTTTGTATGTCACCGTGTCCCTATCTAATGAATCAAAGACCCATGCCATGCTCCTCCCGACATCGACGGCTATACAAATCCAGTGGTTGCTGCATGGATTTAATCATAGAACTAGATAAGCACTTTTGCATCGAATAAAATATATCGAACAAAGCTTTAAGTATAGAGTTGAACTTACTCGAAGTTGTATAGGTAGCCATATAGTAGAGTGTTGTTGGAGATTTTTGAAAGCCATGGCAATGTATGCCGCAACCTTAAGGGACTCTTCCCTTAGTTTCGCCATACGGATGCGCTCTTTCTCCCGAAGAGTCTTTGTAGCAGCTAGCTCTTTGGCATCCAGTGTCCACCAGTTTAGGGTAATTAAAATTTGTTTGGGCTATAGCTTGAGGGTCTACATACCCGGCTTTCACACTTGGCATTTGTTTGACAATGTGCACTTGCATTCTACAAATCACGACATGGGTTAGTTACAACAAAATTCAAAGATTACATTCATATCATATCGGGAGGACAAGGACTTATAGGCACCACGTGCGAATTAGATTCATCTCCATTTCTCCCAGGTGAAAGCATGTGTGCATGTCATTGAAGTCAAAGACAATTTTCCTGGCTGGGCTTCCAAATGTGCCGGTGGGGAAGCATGCTTGTATGATATCTATGCTCAGTTGGGAGAACACGCAAGTACCAATCATGGAACCTTCTCATTCCAAGTGGTAGGCGCTGGATGTCCCGGTTTGGTACGAAGGGCTTGCCTCTTTCATATGTTTTTGGGCAATCCTTTGACCATTCGATGGCATCAACATTTGGATACTGCTTTGCAATTTGGTGGAGTTTGCTAGTGACTGGCCTCCTCAGAACCCCTGATGGGACTTTTTTTAACTTGGTTCTCAGGCTTGAACTGGTCATTGGAATACCACTTGGACACCGACGAGACATCTTTGATCAAAACATAAACTGGCCTTATGTTGATTGGAATCTTCTTTCGAGTTCCCATTCAGGCACGTCCTCATCTTCTTATGCATCACCTTCTTCAGGAGGCACTCGTTGTTCATGTATCGGTTGTGCTTATTGAGAAGACTATGGCATCTCATCATGCACTTGCTCGGTATGAGCTAGAGAAGGTTGTGGCATCTCATTAGGCACATGCTCGCTAGGAGGTGGGGAAGAATGTGGCATCTTAGGAATGTGGGGGTCACGAGACGGTGAAAATATCTCCCCGACCTCAACAACTCGCTCCAAATTTGGGAGAGGGGGAGGCGGCGAAGAAGCAAGTCAATATAATATCCCGTTTGTGCCTAGAGGATGAACTGCCCCATAACTGTCTCCGAGTAACACCTAGCCCCTCAGGGAGTTGCATAGTCTATCCTCCACTGCATGAACTCGGGCTTCACTGTATGCACCTCGACCCTAGTGTAGTCCGGTGGTATCTTATTATTGTGGTGTAAGCCACTCGGGAGGATGTGCCACACCCTATTGCCACCTCCATCACAGTGTTCTGCCGGCCGCTGAGAAACACCAAGGTGCAACTAGTTGGTTCCCAGTATGCGATCGACTGGGGTTGTGGCTGTAGTGGAACCTTGGCTGCTAGGAACTTTCGGAGGGCTGCCAACTAATGCCAGTTCTCCCGAGCGGCGTCACTAATATCCGTGGCTCCAGTAGACAGTCCTTGCTCCTCTAGCGCCTTCGCAACTAGAGCCTTCACTTGGAGCTCAAGACTAGTCTCCCGGTCTCAGCCATGTTTCTTGTACATGTGCCTGTCCTCTTCGAATCCTTGCTTCCTAGGTCAGTCCTTTTCCCTAGCCCCCTGGTGCGGCCTAGTGTGCTCCTTGTTTCCCAAGCCAAGGCTAAGCTCGTCCCTCTCTCTAGGAAGGATTGAATGAGCCCTTCTCCTTGTCTTTCAGCATATTTCAGTATCCTTGATACCGCCTCTTGGGTCTCCGGCTTATCAAACTTAAGATTACTGCCGGATGATTCTGTACTCCTCGCATATATCCAGTTCCTTGAGCGTACCTTCAAATTCAGTCACATCGATATTCCCAGCAGCTGCGGCCTCTTCGTCCATCTTCCTAAACTACTCTTCCTTGGCATAGTAGCCACCAGGGCCTAGATGATGGTGGTGTTTGTTCCTCTTCGCCAGCTCGGTGTTACGGGCACTAAGCTCCAATGCCTCCAGTGAAGTCTTCTGAGCTACGAGCTCCTCCCATTGACTAGGAGTTATTTTGCCGAACTCAGTGAAGGGAGTTAACCCCTTTTGGATATACTTCGTGTTGAGCTCCGACCTCCAACGTCGGAATGACTCTCCCATCATCATGATAGCATTTTTTTACCAATTCGTGCTTACCCTCTAGAAATCTAAAATTGACCTTCAGCTGCCTATCCCATAGTGCATTCTTTGTGTTCTCTGGTACCTCTTTCTAGTTAGGGATTGCTGGGTTCAATTTATCTCTTACTAGGGCCCCGATCGCATTATGAATTTTCCTCTTAATTCCTTCGGCTCAAGGATCTCCCCTGCTGGCCCAACCTCCGTTATCACATAGCATGCCTTATCTAGATATAGATTTCCTTTTCTATCCCCTCGTTTCCTCTTAGGCTTGGTAGTCATGGTTGTGTCTTGAGTTTGTGGAGCAGAGGCATCGTGATCCGTCTCTATGGTTGTTGCCTCTGCTCTCCTTTCCTCTACTCCGTCTTGTCTAGTGAGATGTCATAGACGTCGACGTTGTCTTTTCTGAGTTTCAGGAGGGACCTGTATATACGATAGGTCAAAGTGTTAGCAGAGGTAACATAGCCAAAGCTTTAGCAAAATTTACAAGCTAAGGCTTTTTCCCTACCTCCTCGTTCAGGTCAAAATCCTTGTCCAAATCTTCCTCCGTTGGCCTCCTTCTAGCTTCACGTGGGAAAGGATCCTGAGGACTTTTATATCCCTCTTCTGAGTCATCATCATTATCATCCTCTTCTTCTTCGCCTTCAGCAGCCTCTCCTGCTCTTCCTTCTGCTTCCCCCTTCCTCCTTGTCACACTGCTCCTAAGTAAGCATCACTTCTAGATCCTTTTCTAACTCGTTATCGAACTGCTCCTAAGTTAGCTGGTCCTCTAGTTCTTGCTCCTCATTGGTTGGGTGCTCATCATGCTCGGGGCATTGGGTTGCACTGTCTGGTGTCCACGACATTATTTCACACTTTGTTTTAATAGATGCAAGAAAGTGTGCTTTAGGTACGCGAGAAGGTATAAGAAATCAAAAAGGGCTATAAACCAAAGTAGTCCTATAAAACAACAATATTTCAAAAAAAGAGTAGTAGCAGTGGTAGAGGTCTCAAAAACATGTCAATCATTATCTGATCTTGAACTTGGAGCATCAAGGCATCATAATAGAGAAGAGAGAAGGTAATGTAGGGACGGCTACTAATGATGACAAATTCCTCACAAGTTCTTGATCATCAGCTCATATTCCATATAATGTATGGACTCGACAATTTCATCATCGGCAAAACAAAGGACAGGAGAGGAGAGGGGAGATTTGGCAAAAAAACCAACAGGTGCTTAGCAAACATAGTGCAACAGCTGATGGCAAAAGACATGCCAACAAGTCTTGGGTGAGTCCTAGGGAGATTTGTCAAAAAAAGCAACAACAGCCAACAGTTAGTAGCTAGAAGTAGCAAGTAGTAGTAGTAAGTAGAAAGTAGTAGAGTAGAGTAAGTGTAGCAGTAGAGTGGAAGTAGTAGAGTAAGAGCAGCAGCCACTTAGGAGTAGCAAGTAGTAAGAGGAGTAGTAGGAGTAGTAAGAGGAGTAGTAGTAGGAGTAGTAAGAGGAGTAGGAGGAGTAGAGTAGTAGTAGTAGTAGTGGTAGGAGTAGTAGTAGTAATAGTAGTAGCAGCAGCCACTACACACCAGCAGTATATAAGCAAAAAAATAGAGGAGTGGTGGTAGTAGAGTAAGAGCAGCAGCCACTTAGGAGTAGCAAGTAGTAGTAGTAAGTAGAAAGTAGTAGAGTAGAGTAAGTGTAGCAGTAGAGTGGTAGTAGTAGAGTAAGAGCAGCAGCCACTTAGGAGTAGTAGTAGGAGCATCACTGAAAGAAGAGCAGCAGTAGGAGTAGCAAGTACAGGGAGGAGGAGTAATAGGAGTAGTAAGAGTAGTAGTAGGAGTAGTAAGAGGAGGAGTAGGAGGACGAGTAGTAGTAGGAGTAGTGGTAGGAGTAGTAGTAGTAGTAGTAGCAGCAGCCACTACACACCAGCAGTATATAAGCAAAAAAAATAGAGAAGGAGTAGTAGTAGGAGCAGGAGGAGTACTAGTAGGAGTAGTGGTAGGAGTAGTAGTAGTTAAGTAGTAGTAGTAGCAGCAACAGCCACTACACACCAGCAATATATAAGCAAAAAAATAGAGAAGGAGTGGTAGTAGTAGAGTAAGAGCAGCAGCCACTTAGGAGTAGCAAGTAGTAGTAGTAAGTAGAAAGTAGTAGAGTAGAGTAAGTGTAGCAGTAGAGTGGTAGTAGTAGAGTAAGAGCAGCAGCCACTTAGGAGTAGTAGTAGGAGCATCACTGAAAGAAGAGCACCAGTAGGAGTAGCAAGTACAGGGAGGAGGAGTAATAGGAGTAGTAAGAGGAGGAGGAGTAGTAGTAAGAGGAGGAGTAGTAGGAGGACGAGGAGTAGTAGGAGTAGTGGTAGGAGTAGTAGTAGTAGTAGCAGCAGCAGCAACAGCCACTACACACCAGCAGTATATAAGCAAAAAAACAGAGAAGAAGTATTAGTAGGAGCAGGAGGAGTACTAGTAGGAGTAGTGGTAGGAGGAGGAGGAGGAGTAGCAGCAACAGCTACTACACACCAGAAAAATATGAGCAAAAAATAGAGGAGTGGTAGTAGTAGAGTAAGAGCAGCAGCCACTTAGGAGTAGCAAGTAGTAGTAGTAAGTAGAAAGTAGTAGTAGTAAGTAGAAAGTAGTAGAGTAGAGTAGGAGGAGGAGGAGGAGGAGTAGGAGTAGTGGTAGTAGTAGCAGCAGCAGCAGCAACAACCACTACACACCAGCAGTATATAACCAATAAAAGCATTTAGTGGGAACAATCAATAAGTAAACCTAGTCCAAATATATGTGAACAAGTATATGGAGTTTGCATCTAGTAGTTTATTTAGTCTCAGGACTGAAAACATTCAACGTGTGCCAATTGTAAAACATCACATGCTTCTAGTTAATCTTGTCCAATAAAGTGAGGAAGTGCACAGCTAAAAAACAGCCAGCATACGTGCAATCTTTAGTTTATATAGTTGAGATATCCAACTTATCACAAAAATCTAACCACAGTAAAGCTTCACGACCACTGATAGAGAAACACAGGTGCCAGCTCAAGTTCACTAGTAGAAGTACCAAGTTTCCTCCCAATTTCCATATATTATTTGATAACCAACATATTTGTTTATTTATATTTGCTCTCAAATCAACGGGTTGCTGCATGAGGCAGCCTTCTAGCACTTGTTGGTGATCTCAGATCCTAGACGAACGTGACAGTCCTCCTTAGCAAATTATAGGGTTTTTAGATCAAAGATTAAATGCCTAGAAAGACAGCAATATAATCGAGTACCAGGTTACTGAAGTTTTAGAACAGTACACAAATATTAAAAGTAACACATATTATATGCTCACAGGTTTAACTAACTGATCAGCAAGTAATCAGTTCAACTAGTAGAGATAAAAATACTAGGTAGGTAATAAGACAATGCTGAAAATAATCAACACTACCCTTCACTGTCATGTTGTCTCACTACACCGCATTGTATCATCGAAGCAATTTAATCCACCCACGCAATTGCAATCACACCCAAGTAACATAGTACTAGCAGATAGCACAAATGTAAATATCTGAACTAAAAACCGAGAGGGGCAACGGGTAACTCACATCACGTAGATTGCACCAACCCGAGAAGCAGAGGTACACCACGCAGCAGGGAGCCCAGGAACCTAGGCCACAGTTGACAGCACCAGAACAAAGCAGTATGGCACCACATAGGCACACGTATAGCAATGGCACGCCGCCGGTCAGAACCAGCAGCACAACACCATAGCACCACCACTACCAGTACCAAGTCGTCACCGGCCGCCGGTGGAGGTGCACGGAGGCCGCCCGCCGGTCGAGGTGCATGGAGGCCACCCGCCGGTGGAAACCCTAAGGAGGTGCGTGGGTGAGGGGAGGAGCAGGCACGTGCGAAAACCCTAGGGCGGGGAGGAGCAGGCAGGAGGGGGCACAGGTGTGGGGACCGATCGAGGTGCGCGGAGGACGCCCACCGGTGGAAACCCTAGGGAGACGCATGGGTGGGGGGAGGAGCAGGCGCGCTCAAAAACCCTAGGGCGGGGAGGAGCGGGCGGGAGGGGGCACGGGTGCGGAGAGGGGGCGCGGAGGCTGCCTACCGGTGGAAACCCTAGGGAGGCACGCGGGTGCGGGGAGGAGTAGGCGTGCGCGGAAACCCTAGAGCGGGGAGGAGCAGGCGGGAGGGGGCGTGGGTGCTGGGAAGGAGCAGGCGCGCGGGTGTGGGGAGGGGGTGCGGGTCCGGGAGGCGGCGTCGGTGGAAACCCTGACGACGTCGGAGGAGAAGACCAACAACAGCAGGCGCGCGGCGTCGGAGGAGAAGAGGCGGCGTCGGTGCACCCTTTCTTTTATAGTCGGGATGATTTGTAGGGGCAGTTCCTGATGCAGCCGCCCCTACAAATGCATTTGTAGGGGCGGTTCCTGATCCAGCCGCCCCTACAAATTCATTTCTAGGGGTGGTTCCTGATCCAACCGCCCCTACAAATATTTTTTATTTTTTTAATTATTAATTCTGTATTATAAAAACAATTGTGTATATATAAAACAATCGTGACCAAAATAAAAGTACTATAAAAATAATTGTGTATATGTACAAATATAATATTTTGTATTATTCTATATATGAAGAAATATATATATAAACAATTGTAGTCAAAACAATATAGAAAACAAAAAAACAAAAATTAAAAATTTGAATTTTAAAACTTCGACTATAATTTTATAACATTATATGAAATAAAATGAAAATGTTGTAAACATAAAAGTTGTATAACTCATCAACATGTACAACTTTTATTTTGGTCATCTTGTCATGTGACTTTGTTTGAACGATTCAAATTTTGAAATTCAAACAATTTCAACTTGAAATAATATTTTGAAAGAGTAAATGATTTCAGATGAGAAACTCATGAATACCAAAGTTGTAGAACTCATCAATATGTACAACTTTTATTTTGATTCATATTTTCATTTGACTAAATTTGAACAGTTGAAATTTTGAATTTCACTAAATGGCAACTTTCAAACAAGATTTTGAAACCTTAAATGATTTCAACAATAAAAGTCATGAACATAAAATTTATTTGAACTACTCACTATCTACAACTTTTATTTTGGTCACTTCTTCATGTGACAAAGTATTAGTAAACATTGTTCATAAATTCACATATGACTTATAGTTTCATGAACTATACGAGAAACATGTTGATTTGTGAACAATATTTACTATCACTTTGTCAGATGAAGAAATGATCAAAATAAAAGTTATAGATCTTGATGAGTTATACAACTTTCGGTATTCATCACTTTTTTAGCTGAAAATCATTTAATGGTTGAAAATATCGTTCGAACTTGTCATTTTTTTAAATTTGAAAATTTGAAGTGCTCAAACTTTGACAAATGAAATTTTGTAGTAATAGAGTAGATGTTTCAAATAGAGTCATCTTGATGTTGTAAAGGGTAGTCTCACACACATGCATAAAATAGTAGTCTCACACACATACAAAAATATATAGTCTTACACACATACATAAATATATAGTCTCACACGCATGCATAAATGAAGTCTTACAAACACACACTTACACAAACTACTCCACGTTCAACAACTAGCTAGCCCACTATAACGACTTTCCCTTTGACACCTTTTCGTTCCCATGGTATTATGTCTTTGGGGAGGTTCTTTTCCACAACACTGATCTTCTTAGGAAAGTCTGTGAATAGCGGCATCTCATCATAGTTATTGTAAGCTTCAACATCAGTCCATGCCATCAACTCCAATAATGTGTTGTTTCCCAGAGGCAACCACGTGCTTTGTCTTTTTCTTCGGGGGGAGGTTACTTTGTGGGTCAGACATATAGAAAACTTGTGCGACACGTGAAGCGAGCACCCAAGGGTCATCTTGGTAGCCTAGATTCTCGAGGTCCAGGACTCTCAATCCGATCTCGTTCAAGTTGGTGTTGTTTGATCCAGCTGGCATCGAAACAGGGCCACCGTTATATCCCTTCCATAGTCAAGTTCTCATATCTCTTCAATGATACCAAAGTATTGGATCTTTCGCCCTAATCCATCGAGAGCCTCTATTCGAACACCGTTGTTTTGGTTCACATATTTACTATCCTTTGCGTGGGTATAGTACGTATACCATTGATGTCATAAGCATTCCAAGATGTCACTTATCTCAATGGCCCCTCCGCCAACCTACTGATGGTAATAGAGTCTATTATTTCTCTAGGTGGTATGTTTTGGTCCTTCAACCATGTAGTTAGTCGTTGCTTGTGTTGTTTCATGACCCAATCATCCGAATGGCTATTTCTCTCCGCCATAATGATATCCAAGTGTTCATCAATGTACAGTTGCATCAGTTGTGTACTTTGTAAGACACTGTAATACACCTGACTCACCTCTTTATAATCATAGTCGATGAACACTTTTGTACCACTGGTGCCCTTCCCAGCCAGCCTACCCTTGTGACGAGAATCAGGTTTACCAATTCCTTTCTGTACTTTTAGGTACTCTTGACAGCACTTGATGACTTCTTCAGTACTGTAACCCTCTATCATGGAGAACTCTGGGTATGCTCGATTATGCATGTATCGACTTAGAACTGACATGAACCGCTCGTAGGACCATATTTCATGCAAGTAGCAAGGGCCTAGCGCCTGTATTTGATGAACCATGTGAATCATGAGATGTGGCATTATACCAAAAAAGCAAGAGGTAAACACATCTCTAGTTGGTTTTGTGTCTCCACAAATTCATGTAGGTCACTTAGCTCTTGCTTGCCAATCGTCTTCTGTGAGATCTTCAAAAAGAAGTAGCACATACGGGTGATGGCCATTTTCAAGAACTCTGGCTTTATAGCCCTGATTGCAATAGGTAGAAACATTGTCAGCATCACATGGCAATCGTGAGCCTTGCAATGTGTTATTGACAAGTCCTTCATCGACACTAGCTTCTTCACATTTGCTGAAAACCCAGTCGGGACTTTGATCCCCTTAGGAAAGTGCATATAGCTCTCTTCTTGTCTGGTGTTAGGTTGAAGCACGCCATGGGTAGAGTGTATTTTCCATTAGCCTCAAGTACTGGGTGAAGCTGTGGCATCACGTTTAGCTGCACCATGTCTTTCCGTGCTTTTAGACCATCCTTTGACTTGCCTGTGTCCATCAAGGTAGCAATGAGACTCTCAAAGACATTCTTTTGCATGTGCATAGCATCAATGGCATGGGGGACCTCCAAGTCTGGCCAATAAGATAGATACTGAAAGAAGATCGATTGTTTCTTGAAAGGTACGCCTTCGACAGGAGGTGTGCTTCTATCTCTGTTTGTCCCATCCGGATTCTTCTTTCCATAGACGATGCATATGTTTTTCACCATTCTGTACACGTGTTCTCCGTTATGACGTCTCTCCAGAGGGGGTTCAATCTCTGGGGCGTTGTCATAAAATCTAAAGAACAATTTGCTGCGGTACTTGTGACTTGTCTTTAAGAAGCATCGGTTCCTTAGGTAAACTATCTTCTTCGATGCATCCAGGTACACCCATGTAGTACCATCCAAGCAAACCAAGCATCCCGTCTTCCCTTTGATCTGTCCAGACAAAGCAAACATCGTGGGGAAATCATTGGTAGTAACAAATATTATTGCTCTACATATGAAGTCCTCCTTTCGGAATGCATCATACATCTGCTCCCCATGCCTCCATAGCCTCTTCATTTCTTGCATCAAAGGCTCAAGGAACACGTCTATATCAATGCCTGGTTGTTTAGGGCCAGAAATAAGAATAGTGAGGAGAAGGTACTTTCTCTTCTGACACAACCATGTTGGGATGTTGTACATGGTCAAGATCACTGGCCATGTGCTGTGGTCGCTCATCCTCTCATTGAAGGGATTCATTCCATTGGTGCTCAAGCCAAACCGTACATTTCTTAGGGTCATCGCTGAATTCTTTGTGCTTCTCATCAAACCTTTGCCACTGACTACAATCAGCCGGGTGTGTAATCTTATCATCATCCACCTTGCGCTCATCATCCCACCATGTCATGAGTGCGGCTTCTTTAGGGTTTAGGAAGATACGTCTCAAGCGGTCTGTCACTGGCAAGGTACCACATTACCTAAGGCAGGAATTCTTCTCTGCTTTGCATCGTTGCCTAATGGAGTGTCCTCTAGGGGGTTGAGATTCTTGTACCACCTTTTTTGTACCCTTCTTATTCCTCTTTTTCCCCATGGAGGGTTCAGTCCCCACCTGTAAAGGTCATTGTTCTTGTACCGGCTGGCCCCACACCTAGGGACATTTATTCAGTGACTTGAACGTTTCGCCACGAAAAAGTATACAGTGGTTGGGGCATGCATGGATTTTTTCAACCCCCATTGTTAATGGACTTATGACCTTCTTCTCTTGGTATGTGTTGGCAGGAACTAAGTTTGGTTGTGGCAGCACCCATGACAGGAGATGCAATAGATCATTGAAACTATAGTATGACCAGCCGTACTTAGCCTTCAGGATAAGCAGCTCAAGCACAAAACGTAGCAATGTCCAATGTGTCGGATAAGCCCTTTTCAACACCATACACAGTCTCCTTCAATGCTTTTATCACCCTTTCCAAATTTTCTAGACCTTTCGGGCTATTTAGTAAAATCTCTGGTCCAAGGGCTCGAATCATGTCTCTCAAATCATCTTCATCCCCGACACGTGCTCCACTATCATTATTGGCAGCACCTTCGTCCGTTACCATCCCAACCACCAGCATCACCACCTTGTTCATTGCCAAACTCGAAATCCATTCGTGCATCAAGCTCTGCTGAATATTGGGACAGGGATTCTATGGTTTCGTCGTCGTATTCCTCCTCATCCTCGTTGTTAACAATAACCATTTCACCATGATAAATCCACACTGTGTAGTCCTCAACAAATCCTCACATAATCAAATGTGATCTGATGATAGTCACATCTGTCCATGCCATACGGTTCTTGCAATCTTTACAGGGAACAAATAATTGTATCCTTATTCTCTTTCAATGTCGTTGCATGCTTCTTTGCGGCTTCAATAAATTTATCCACCTCTTCACGGAAACCGACCTTGAACCTTAACGAACCATACATCCAAGAGTTCCTGTACTCTATCTTTTACAACAATAACAAAACAAACTATTAAAGGACTACTTATTTAGATATATATAAAAATGAATCAAATTAATAATTACTTGAGAATAATTATATATACTTCAGATATATATGAATATAAATCTAATATAATTACATGAAGCATACAAACACACCATGATAGGAAAATTAATTAATGGCCCATTTATCCATAAATAATTAAAATACATATTTATTAATTACAATAAACAATTTTAAAGACAACAATTAGCAACAATTATACTTTATCCAATATCTTTCATACAAACCCTAGTCCAATTTCATGAAAACATAAATTTACAAAAACTGAAATTAATAAAAAAACCAAACCCTAGATCTAGATCCACATGAACATGAAACATCCATAAAACTAACTAATTGTTCACTAAAATCAAGAAACATGGGTATGATCTTGTTCCCATCCCTAATTTATCCCTAGTACATTTAAAACTTGGGTCTAATTTGCTTCATAAGTAGCTCAAGCACCATAGAAGAGAGAGAAAAACAAAACTCTAATTACTCACTAACCAACCATTAAAACTACAAAAAAAGTGTGGAATAGCATTATCTTACCTTCTACAACCTCTCCACCAAAGGATTTGAGACCAAAACCTTATCCCCTTAGTAGATCAATTTTTGGGAGGTGCCCAAGGCCTCCCCACCTTTGTTTCACGGGTTGGAGTGAGTGACCCGAGGAGGAAGAAGGTGCTTCAGCTGTTTTATATGTGGGTCATTTGTAGGGGCGGCTGGTGATTGAGCCGCCCCTACAAATCGGAGCTATGTATACGGGGGTCATTGTAGGGGCGGCCGGTGATTGAGCCGCCCCTACAAATCGTAGCTATGTATACGGGGGCATTTGTAGGGACGGCTCAATCACCAGCCGCCCCTACAAATAGCAACTCCAGGGGCGGCTGGTGATTGAGCCGCCCCTACAAATCAGACTCCATTTGTAGAGGCGGCTCATATCACCAGCCGCCCCTGTTGTTCCATTTGTAGGGGCGGCTGGTGTCTGGGCACCGGAGCACGCCACTGTAGGGGCGGCTCCATCACCAGCCGCCCCTACAAAAAAACGAACCGTTGCTAAAAATTATTTTTTACGTAGTGATATACTGTACTTGAGAAAAAAAAAGAAGTAAACTATATACTGTGAAAAAATGCATATCATATATATGTCCCCAAATGGGTATGGTGTGATTGTTAAATGCACTATAAGAAGCAATAAAAATGGTTTTGCTCCAAATTAAAGGGTACGGTAAGTACAGTAGAAGGAAAAACAACAGACAAAAGAAATTATGGGGGGGGGGGGGGGGGGCATGAATTCTTATCATCCCCTAATACAGCCAGTACTACTAACCTAGCTAGCTACAGGACTACTGATAAATACTATCTCCTCCGGTATAATTAACCCAGTTACATATATAGTCCAGCAAAAACAAATGTTCGACAGGAACTACACCACCAAGCATGCAGCAATTAATTAGATGATCGATCACATGATTCTACTTGATCTAGCCTGCTCTTGGATTAGTAGCAAAGAAGCTCCTTGCTCACCATGCATGTCTTAAGATTAGGTTGAAACCTGTCTTTTACCCTTTATTGCTTCATTGCATGGAGTGCAGCAACCTTATACTACTCCCATGCATTGTGCAGTGTACACTATAACAACCTGCTGTAACGGATTTAGTACACCCATGGATGCATGCATGCATGGCAGGCTGCTCAGGACTCGCTCACTGTGCGAGCACAGGGTTCTCTTATTGCATCCTGCCTCTAGTGAAGGGTGACGAGGCCGACTTCATCTCGGCCTCCAAGGAGCTCATGTCACCGGCACCGTCTTGGTGCCCCCCTCTCGGCACCGTCATCCCCCTCATGACACCACCGCCACCGACGCCAAGGAAGTCGCGCGTCATCTCAGCGCCACCACGGCCTTGGTGAAACTTCACATCTTGATCCATGTCATACATCCTCGGGTCAATCATGCTGCCGCTGTTGGCTCCGCCAAACATGCCGCCGGCAGCCAGCGAGTTCATCAAGCTCTGCAGGTGCATCTGGCTCTGGTCGAGCATGGTGGGTGCCCGGGCGTGCGTAGCGGAGGGCGCCGACGAGCCGACGAGGCCCCCAAACACGGACACGCCGCCGCCGTGCGCGCTCGCGCTGGAGCCCATCTGGGACGCCTTCTGCAGAAGCGCCGTCGCGGACATCTGCGGCAGCATCACGGCCGGATCATTGTTGTACATCCCGGCAGGAGCAACTTGGTGGTCACCACCGGCAAAGTTCCCGCCGCCGCTGAAAAGCATCGCAGCCGACGACTCGGAGCCGCCGCCGCCGCCAGCCACCACCACCTCCTTCGCTGAACTGATCACTTGTCAGGTGTCCCTGGCTTGCATGGCCATGACTGGAAGTACCTGAGCTATTTGCACTGTTTGCGATGTAGCCAAGGTTGAAGAGACCCGGAGCCGACGACGCCGAGGGACCCCCGGCGCCGTTGCCTTGGAGATCCGGCAGATGCATGAGGCCGTGGAACGGCTTGCCCTGCAAGAACCCGTGGGACCCAGTGCCGTCGCCTTCGCCAAACTCCTGCGGCGCGCCCATGAGGAACGCCGACGATGGTGGAGGCGGCAGGGGGCGGAACGCGGAGGCGTTGGACGCCCCTAGAAGATGGTCAAGGCGGCTCGCGGCGCTGCCGCCGCCGAGCCGGAGCAGGTCCTGATGGTGGCCGTGAGCGTCCGCACCGAGGGTGGATGCGAGGTGGGAACCGACCTGCGAGAGGCTGAGCCCCATGTTGGCCGCGCTGGTGGCGCCGTAGAGGTGGCTGGCGGTGAGGCCTGGGGGCGGCAGCCGGGCGCTCTCCTGCGCGAGGGCGTCGCAGAAAGCCCTGTGGGTGATGAAGCTATCCCTCCTGCATGGATGGATGCATGATGCAATCACGTGTGCATATGCATGCACTGTGATTGACAAGTCAGTAACAGTTGGATCACGCGGCAATACATGTCTGCACGGATGGAGTGCTCGTGACGTGCAGTTCAGAAACCAAATGGAAGTTTGCACGTGAAACGGTTACACGACAAACAGAACGACAGCGCGTTACAGTGAAAAACACTGCGTGATGACGAGAATAAATTCAGATCTACAGTAAGTTCGTGTACAGTGCCACATAAGCTAAGTATATATTGGCAAGTTACCGAGATGGTTAATTCTAGTGTTTAGGGGAACATTTTATATGGTGAAATGGCCCTTACTATAGTGTCAATGATTGTCAAGCCAACAATAAAAATTTTCGAGTGTTTAAAAAACATTGAAAATGGGCACACCCATGCAAAAATTTCAAGAGTGAATGATTAATTTTCAAATATGGTGTGTAATACTGTTGAAATGATAAACATAAAGTAGCACTATGCATGTTTCTTTCATAAAAATAAAATGTCACCATTACACATCGTATTGCTCTTGTTCTTATCTTGTGAATACGATTGGGCTTTGTTATTCTTAAGATTTTGTATATGAATTCAATTCAGCATGTGCCCCAGGTGTGACATGATTTTTGTAGAGTTTTTAAAATGTGAACTCTATATACTCTTCTATTCATCTCCAAATATAAGGATTTATTTTAGGACCTAAAATTTAAGGGATTCAGACATTCAAAAATTGCTGTCAGATACTCCCATGTGCCTATAAAAAATACAATTCTAGGAGTTCTCAAACATATTAATGCTAGGAAAAATGATGTACTCCCTCTCCATCTCAAAATAAATCAATTTTTAAAATCACCCTAAGTTAAACTATCTTAAGTTTTACCGAAAATAATATTAACATCTATAGCACCAAATAAGTACATTATGAAAATACATTTCATAATGCATCTAGTGATATTAATTTAGTGCCATAAATATTGGTGCATTTTTATATATATTTGGTATTTAAAATAGTTAGACTTAGGACAACTTTAGAAATTGATTTAGTTTGGAACAGAGGGAGTATGTGCCTTAAGCAGGGATAATTAATGTTGCATGACATCATGAGCTAGTTCCCAAAGAAACCTAACTCCACCAGAGCATGACCTTGAATGCATGCAACCGGATCTTGACCCTGTATGCATGCATGGTCATTTTTATCTTTTGGCTAGAATGGGCCGGACCTTAGCAAGAATTACATTATTTTGAGTACAAAACTCAAATGCTAGATTTGTATGTTTTTCTATAGAGGGAGTATAAGGTAGTATTCTACAACACTATTCATTAAATACCCACCATTATTTCTATAAAGGCATCCCAACCCAGAAACTATGATGGTTTCCATGGTCATCAATTAGGGTGCCAACAAAGTAAAATGATGATGTGACATTGAAATTAAGGAAGAGAGAGGACGAAATAGTTTTTTATACAAGAAACTATGTCTACACAAGAACAATGATATGAAGCGATGTGATAGGTAGATGATAGGAGAGAGAAGACACATGATTGAAAAAAATCTTTTGATGAAATCATCCATTGAGAATATGCTACGTGTAGTGTCTACATGACTTGACAATTATAGAGATTATCTCATAGTTTTTAAGTTGGGACCGGCCAGTGGGAATTTCATTCATAGTTAATGAGATGTCACATCGACAAAAATGATGACATGAGACAGAAAATATGAGAAAAAAGAGGAGATGAGGTTCATCTAGATGAAACCCACGTTGCGTTTTCAACACATTTTTTTTACCTAGGGTAATCCCAATTTCCATTACCAACAGAAATATCTATCTGCAAAAGAAATAGAAGAAGGAAGAAGCACCTAATTGCACATGTCCGAGTATTGGAAACTGAGTGAAACTCTACTGGGAGTATTTTATTTTATAACACCATGCATGCATGTTTACATACGTAGGCCTATAAAACTGTGAAATGAAACTATACACTATTGTTCATTTGATCGCCCACAAGTCATTCTTGAAACCGTACAATAAAACCTAGCATTGGGAGCGACCTAATCGACTAATGAACCTCGTGACTTTCGCTACAATGTGATTTAATGGGGATACATGAAGACTGAAGAGTTATTTCATCTCCCTTAAACCATTCTAGAACTCCTAGGGCCCCTTATGTATTTGTGGAATTATTGGGGGTCTGAGAGAGTATGTGAGATGAACAACATCAGTTTCAGATGGTACATCATCTCTCTCTAGCCGTTGTCTAGTGATGTATGCTGGCTTCCGTAGCTTCAATTTCACACAGTTTTTTTTTTCGAGTGAACAGGAGTGGCCGAGGCCCCTACAGGGATTTATTTAAAGAGAACAAAAGTCAAAAAGTACAAAAAAGAACAATGTTTGGTACATTAGTATGAAAACTCTCGGCAGTGCGTTTACTAGTACTTTCAACTCTTTGCCACTAATTAAATGCTGTTACAAAAGAGGCCATGTGTATGATAATCTAATCATGTTTGTTGCACTTCTCTCACACGGACACACGATGTCAGCCCGAAATCCCATAAACTCATGTCAATCAAGGAGGAGAAAGCGGAAAAGGGTTAGAGACGTAGCAGGTAGGTTGGCATGCTATACTAACTAGCGGCAACCTTCCAAGCGGAAAAGGCAGAGGGGAAAATTATAGAGGTTGACATTAATTAGCGACCGCCATGGGACACCAAAAGACATCAGAAAAGCTTCCCAGCGAATCTCGTTGCCCAAGAAGCCAAGAAGAGCTCCAAGAAGAAGAAATAAAAAGGTCACAATAGTTTTTTCTTCCTGCTAGCTTGTAGTTATGATACATGGACCAAATGTTCCTCCGTCCAGTATTCGAACTAGCTAAGCATAAGACAAGGCTTGGCTGTATGGATCTTCTCAGCATATCTATATAGTAGTGAGCACTTTACTATTAATATATGCTCTACTTTCGTCTCTCGTAAAGTTTATTGGTTCTTGTGCATGAGATGCCTGTAAACTCACAGTCCGTATCCGGATCCGTTCTCTCTCCTTTTCTTTTTTTCTTTCACCTCAACATTCAGCTCATCTACAACCTGCTATTATACTTGCTCTAATGTTCTTACGTGCACCAATATAATCTATAGAGTACTGTCAACGACAAGGATTTCGTTGTATGTACCCACATACAATGTGCATAGATGCATTTCCTAAGGAAAAAACATCCACACGAAAACAAAGCCTATGTACATAATCTCTCCGTTCTAAATTATAAGATATTTTAGTTTTTCAAGATACATTGATTTTACTATGTATCTAGACATAGGAAAGCCAAAATATCTTATAATTTAGAACGAAAGAAGTATATTCCTATCGGCTAGCTAGGGCCCCGTTCCCCAAAATTATTGATGCAGGAGAGGATATTATTATGCCCCCAATCAATAGATTGCAGCCTCTGTTAATACATTCCATTTATGCTTGTTTCCGGTTAGATAGATTCATGCCAAACTAGTGAAAGATAGTGGTGACCACCACTCGCTCCAGCTGCAGCCCAGCCCGGGCGATTCCATCAAATCGGCAATGTGCGCGCGTGAGTGTGCGTGGATCGATCTCTGCGCCTGCTCCTGAGAGTTGCAGTACGTGCATGTGAACTCTGATGAAGAGATGTGATGAGGGCCTGGACACGCATGGATCGGTCAGCAACGTATACACACCCGAGGAAAAGCTGTGACTAAACTGTGAACCTGGCCTGGCTCTCTGACACACGACCAACGGATGGCCCTGCTGGCGCCCTGCTCGGCATCTAGCTAGCCAGCCAGCTCATGTGCAAACAGACCAGGCTACGCGCTAGCTAGTTTACATGCATGGCTCGACGCAGCAATGCAACCAAGTAAACATGGCGCCCCTGGCCGGGAGATTGCATGCATGTGCATCTCTAATTCACTTATACAGCACGTACAGTATATATGTGGAGATTGTAGCAGTGACCGACCTCTTGGCTTTTTGAGCCACAAAAACTCACAAGGGATTGACGACGATGGGCCAGCAAGAAAGCTTTGAGACATTCGCATCTACCAGTAGTATCTAGTAGAGCTAGCTAGCTAGTAGGATCGAGTACAAGACAATGGCCGTTTCACGTGCATGCAGTTGCCTGCCTGGCTCCTGCCTGCCCCTCTCTTTTCTCTCTCTCCCACGGGCACAACACAAAACAAAAGGTTGGTTCAGGTTGGTACGCACCGAGACAAAAAAAAAACCCTAACCCTGAATTACGCGGCACTAAACATTCTTTGCGCGTTCACCAAAGCCAAGTTGCGTGCGTGGCATGCACCAGTATCCTTGTACTTTTTATGTCACGGAACGATATGCTGCGTGCTGCGCTAGCAGCACGGGAGGTGTCATGCATGCAATGCAGAAACCGATGCTGATGTGTAGGAGATACGTCCATGGCGCGCCGAACCATGCATGCCATGCTTTCTCCTTGCACTCAGAAGACTAGGCTTGATTTGCGTACTGCTCGTTTAGTTTATAAGTCGTACTTTTTCAGTAAATAAATATTATTTTTTCTCATAATTAATTAGTCAATAATATTTTCAGCCATGGCTTAGTAGCCAAAACAACGTATAGTCACGCCGCACAGACGCCGCACGTACGTGTAGCTACGTCTACGCGTACTACTCCATACAGGCCTAGCTAGCTATTAGATCGATGGTGACGACAGGCACGTAGTACGTACGTACAGAGATATATATACAGAAGGAAGGCACGCAGTCGGACAGGTATATAGAAATGCATGTATATACGTACCGCGAGAAGAGGGTGCCGCAGTCGCAGCGGTACTCGCGTGTGCCGCAGACCTTGGAGTGCGCCTTCCAGTCCGACTGCACGGCGTAGCGCTTGGAGCACTTGTCGCACTTCCACTTCTTCTCGCCGTGCTTGCGGCAGAAGTGCTTCTTGATCCCCGTCAGGTCGCCGAGGGCGCGGGCGGGGTCGTGGTGCGCGCACGTCGGCTCCGGGCACAGGTACACGCGCCGCCGCTGCGCCTGCGCCGGGTCCTTCTGCTTCAGCTTCCACGGCAGGTTGTGGCCGCGCCGGTGCAGCTGCAGGTTCTGCTCCCGCTGGAACCCCTTGTTGCACACCTCGCACACGAACCGGTTCGTCGCCATCAGCGTCTTGGGCGACAGCGCGATCACCTCCGCGTCAGGGTCTGCTGCGTCATCGTCAATCGTCATGCATGCATTGCACGTAGTATCAATATATATGATAATGATTCGTGTGTGTTAAATCGAACAGAAATTAGCATCACATATATGTTTAGAGTATATATATGCATGCTCGATCGATGCATTATATCATCATCAAGAGCTAGCTAGCTGTGGAATGAAGAATTCGCTTGCCGAGTTAGCTTAGAGCGAGAGAGTAATATTGCAGTGTGGTAAGTAAGTTATGCATGGCATGCATATGCATGATTAGCCGGCCGGCCGCCAAAGGGTGGTTGGCGCCACCCAGCTAGCAGTAGTACCGTACTGGAGTAGTATTGTGGGTTAATATACAACATACACAGCTGGAGAGTATATTTTCCCTTCCTTTTTGGTTTGGTGAGGTATGGACAAAACAAGGCAACGAGGGGCAGAATATTGTCACGAGACTTTGAGCAGCAAAGGAGCAAAAGGGCATTTGTAAATGAACAAAGGAATTGACGTAGATACTGCGTCATGGACTCTGTCTGCTGTGTGTATTGATAAGAGAGCGATATGATAGCAAAGGAAGAACGGAGGGAAGAAACAGCTAGCTAGCTCATATGAGCATGGAATCTTGCAAAGATTTAAAAAAAAATCTACGTTTAACTGACAAATATACGCTCATGATTCAGAATTATTATGCCTTCAGACGATGAATTTAGCTGGGGAATATAGATAGAGCAAGTGAAATTGTGGATTTGGTTGTGCGCTAGCTCACTACTTTTGTCCTGAATTGATTGAAGAGAATTCATTCAGGTGAGGCTACACGCTTTAAATGAAGTACTAGCCAGTAAACATGCATGTGACGACCAGTCCTTTGAATCGAATCGATCAAGATGTGGACAAAAGTGGAAGACACGGGATGACGGGAACACACAAAGATGAAGATCTGGCGAAAAATATAGGATCATTTCATGTAGTTTCGAATCCAGCGGAGAACAAACGAGAGGAACCAAAAATTCCAGAACCAAGAAACCTAGATAAGATTTCCACAGAAAAAAACGAAGAAGCTCTCCCTAGATATGATGAAAATCGCACCAAATCCCGGCCCCATGCATAATTAAGATAGGTATGCACGATTGGAATTGGAAAGGCTATTTGCAAGTTCGGATTAATTACCTGGTAGGTTTCTCTTCTTCTTCACTGGCGGCGGTGATGCCCCTGTCGCCTGGCCGGACCCCGCCGACGACGAAGCGGCGTTGAGCAGTGGCGCAGGGGGCAGCTGCTGGTGCTGCTGCGCAAGTAGTGGCTTCATCTGGTCTTGGTGGTCGGCATCCTTAATTCCAAACATAGCTGCCACAGCCGCCGCTGATGAATTGGATGCCATCACCGACTCCAGATTTCTCCCTGAGAAGCCGGTCAAGAACAAGGGAATCTTTTCCCTTTTGGTAGCCCTTGTTTCTGGAGTGTACTAGCTGGGCTGTCGATCGTCTCTATATCCCCCTTCACCAAAACAAGCAGCAGTCTCCAATTCAGGCAAGGCAAGAACAAGCCCAAGTTATCCAAGCAAGAATCAAGACTGTCACTACTCACTACTGGACACCATGCGAGCAAGCAAGCGCAAGAAGATGTCAGAAAGCTAGCTCTTTTCCGAAAGCAGGAGCAAAGAACCAAAAGGAAAGCGCAAAAGGAGATCGAACTGAAGGAAGAAGAAGCGCATACCTATCTCATACGTGTGAGTGTGTGGCTTCAAATTGATCTGAAACAACAAACAACCAAGGAATCGACAAGATCGAAGCTGGGGGAGAAACAACAAAGGATTAGGGCTCGTCCAAGATCAACAAAAGAACAAAGAGCGCAGGAAATCCAAGGCACGCAGTTGCACTGGAAAACAAGCGAGAAAAGGCGACCGAGCAAAAAGCTCGCAAACACCGAAATCCACACGTAGGTATGTAAAAGAACCAAAGTGATCGAAAAAAGGGAGATGGCTTTGCTTCTTGTCGATACCTTCCTCCCAGCTCTCTCTCTCGAGTGCTGCCACTAGCTGTTGCTTGCTCTTCTTGCTATGGTTCTTGCTGGCCTAGCATAGAACTCATGGGAAAGGAGGAGAAGAAGTGGAGAGGAGGATATGGAGGAGGCTAAGAAGGTCGTTGTCTGATTTCTTTCGCATCCTTGTCATACTTTTCTCTCTCCTCTCTCGCTCCTTTCCGTCGTCCTTCTTTCCACACACTACTATATGCTGCTGTGCTACCTGTATGTATCAACCATTTTGTTTTCTGTATTTGTTTTTTTGAAGAGAAATCGATATGATGTGTGTAGTCTTTATCTCAACTTTCCCAAGGGCTAGCAGGTATAGTGTGAAATTTAAAAACAGTAACGTGAGAATATACGTACATACAACTCAGAGCAAGACAGGGACGTGAGAATAGAGACAGGGTGTACTGTACAGATGATGCCACGGGGGCAAAGGCAAAGGCTAACGCAGGTGTGTACGTGAAGCGGCTGATGACTTGGGTCCACCGACCCTGGGAGCTTGTTACCCTACGCTCACCACACGTCCGCTCGCTCGTGTGCGCTGCGCACATGTATACATGAGGGACAGTACGCACAAGAGCGGCTGGATTTTCAGTTCTGAGAGGGAAATGCACACTAGCAGAGAACAGATCTTTGATCCTCGGTTAAAATGGACTTAGTCCCGGAATTTTTTGCCCCCGGAACTAGAAATACCTTTAGTTCCGGTTGGTGGCTCCAACCGGGACTAAAGGTCCCTGCCCAACGGCTACTGCGCCAGACAGAGGTGGCAGGGACCTTTAGTCCCGGTTGGAGCTACCAACCGGGACTAAAGGTATACTTTTACTCCCGGTTGGTGGATCCAACCGGGAGTAAAAGTCTACTCCCGGGCCGTGGCTGCGTCCGGGGTTGGAAAGTTACCTTTAGTCCCGGTTAGATCCACCAACCGGGACTAAATGTTCTCCCTTTATAAATCGGCCGTCTCCTTCTTCCTCCCCGAGCCCGAGCTCAGCACATTTTAAAGCTCACTGCACTAGTGTTCTTGCTTCCTCCCTCCCTCCATTGTTCCTCCATCCATTCTTCGATTCCTCCATCGATTCTTCAGTTGTAAAGGTTACCAATCTCATACTCTCATTTTTCACCATTTTCTTATGCCATTTTGTTCACTATATATATTTATGGTTCTTTATTGTGGTTTTTTTCATTTGTAAGCAATTTGAGCTCAAAATCACTTCAAGCTTGCATATTTACATGAAAGTAGGTTAAAGTATATATAAATATAAACTTAGAAAATAGTTAGAAAATTATAGCAAATCCGTACTAGTTGAACTTGCGGACCGTGTTCAGCTCGGCGAGCATGTTCTCTGCCGAGCGGTAACGGACGTCAAGGAGGAGCTTTGATTCTACGAGGGAGAGCGACAACAGTCGTGGAAGACCGTGTTCCCTTCCTCGTAGAATCGGAGCTCTTCCTTGACCAAGTACGGTGCCGTCCGGTGGAGAAATGCTCGCCGAGATGATCACGTAAGCAAGGTCAACTAGTACGGATGGTTATTTATTCACATGTCCCGATATCGTCGCAGTAGTCTGTCAATCACCGTACCTAAACGTAGTATATATAAATAAAAACTTAGAAAATAGTTAGAAAATTATAGAAAATCCGTACTAGTTGAACTTGCGGACCGTGTTCAGCTCGACAAGCATGTTCTCTGTCGAGCGGTAACGGACATCAAGGAGGAGCTTTGATTCTACGAGGGAAAGCGACAACGGTCGTGGGAGACCGTGTTCCCTTCCTCGTAGAATCAGAGCTCTTCCTTGACCAAGTACGGTGCCGTCCGGTGGAGAAATGCTCGCCGAGATGATCACGTAAGCAAGTTCAACTAGTACGGATGGTTATTTATTCACATGTCCCGATATCGTCACAGTAGTCTGTCAATCACCGTACTTTTTATTTTAACTTTTTATGAAATAAAAAACTTAGAAAATAGTTAGAAAATTATAGAAAATCCGTACTAGTTGAACTAGCGGACCGTGTTCATGTCGGCGAGCATGTTCTCTGCCGAACGGTAACGAACGTCAAGGAGGAGCTTTGATTCTACGAGGGAGAGCGACAATGGTCGTGGAAGACTGTGTTCCCTTCCTCGTAGAATCGGAGCTCTTCCTTGACCAAGTACGGTGCCGTCCGGTGAAGAAATGCTCGCCGAGATGATCACGTAAGCAAGTTCAACTAGTACGGATGATTATTTATTCACATGTCCCGATATCGTCGCAGTAGTCTGTCAATCACCGTACTTTTTATTTTAACTTTTTATGAAATGAAAAACTTAGAAAATAGTTAGAAAATTATAGAAAATCCGTACTAGTTGAACTAGCGGACCGTGTTCATTTCGGCGAGCATGTTCTCTGCGGAGCGGTAACGGACGTTAAGGAGGAGCTTTGATTCTACGAGGGAGAGCGGCAACGGTCGTGGAAGACCGTGTTCCCTTCCTCGTAGAATTGGAGCTCTTCCGTGGCCAAGTACAGTGCCGTCCGGTGGAGAAATGCTCGCCGAGATGATCACGTAAGCAAGGTCAACTAGTACGGATGATTATTTATTCACACGTCCCGATATCGTCGCAGTAGTCTGTTATGTGTGTACACTCCCATTCTTCTGTTAATTTGCGGAAATATCATGTGAATTACTTACCTGCCGCAGTAAAAGATGAGAACACAATGACCATTGAAAATATCATTGTTTAGAGATCTAGATAATTTTATAGTTTCTTAATTTTATTTGTTTATAAAAGGAGAAATTTATAGTGTATTAAAAAATGAGTATAGAAAGTAGATGGCAACTGCTTCCGGGTCCTCGGCCTCTCATGGGTTTCCAAAGCGACTTAGGCCGGGCCTTCCTCTCATTCCATGCGGCAAGTGTCGTGATGAGACGAAGATTGTGATGGAGTACCGAGTGAAGAAGGAGGGTCCCAACAAGGATCGTATCTTCTACAAGTGTCCGGATCGCAATGTGAGTTATTTTATCGTATTTAATGATTATGGTTAGTTTATACCTATTTTCATGATGGTTGTGATTAAAGTTCTAATTTTTTGTTTTAATTTCAGTGGGATAACAGTGGACGATGTTCAGGCTTCTACTGGGAGGAAGAGTATGTTGAACTCGTGCAAAAATATCTTGCACAACAGGCAGATATGGCGGCTAATGAGGCAGTGATCCAGCCGAAGAAGCCCAAAGATGTTGCACAATCGGGGGATCTGTCTGTTTTAGTTGAGATTGATCGCGAAATCCTTGTGCTCCTGAAATGTATTTTAGCTTTAGTTCTTTTAGTGGTAGTTGGGATTGTCTACATTGTAGCGATGCTTTCATAAATTTGTATCTTTTGTGGTGGCACGCATGTTGTATAAATAATTAATTATGATCTAGGTTTTAATATGATATTTATGTCATGTAATGCAGATGAGCCGTCATTGGATGTATAATGCTGATCGCTGCTCCCAAGAGTTCATTGACGGCGTGCATTCTTTGTTACGTGCGGCCGAGGCAAACAAACGCGACGGTTTCATGTGCTGCCCATGTGCCATATGTAAGAATACGGTGGAATATCCTTGCTCAAGGACTCTTCATTCACACTTGTTCAAGTCGGGTTTCATGCCAAACTATATTTGTTGGACAAAGCACAGAGAAACCGGTGTTGTAATGGAAGAAGGTGAAGAAGAACAATGGGACGACAATGATATTATTCCTGATGGTGCATGCTTCAATGATACTGCAATGGGAGAAGCTAAAGAAGAGGTAGCCGCAGAAGATGAGCCGGCTGATGATCTTTCTCAGGTCATTCGTGACGCACAAAGATAATGTGAAAGTGAAAAGGAGAAGATCAAGTTCGAGCGGATGCTAGAAGATCACAAGAAATTGTTGTACCCAACTTGTGATGCAGGGCAGAAAAAGTTGGGAACCACACTAGAATTGCTGCAATGGAAGGCAAAGAATGGTGTATCTGACAAGGGATTTGGAGAGTTACTAAAAATCCAAAAGAAGATGCTTCCAAAGTACAATGAATTGCCCGCCACTACCTACGAAGCAAAACAAGTTGTCTGTCCTATGGGGCTAGAAATAGAGAAGATACATGCATGTCCTAATGACTGCATCCTATACCGTGGCAAAGAGTACGAGAAATTGGATGCATGCCCGATATGCCATGCGTCGCGGTATAAGATCAGGCGAGATGACCCTAGTGATGTTGAGGGCGAACGTCCGCGTAAGAAAATCCCTGCCAAGGTTATGTGGTATGCTCCTATAATACCACGCTTGAAACGTCTGTTCAGAAACAAAGAACATGCAAAATTATTACGATGGCACAAAGAAGACCGTAAGGTAGACAATATGTTGAGACACCCTGCTGATGGGTCCCAGTGGAGAGCAATCGACAGAGAATTCCCGGAGTTTGCAAATGACGCAAGAAACTTAAGGTTTGCTTTAAGTACAGATGGTATCAATCCTTTTAGAGAGCAGAACAGTAGTCATAGCACTTGGCCTGTTACTCTAAGTATCTACAACATTCCTCCTTAGTTATGCATGAAGCGGAAGTTCATTATGATGCCTGTGCTCATCCAAGGCCCGAAGCAACCTGGCAATGACATCGATGTGTACCTGAGACCACTTATTGACGAACTTCTCATTTTGTGGAATAAAGAAGGTGTACGTGTGTGGGTTGAGTACAAACAGGAACACTTTGATCTGCGAGCATTGTTGTTCGTAACAATCAATGATTGGCCTGCTCTAAGTAATCTTTCAGGACAGTCAAACAAGGGATATAATGCATACACACACTGCTTCGGTGATATTAGAGGTGTATTCTTGAAAAAATGTCGAAAGGTCGTGTACTGTAACACCCCTGGTGTTAGTCTTGCCTAATTGCACTTGCATTTCCTGATCATGCGCATCATTCATCCATTCATGAGCATATATCACTTGAAACATGTGAAACATGATTATGAAACAAGAGTATCATTTCAAGTGTTTTTCATCATTTCAGTACCTTTAGTGCTTGATTTTTGTATGACCAATGTATGGTATAGCTAAATATATTGTTAAACATCTTAGCTATGCTTAGAAAGTCATTAGGAACAATGTTCATGTTGATCATTTTGCCCAATTAAGATTTCAAATCATGGTTTGACTTGTTTTGACCCGAGGACTTTTTGGTTTGACTGTTCAAAAAGTACCACTTAGAATGTTTGCATGTCTGAGCAACCTAAAACAAAGTTGTAGCAAATTATATGAGGAACAAAAAGTATTTTGTGATCAAGTCATGAAAATGTGCACAACATGCTCAAAATGGTCCCACAAGTCAGAGTTTGGGTTGAGTTCAACACTTAGAAATTTCTAAGTATAAACTTCAGTTTTCAGTTTCGTGAACACGACTTTGGCATGAATTTACTCTCTGTCCTTTGCGAATTAGCTTAGGATTTCTATAGAACAATTGTAGCCCTATTGTAGATCTACAACTTTGCTTCAAGGAGAAATTGCTAACTCGCCACCGTTTTGGAGTTTGGAAGCAACAAAAACGCGCTGTCAGTCGGTCTCGACGGTCTCTGATGGACGGTTCAGGCCAGCCAGCTGGCCGACATCGTCAGACCGCGGCGGCCAAGTGGTGGCCGTACACCGTCGCTGCCCCCACCGGTCAGGCCATCGCCGCCACGAAGACGCCACGCGCCCTGCAGCTGGCTTATTTGTTTCACCTGCGTCCCTTCGCCTCGTCAGTCCACTCCGAGCCGAGCTCG
The DNA here is from genome assembly GCF_019320115.1 of Miscanthus floridulus. Taxonomy (NCBI): domain Eukaryota; kingdom Viridiplantae; phylum Streptophyta; class Magnoliopsida; order Poales; family Poaceae; genus Miscanthus; species Miscanthus floridulus. The sequence goes on from NC_089587.1 coordinate 153,431,291, forward strand.
CGCCTCCGCCATTGCCGCAGGGTGAGTCGCCGCTACTCAGCTCGCTCGCCTCCGTGTCGTTGCCGCCTCCAGTGAGCCACGAGCCCCGCTTTGCTTAGCCGCACCTGCTGCGCCAGTTTCTGCGTCAATCGAGCCCCGGTGAGGATCCCTTTTGCTGATTCTGCGAGCTCCGCCATGACTGACGCCTCGCCGGAGTGCGTGCTCGCCGTGGCCAAGCACCACCGGAGCTGCTCACTCCTTTCTCTCCCTTCCATCAGTTTCCCTGCGTCACCTTATTGCTCACGCCAAGCTCAGATCGGGCCGCTAGGGCCGGAGTTGGCCGGCGTACCTCGCGCAGCGCCGCCGCGACCGCCATTGCCGCCGGCGACATCATCCGCTAGGGCTAGGGGGTCCATTTTGTACTTCCATCGGTGCGGGGCAGCATGCTGTGCACATTGGTGCCACTCCCTTCGCCGGACTGCTCGCCGTCGTTGAGCGGTGGCCGGTCAACCGGTCTCCCCTGCCTCCGGTCGGCTGACCAGTGGGGCCGGTTGACCCGCTAGGTCCCGCCTGTCTGTCTCTCTGGCATGGGTTGTGGGTGGATAACCGGGTGCATCTAGCAGTTTAGAGCATAAAGTTTAAAAGGGTTTCAAAAATGATTTTTCAGAATTCTATTTAAATGCTTTAGAAAATGGTTGTGTACTCCTTTTAGCTCCAAATTGGTTGGAACAAATTTTGTTATGCTTCTTGTGACTAGATCTATCTGTTAAAAATACTGCATGTCAAGTTTGTGATACTTTTATGTGTAGCTTTATTTAAAGTAACTAAATGCTAATTTCTGAGAAAATGTCTAGTAAATAGAAGATACCTCAGAAAAATATGATTCCAGTTTTGTTAGTTTCCTTGAGTGATTTACTTTCTGTGAAAAATATATTCCATGCATGTCTTGTAGGAAAATTGGGAGGTGTAGTTCAAGTGCCTTTAATGGCTGATTTTTGTTATTTTGCTAGAAAGCAAACTTTGTATAAAACATGCATGTGGTAATTTTTGGACAGTCATTATAGGCTATGAAGAACCTAGGAAAAATATTAATTCTGTTGTTTGACACTTTTCATAGTGTAAAGTAATTTCATGCTCATTTTTATGCTATAGCTTGTCATTTTTGTGTAGGATAGTTTACTTATCCAAATGCCATGAAATTTTTATGGTAGCCTGTTTATGGTAGTATTATGCTACTGTAATTTTCTCAGATTTTTAGGAGCATCAGAAATATATGTTGCTATTCAAACCTATTATTAATTAGGGTTTAAGCAAGTGTTGCTTTAAGTGTGATTGAGAAATTAGTAAAGCTTTGGTGTATCTTTGAAGCATTTCATAAGATATGTTAACTTAACATATTAGTAGTAGAAGAGAATGCAGTAGATGATATGTACTTGTAGTATAGTTTCTTGGATGATGTTGACTACCTTGCATTTCAACATATCCATTGCATTCATCTCCTTCGATGCACCGTTTGCATAATCACTTACGCGCATTGCATCATACAGGATCGCAAACCGAGAACCCAGTCATCATAACCGAGGAGCCCGAGGAGCAGCTCGAGGTGCAGCAGCAGGAAGTGCCAGAAGCCGACGAGGAGGACGTTGAGGAACTTCCGGAGTGCCCCGATCACCGTCCGAGCTCCTTCGAGAGAGGCAAGCCCCGAAGCATTTTTCTCCCGGTTTGCAATGATTTAATTAAATACTTTACTTTAAAGTAATGCATTACGTTCAGGAGTTGTTTGCAACCGTTGCTGCATTATACCTTGCTTACCTTTGTTATACTATATCCTTGTTACCCTGGTATCCGCAGTCGAGTCAATACTTAGCTGGCTTAGACCGGTAGAAGTCAGGTGATTTCCTATCACCTGCGAGCTATAGGTGGTTACCTGGATCTGCTTGGATGACTATGAAGTCATGGTATAACTAAGTGTTAAATGAAGTTGAGACTGGATGGAGACTTACAGAGTTTTGGACTGTAGTGTTTCCGTCTGTGTCGATTAAGGACTGACCGTTGTTGGGCCTCGAGTCATGTTGAACGCATGCCTTACATTTAGCTGGCCGGATAAAGTACCTTCCGACCGCGAAGCTAGGAGATTTTTTGGGCCGAGTAGATTACCCGCAACGCACTATGCCGGAGCAGGTGTGGTAGGACACGGGGGCGGGATGATAAGGCCAAAGTGCAGTCGGTCGGCCCCCGGGTACATGTGGTTCCTGGCAAACTCGAGATTACTAGAAAGTTGACTCGGTGATCAATATCTCACTTTAGCGGGTAAGTGAGGTTTGTGTAAGGAATAAATCACCAGCTGGTTAGGAATCGATTCGAATCGCCATCGCTCCTGGATAGTGAGCACTTGACTTGAGTTACTTCATCGTAGTAAATATTTATGGAACACTTGGACAGTTATAATGAATATGACAGTATGGAAGTTGTTTAATGATCATTGGTTATCATTATCTGCTTAATCACATGTTTACTCTAGTATAGGTGCAAACCTAGTTGACAGGTTAATAATAATTAACTTGGCAATAATGCTTTTAGAAAGGTTCTTGAAATGCTAAAAATGCTTCTTTTTGCAAATGAGTCAGCTACCCTACTATAAAGCCCTTCATAATCCTTGGTGTCACTTATTTTCAGTTATGTCGGGTAAGTCTGGCTGAGTACCTTCTCGTACTTAGGGTTTTATTCCCACTTGTTGCAGATGGGCAGATGTATTATGGCTATTGTATCAACTGCCTTTATCCTGCAATGGGTGATGCTTAGGACCATAGGCATGGTCATTCCTTACGTCTCATCTGATGCTTTTGTTGGAGATGATCATTCGCTGGCACTATATTTAAACTCCGCGTGAGTGTGTGTGTGGTTTGAACAAATGACTTCCGCTACTTTTATTCGAACTGGTTTTGTAATAACTATGTTGAAACTCTGATGTATCCATGATGCAAACTTTTATGTAATATGTGATGGTGACCGCTAAACTTATTACGATCATGGCTGGGACACGAGTTGGTTTGAAATCCTTCGTGATTTCACGGACTATCGGGTTATACGGGCTTAAGTTTGCTCAATCGTCTGCTCTGGTGGATGATTTTCTTACTTAATTTCATATAATTGGTCGGTTCTGTTACAGCTGCTATCAGAGCATGGTTTAGCGTGTTACTGTTCACAAGTGTATTTAAAACAAAAAGGCATTTGGAAAACGTGATTTTAAAACTATAAAGGGTGCCAATGATCATATCCTTTATGCCCAGTTAAGGACTTTAGGTGGCTTAATTAAGTACTGACTAGGGTTCTTGCATCATATTTCTCTTTCGTCGCTCATACGGCGTGCTATTGTATGAGTGCCACTTGTTTGAGTGGTAATGAATGGATCATTTGCCTCTACGCCTCGGTAAGTGTGAGTTGTGAGAGCATGATCGGATACACCGCCGATCTAGGGTAAATGCTTATATGATGCCGGAGTAATTACATGTTCTACGCATGTTTTACAAAGGTATCTCATGTATGGGTCTTCCGTCTGTGGAGGCGATGCCGTCAATAGGACGATGGTTCGGGTAGTTACTACCGTTGTACACGTATCTGAGGATTCGTGTAGAGCGTGTAGATAAAACTTTACTACTTTTATGCATTCATTGGGAATTGGGCTGAAATGAATCTTCTGTAGGTACATAACAACGCTATCGTGTAGAACGTATTAGCTACATACTTGAGAGATCGTTGTTATGCCACCGAATTCGTCGTTAGAAATTATTTATTTCCTAAGTTTGTGAGAACGTACGGCATGTACATACATCATGCTACTTGTGCATTTCATGCATGTCATGCATTCCTCCCCTTATAAATTGATTATCTCATTTTGATAAAAGTTGTATCATCTAAAATATGTTTCCCCGAGGTAATAAGAGAACTTTTGCTACAGATGGCCTGCACGAAGGAGACCGCTCGTAAGTCCACCGGAGGAAGAGCACCTCAACGTCCGTTGGCCCTGAGGGAGCACCGCACCACGGACACCTTCTTGAGCGAGTTTGGCATGCCAACTTTGCTTTGGAGAGTGCTCCATGATGTGGGGTACCAGA